>NC_079191.1:131553720-131886720 GCF_029499605.1 Hyla sarda | reverse complement strand
CATTAACCGGGAATCGAGAAAACCAGATAGAGAAATATTACCCATAATGCAACATAGCATCTGTAAACTTAAAGGGGTATTCCAGGCAAAACCTTTTTTTTATACAGTATATATCAACTGGCTCTGGAAAGTTAAACAGATTTGTAAATTACTTCTATTAAAAAATCTTAATCCTTCCAATAGTTATTAGCTTCTGAAGTTTTCTGTCTAACTGCTCAATGATGATGTCACGTCCCGGGAGCTGTGCATGATGGGAGAATATCCCCATAGGAACTGCACAGCTCCCGGGACGTGAGTCATCAGAGAGCAGTTAGACAGAAAACAACAACTCAACTTCAGAAGCTAATAACTATTGGAAGGATTAAGATTTTTTTAATAGAAGTAATTTACAAATCTGTTCAACTTTCCGGAGTCAGTTGATATATAAAAAAAAGTTTTGGCCTGGAATACCCCTTTAAGGACCTAATGTACAGGAGAGGATGTGGAATTCATAAAACACTGAATACAATGTAAATACATTTCAGTGGGTCCTTGTGTACACACCCATATAGCACAGTATATATGAGCTATGCATTATGCTCATGGATATGAGGCCTAGAAAGGAGAATTTTTTTTTATTGCAGGTAGAGCTTTTTTTTTTTGCTCATCTTTGTCGCACTTGCGGCTACACATATTTTCGTGTGATAATTCATGTCCTTAACCCCTTAAGGACTAAGCATATTTCCATTTTTTGCACTTCCGTTTTTTCCTCCTTAGCTTTTAAAAATCATAACCCT
Source organism: Hyla sarda (assembly GCF_029499605.1). Classification (NCBI taxonomy): domain Eukaryota; kingdom Metazoa; phylum Chordata; class Amphibia; order Anura; family Hylidae; genus Hyla; species Hyla sarda. Next base: position 131,885,944 of record NC_079191.1, on the reverse strand, counting down.
TTCAATTTTGCACCTAAAAAACCATATGAGGGCTTTTTTTTTTTTGCGCCACCAATTCTACTTTGTAATGACATCAGTCATTTTCCCCTATGTTGAAACGGAAAAAAAATCATTGTACGACAAAATTGAAGAAAAAACGCCATTTTGTAAATTTTGGAGGCTTCCATTTCTACGCAGTACATTTTTTGGTAAAAATGACACTATCTTTATTCTGTAGGTCCATACAATTAAAATGATCCCCTACTTATAAGGTTTGATTTTGTCGTACTTCTGGAAAAAATCATAACTACATGCATGGAAATTAATACATTTAAAATTGTCCTCTTCTGACCCTTTTTTCGAGTATGGGCCGGGCCGGTATGGGGCTCATTTTTTGCGCCATGATCTGAAGTTTTTATCAGTACCATTTTTGTTTTGATCAGACTTTTTGATTGCTTTTTATTCATTTTTTTATGGTATAAAAAGTGAGCAAAAATACGCTATTTTGGACTTTGGAATTTTTTTGCACATACGCCATTGAACATGCGGTTTAATTAATTATATATTTTTATAGTTCGGACATTTATGCACACGGCGATACAACATTTGTTTATTTTTATTATGATTATAAATTTTATAAATGGAATTTGGGAAAAGGGGGTGATTTAAACTTTTAATAAGTGTGTATCTAAACTTTTTTTAAACTTTTTTTTCCACACTTTTAGTCCACTTAGGGGACTTTTAGGAGGAATCATTTGATTCCTCATACAGATCAATGTGGTTCCAAAGAACCACATTGATCTGTGAGCTCTGCGCTCAATCGATAAAGTAGTGCAGGAGCTGGCACTACAGGAGAGGTTACCTCAGCAGTGAATCCCCCCCCCCGATCATGCTGCAGGGGGGAGGGGGCGATCCACCCCACTGGACCACCAGGGAGAGGATAAAGGCACAATTGACAGCAGTGATCTAAAGGGTTAATAGAAGGTCGTGGCGATCACCATATGTTGGCTATTAACGCTGACCCCCAGCTATAGTGATTACATATTTTCAGTAATTTCTGACTTTAATGGGGTATTCATTTATATAACTTTCTAATATAATGTTATTACATATTTTACTGGCTTCAGCATGCTTTTGTGTGTTTCACCCATGACAGATAGTTGTGTAGCCCTTTCATTGTAAGTGCAGTATTGTCTCAGCAGCTCCCTGGCTCCTCCCTCTCTTCCGAGATAAAACATCATTGTTTGCTGCCTCAGGAGGTTTGGTTGGACCTTGTCTCTAAGGTCTGGCCCCACCCCCTGAGTGATGTCACCGCCTCTGACCAGCCCCCTACAGCTACATCACCATCTTCCTTTGGCACAAGTAGCATAAATGGATGAATCCTTTTCTCTCAGATGCCAACAGTTCAGGCTAGAGGAGATGGTATAATCATGTGAGAGGCCCTTAGATACTTGAGGATGCATTCGGACAGTAGGGCTTATCTCCAAGTTCATCACTTTACATCATTACAAGTTTACCCTATGGCAGAAGGACATTTTCCGCAGTAAAATGCACCAAGCTGCAAGGGTCGCATAGTCATGGATTGATTCCAGTATCCTGACCTAGGTCCGTGTTTCCCAACCAGGGTGCCTCCAGCTGTTGCAAAACTACAACTCCCAGCATGCCCAGACAGTTTTTGGAATTTGTAGCTTTGCAGCAGCTGGAGGCACCCTGATTGGGTCTATCTATAAGAATCTATGCCACAATCACTTGCTGCTGTGCCAAAGGCAAATGAGAAATCCAATATGCCACTAGGAAGTGTTTTTAAAGCGCAACTGTCATCAAATCTGGGCCATATAACCTACACACAGCCTCTGTACTGTGTGCAGATTGTGCAATAGGGTGCGTTCACACGGTATTTGTTCTTGCGGATTTTTCCGCTGTGTATTTGAAAGTGGGCGGGCTCTTCTCGGCTGTCCGCAGCAGATTTCCGGCAACAAAATTTATGCTGCGGAAAATCCACAGCAGTCCCTACTGACTTCAATGGGGTTGCGGCGGATTTTCCACAGCGTAAATTCCTCTGTGGAAAATCTGCTGCGGACAGCCGAGAGGAGCCCGCCCCCTTTCAAACACGCAGCGGAAAACCCGCAAAAACAAATAGCGTGTGAACGCACGCCATCCTCTATTACTCCAAAAAACTGTTTTGATGGAAGCCGCACACAGTCGGATAGGCGTGGCCGGGGTTCGCAATGCCCCGCCACCACCATGTCTATCCCCTGCACGTCAGCGCTGGGACTGCTGTGTGATTGACACACAGGTCCCAACGCATGCGCCCCTTCGCTTATCCCCCGTGCGTGCCGCAGCGTGTGTCGTCATGCTCTGCTGTTCAAAAAAAATTATTCAGTTGTGCATCTTTATTATTACTAAATATCTAATTGTGCCCGCTATCCTCTTCTTTCTACTTGCTGTGCCGGTGACCGGAGACACGCGCTCTGTTGCTTCTATTCCCAATACCTAGAGGCAGAGAGGAAGCGCGGTCCCTGCCTCTAGCACTGGGCATGCGCACTGAGGAGGTAGGCGGCCGGAGCGAGCGTTCCCTGGGGGAGCGAGCACTTGCCATGACGACACACGCCGCGGCGCACACGGGGGATAAGCTAAGATGCGCATGCGTTGGGACCTGTGTGTCAATCACACAGCGGTCCCAGCACTGACGTGCAGGGGATAGGCGTGGTGGCGGTGGGGCTTTGCGAACCCCGGCCACGCCTATCCGACTGTGTGCGGCTTCCATCAAAACAGTTTTTTGGGGGTAATAAAAGACGGCACACAGAAGTTAAAGACACTGCCTAATACACAATCTGTAAAGAGGCTGTGTGTAGGTTATATGGCCCAGATTTGATGACAATTGCGCTTTAAAGGGGTACTTTTAAAGATGCTGTTTGCTCCAGAGGAAGTTCTTTTCTTTTGTGTTCTGTGCAGTGCTCTGTGCTGACACCTGTGTCCGTGTCAGGAACTGTCCAGAGTAGGAGCAAATCCCCATCGAAAACCTATCCTACTCTGAACAGTTCCTGACATGGACAGAGGTGTCAGCACAGAGCACTGTTGTCAGGCAGAAAGGAAATTCAAAAAGAAAAGAACAGCTGATAAGTACTGGAAGGGTTAAGATTTTTAAATGGAAGTAATTTACAAATCTGTTTAACTTTCTGGCACCAGTTGAATAATAATAATAAAAAATAATAATAATAATTCAGTGGACTGCCCCTTTAAGAAGAACCTATTCATTGTACGAGTGTCTTTATTAGTAATATTGATCATTTTTACATTTGTGCCAATATCACAACTTTTTGTAAAAAAATTCTACATGAAAAAAGTAAAAAAAAAAGATACCCTAATGAACAGTATTCACTTGGTCCAGCACTAAAAGGGTTTGTGTTTACCTGCAATGTAGTCCTGAAGCTAAACTAACACCTCCAGTTGGATTTAGATGATGTATTTGTTAACACATTCATGTCTATATAGCAGCACCCCCTATGGACTTGCTGTGTATATAGACTTTAGCCTACATGGTAGCAGCTGCACGGCTAATGGCAAAACAAATGCAAATGCTTTGCATCACTGCATGTAAACCTGACATAAGAACGTCTACACCAGTGCTTCCCAACCAGGGTGCCTCCAGCTGTGGTCAAACTACAACTCCCGGCATGCTGAGAGTTGTAGTTTGGCCACAGCTGGAGGCACCCTGGTTTGGAAACCCTGGTCTACAAACTACAGATGTAGCTGGTGGCAGATATACATGCAGTTATCTCCGATACATCACTGCATGTGGTTTGGTGTCAGTCGACTGCACAAAACAGATGTGAAATGCATATAAATTACACATGCCATGGGCTAAATGATGTATATGCATGTACAGAGCAGTATTCACGACTTTAATGATTATTTCTATAATTTCGTATTCACTAACTAGACAGAATTATACTGTATGTGTTACATATCTTTTAAGACTATATATTGTGTTTTTATTACTTTACAGTCATGGCTGTAAATGTTGGCACCCCTGAAATCTTTCTAGAAAATGAAGTATTTCTCACAGAAAAGGATTGCAGTAACACATGTTTTGCTATACGCATGTTTATTCCCTTTGTGCGTATTGGAACTAAACCAAAAAAAGGGAGGGAAAAAAGCAAATCGGACATAATGTCACACCAAACTCCAAAAATGGGCTGGACAAAATTATTGGCACCCTCAACTTAATATTTGGTTGCACACCCTTTGGAAAAAATAACTGAAATCAGTCACTCCCTATAACCATCAATAAGCTTCTTACACTTCTCGGCCGGAATGTTGGACCACTTTTCCTTTGCAAACTACTACAGGTCTCTCTTATTGGAAGGGCAGCTTTTCCCAACAGCAATTTTAAGATCTCTCCACAGGTGTTCAATGGGATTTAGATCTGGACTCATTGCTGGTCACTTCAAAACTCTCCAGCACCTTGTTGCCATTCATTCCTTGGTTCTTTTTGACGTATGTTTGGGGTCATTGTCCTGCTGGAAGACCCAAGGTCTCAGACGCAAACCCAGCTTTCTGACACTGGGCTGTACAGTGCGACCCAAAATCAGTTGGTAATCCTCAGATTTCATGATGCCTTACACACATTCAAGGCACCCAGTGCCAGAGGCAACAAAACAACCCCAAAACTTCATTGAACCTCCACCATATTTCACTGTAGGTACTGTGTTCTTTTCTTTGTAGGCCTCATTCCGTTTTCGGTAAACAGTTGAATTTGGGGCTTACCAAAAAGCTCTATCTTGGTCTTATTGGTCTACAAGACATTTTCCCAGAAGGATTTTGGCTTACTCAAGTTCCTTTTTGCAAAATGTAGTCTTGCTTTTTATGTCTCTGTGTCAGCAGTGGGGTCCTCCTGGGTCTCCTGCCATAGTGTTTCATTTCATTTAAATGTCGATGGATAGTTCGCGCTGACACTGATGCTCCCTGAGCCTGCAGGACAGCTTGAATATCTTTGGAACTTGTTTGGGGCTGCTTATCCACCATCCAGACTATCCTGTGTTCAATTTTTCTCTTCCGTCCATGCCCAGGGAGACTAGGTACAGTGCCATGGGTTGCAAACTTCTTGATAATGTTGTGCACTGTGTACAAAGGCAAATCTAGATCTCTGGAGATGGACTTGTAACCTTGAAATTTTCGATATTTTTCCACAATTTTGGTTCTCAAGTCCTCAAACAGTTCTCTTCTCTTTCTGTTGTCCATGCTTAGTGTGGCGCACACAGACACACAATGCAAATACTAAGTGAACTTCTCTCCTTTTTATCTGCTTTCAGGTGGGATTTTTATATCGTCCATACCTGTTACTTGCCCCCAGGTGAGTTTAAAGGATCTTATTTTTCCACAATTTTGAAAGGGTGCCAATAATTTTGTCCAGCCCATTTTTTGTTTGGTGTGACATTATGTCCAATTTGCTTTTTTTCCCTCCCTTTTTTGGTTTAGTTCCAATACACACAAAGGGAATAAACATGTGTATAGCAAAACATGTGTTACTGCAATCATTTTCTGTGAGAAATACTTCATTTTCAGGGGTGCCAACATTTACGGCCATGACTGTATATACAATGTTAGCGGATAAAACCCCATGCCAAGGCTTGGGTGAAGGGGATTTCATTCAATGTTTACATCCTATACATCAGTGTTTCCCAAACAGGGTGCCTCGAGGTGTTGCAAAACTACAACTCCCAGCATGCCCGGACAGCCTTTGGCTGTCCGGGCATGCTGGGAGTTGTAGTTTTGCAACACCTCGAGGCACCCTGTTTGGGAAACACTGCTATACATACTGCATTTTCTTTGCAACATAGGCCCTAGATCGTTTGTACAGTTCATATGGCACACCCAATGCCACTCTCAGGATGCAATGCATCGTTGTGTACCATTGTGCCCTACCGTGTCAGATCGCGGGCGGTGTGACTGCTGGGACTCCCTCCCCACAGCACCCTGCTGTCCTCATTAATGAAGGCTTGTCGATTACCACCCAAAGTGGTGCCCAACACACCCTCTCCATGTATCTCTATGGAAGAGTCGAGGATTCCATCTCTCCCATAGAGATGCACAGAGTGGTGTCTCTGCCACAGCTTCGTGACGTGGTCGACACACTGCATTCATTCCGAGAGCCGGGGCACCGGGCGGGAGATCGGGCTACATTTTTTGATATTGGACTACTTCTTTAAGCTATTTTTTCCTCCTTTTCTAATATAATATTTTAGGATGCACCCTAAAAACGGAGGATACCACTCATGACTAAACCTTAAAGTATTTACCTAATCCAAAATTCTGATAATTTAATAATTATCCAGCTGTACAGGAAATGATATGAGAAAATATCCTAAGAAGGAATTACTCAGACTGACATCAGGTTCAGGAACAGGCAATGAGTCAGGATTTCCTCCTGAACTGGTGACATCATCATGCAAAAATGACCAGAAAGGCTTACTATAGAAGTTACTCACCTACCTTGTTTTCCCTTTAAAAATGTGACTAATATTTTCATAATTTGTAAGTCTGAACAAAGACATAAGTCCATCCATTCAGCCTTTTACACTATAGTGTTGATCCAGAGGAAAGTTATAAAACCCCATGAGATAGAAGCCACTTATCCGTATTTTAGGGAGAAAATTACTTCCCGACTCCAGATCTGGCATTAGAATAAATCCCCTGATCAACAAGCTGTGTCCAGAATCTAGTGACTATAATCTCTACTAATTTAAAGGGGTACTCCGGTGGAAACATTTTTATTTTAAATCAACTCGTGCCAGAAAGTTAAACAGATTTGTAAATGACTTCTATTAAATAATCTTTACCCTTCCAGTACTTTTTAGCAGCTGTATGCTACAGACGTAACTCTTTTCTTTTTAAATATCTTTTTTGTCCACAGTGCTCTCTTCTGTCACCTGATGCCTGTATCAGGAACTGTCCATAGCAGGAGAAAATCCCCATTGCAATCCAGGGATGTGGAAATCCTATCGCCCGACGCCCGGGACAAGTAGTTTTGGGCACGGGGCAGTTTTTTTTTTTTTTTGATAGATTTAGCCCTGTATCGGGCTAGCAGGGACAGACAGACTTCTCCCTTATTTTTCTTTAATGCCGGTGTGAGGTGCAGGAGCCGATGCAAGTCTGCACCTCACACCGGCGCTCAGGGTGTATGGAGGGGGCGGCGGCCCCCAGCTGATTTCAGTAGCCGGGGGCCGCTGCTCAGAGCCCCCCAGCCGGTGTGAGGGGATCTCAGGAGCGAGGGCAGGGCCCGAGGACGGTCTGCAGGAGATGATTAAGCCACGCCCCCTCATCCCCCCTTCCGGAGGATGGAGAGCGCAGCTCTGCATAGCACAGGAAGACAGGGGGAGAATGAGGACGTACACAGCTTCCCCCCCCCCCCCCCACACACACACACAGCCTCTCCCCTCCCCCGCTCTGTCTACACAGGACCTCACTTATCACGGGGAGGTTTCAAGTATTCACGGGGCAAAATACAGAGCGGGAGAGGACCTGTGTGAGGAGACTGCACTGCACGATTTCACCTCACACCGGCTCAGGTGAGGAGGCCGAGCATGCAGGCGGCAGGAAGGGTGGTTGTATATGTATGTAATGTATAATTAGGGGGTGTATCAGTGGCGGGTGTATGTATGATGTGTGCATATGTATGGTGTATATATGAAGTGTATATGTGTATGGTGTCCGTGTATGTGTGATGTGTGTATGATGTGGGGTGTATCAGTGGCGGGTGTATGTATAATCTGTGCATATGTATGGTGTATGTGTCATGTGTATATATGATGTGTGTATGGTATGTGTGATGTGTGTATGATGTGGGGTGTGTATGTATAATGTGTGCATATGTATGGTGTATGTGTCATGATGTCTGTATGGTGTCTGTGTATGTAATGTATGATATAGGGGGCAGTGGCAGGTGTATACTGTATATGATGTGTGTATGGTGTTTGTGTATGGGTGATGTGTGTATGTAATGTATGATATAGGGGGCAGTGGCAGGGGTATATATGATGTGTGTATGTAATGTATGATGGGGGGCAGTGGCAGGTGTATGTATGATGTGTGCATATGTATGTTGTATATTTATGGTGTGAGTGTATATGTGTATATATGATGTGTGTATGGTATATGTGTGATGTGTGTATGTAATGTATGATGTGGGGGGGGGGAGCAGCGGCGGGTGTATGTATGATGGGGGAGATTTATCAAAACCTGTCCTGAGAAAAAGTTGCTGTGTTGCCCATGGCAACCAATCAGATCGCTCCTTTCATTTTTGAAAAGGCCCCTGCAAAATGAAAGAAGCGATCTGATTGGTTGCTATGAGCAACTCAGCAACTTTTCCTCTGGACAGGTTTTGATAAATCTCCCCCGATGTGTCTATGTATGATGTATGTATGTAATGTATAATATAGGGGGCAGTGGCTGGTGTATGTATGATATGTGTATACATGTATGTTTTGTACAGGGGCGGACTGACAAGTGCTGCCGCCAGTTGTGCTATCTAATTTTATTTATTTTTAGTGGCTTCTGGCTACCCACACTAAATTACACCCCCAGAATCCCACCCCCTTCATACACACCCGCCGACCAAGAGCCCCACGGGTGCACGCCCAAACCAAAACTACAATTTCCAGCATGTTGCACCGTAACCTAAACTGTAGAACTATAAAGTGTAACATGCTGGGAGTTGTAGTGTTGGTTCGGGTCAGCTGCAGAGCCATAGGCGGCATCAGGGCATGCTGGGTGTTGTAGTTACTAACTGTAATTCCCAGTATTCCTTGACACAGACTATGGCTCTGCAGCTGACACAAACCAAAACTACAACTCCCAGCATGTTACACAATAACCTTAACTGTACTATCCAGTGCAACATGCTGCAATATCCACACAACCATAGGCTGTATCAGGGCATGCTGGGAGTTGTAGTTATCTACTAACTAAATGCAACTTCCAGCATTTTCTGACACATAATTAGAGTAAATAAAATGCACTACATAAACTGGAGAAGCAGAACCCCCCCCCCCCCCCCAGTAATACAGTGTTCAGTGTTTTCCAATCAAAAGACTCTATATATAAGTCCCTATGAAGACTGAAGAATAGTGATTAAAATATTTTAAGAAGTGCGTATATATGTGAATAAGCCCCTTTCCAAATAAAAGTTCCGATAAAAACTACAGATCATGTCACACATGATTACCCTCATCCCTGTATATGGAAAAATTGGAGTTATAGGGGTCAGATGGGTGGGGCAATTTTCTGTGGTTGCCGCGGGCGTAAAAGGAGCTACAGCTCTCCCTCCGCTAATAGCCTGGCATGCTGCGATCACCGTGGCCGCTATTAAACCATTAGATCACCGCTGTCTAAGTTGACAACAGTGTCTAAAAGGATCTTATAACCATCCCTGGTGGTCTAGTGGGGTGAATCGTATTATTTTGGTTGAAATTATTTTATCTACCAGGACAAGTGGATTTTCTTGAGGGACAAGTAGATTGTGTTCCTCTTTAGTCCCTTGGACAAGTAGTTTTTTTTTTTTTTTTTTCACACCCCTACAATCCTATATTGCTCTGGACAGTTGCTGACATGGACAGAGGTGTCAGCAGAGAGCACTGTGGACAAGACAAAAAAGAATTTCAAAAAGAAAAGAATTTCCTTTGTAGCATACAGCTGCTAAAAAGTACTGGAAGGGTAAAGATTTTAAAATAGAAGTCATTTACAAATCTGTTTAACTTTCTGGCACCAGTTGATGTTTTCCACCGGAGTACCCCTTTAACTCTTTAGAAATGTATCCGGGCGCCTTTTGAACTCTTTTATTGAGATCGACACAGTCTTACCGCTCTTACAGTAAAGAATTCTCATCTGAGAATGAGACATAGAGGATGTCCCCTTGTTATGGATACAGTCCTGGGTACCGATATATCATGAATTGTATGTTGAGTCTGGTTTCAAGTTACAATGGTCCAGAAAAGACCATCGTATGTTGAAACTATTGTATGTTGAGGCCATTGTAGGTTGAGGGATCACTGTACATGTCCTAGAATAGTAGTAGTCACACAGTCTCCCTTGATGACTAGTATACATTTACACTAACTTTCTTGCATGAATGAAGGTTTAAAAACACCCTTTATTGTACAAAAAAAAAAAAAAAAACTAAAAAGTATTCTTTACTAATTCTATACTAGGATATGATCACTTTGAAAGTGAACTGTTATTGCGGGATGGAATTAGCTGCCGTTCCTGCACTGATCAGCTGACTGATGCCAATCTTTATTTAAAAAAGGGGTTGTCCCATTTGGCCCAAAGCTTGAGGCTCCACCGAGATATTCTCATTACATGGCCTGCCTGTTCATATCTCTATTAGGAACAGTATTGTAGTGTTATGTTGTGTGGGTTCACCTTCTCTATCAATATTCACACATATACGCAGATACTTTTCCCACTACTGAATCCAGTATTGGATTTGAATGGTGATTTAAATCTAAATAAGGTCTTGAAGTGTAAGACTCTGTTCACATAACGGAATTTCTGTGCAGAATTCAGAGATCCCACAGCAGCAGAGTCCCATTGATTTCATTGGGATTCTGCTGCGCTGTTGACGAAGCAGAATTTCCGCGCTGGAAACATCTGGTGCAGAAATGTTGGCACCCCTGAAATTTTTCTAGAAAATGAAGTATTTCTCACAGAAAAGGATTGCAGTAACACATGTTTTGCTAGACACATGTTTATTCCCTTTGTTTGTATTGAAACTAAACCAAAAAAGGGAGGAAAAAAAGCAAATTGGACATAATATCACACCAAACTCCAAAAATGGGCTGGACAAAATTATTGGCACCCTTTCAAAATAGTGGAAAAATAACATTGCATCAAGCATGTGATGCTCCTTTAAACTCACCTGGGGCAGTAACAGGTGTGGGCAATATAAAAATCACACCTGAAAGCTGCTAAAAAGGAGAGAAGTTCACTTAGTCTTTGCATTGTGTATCTGTGTGTGCCACACTAAGAATGGACAACAGTAAGAGGAAAAGAGAACTGTCTGAGGACTTGAGAACCAAAATTGTGGAAAAATATCAACAATCTCAAGATTACAAGTCCATCTCCAGAGATCTAGATTTGCCTTTGTCCACAGTGCGCAACATTATCAAGGAGTTTGCAACCCATGGCACTGCAGCTAATCTCCCTGGGCATGGACGGAAGAGAAAAATTTATGAAAGGTGTCAATGCAGGATAGTCCGGATGGTGGATAAGCAGCCCCAAACAAGTTCCAAAGATATTCAAGCTCTCCTGCAGGCTCAGGGAGCATCAGTGTCAGCGCGAACTATCCGTCGACATTTAAATGAAATGGAACGCTATGGCAGGAGACCCAGGAGGACCCCACTGCTGACCCAGAGACATAAAAAAGCAAGACTACATTTTGCCAAAATGAAATTGAGTAAGCCAAAATCCTTCTGGGAAAACATCTTGTGGACAGATGAGACCAAGTTAGAGCTTTTTGGTAAAGCACATCATTCTACTGTTTACTGAAAACAGAATGAGGCCTACAAAGAAAAGAACACAGTACCTACAGTGAAATATGGTGGAGGTTCAATGATGTTTTGGGGTTGTTTTGCTGCCTCTGGCACTGGGTGCCTTGAATGTGCGCAAGGCATCATGAAATCTGAGGATTACCAACGGATTTTGGGTCGCACTGTACAGCCCAGTGTCAGAAAGCTGGGTTTGCGTCCAAGATCTTAGGTCTTCCAGCAGGACAAGGACCCCAAACATACATCAAAAAGCACCCAGAAATGAATGGCAACAAAGCACTGGAGAGTTCTGAAGTGGCCAGCAATGAGTCCATATCTAAATCCCATTGAACACCTGTGGAGAGATCTTAAAATTGCTGTTGGGAAAAGGCGTCCTTCCAGCAGTTTGGAAAGGAAGAGTGGTCCAACATTCTGGCTGAGAGGTGTAAGAAGCTTATTGATGGTTATAGAAAGCGACTGATTTCAGTAATTTTTTCTTAAGGTTGTGCAGCCAAATATTAAGTTAAGGGTGCCAATAATTTTGTCCAGCCCAGTTTTGGAGTTTGGTGTGACATTATGTCCAATTTGGTTTTTTTTCCTCCCTTTTTTTTGTTAAAGTTCCAATATTCACAGAGGGAATAAACATGTGTATAGCAAAACACGAATTTCTACCGAAAGACTTAACTTGTTCATTCTTTTGATGGAGTCCGGAATTTGAATTTCCACAGCGGAATTTTACTGCCAGTACTGGACCCTGAAATGATGTACTTGTGTATAAGTAGATGTCAAACAGATGTGGTTAAGAAAATAGCAATAGAACTATAAAGAAAGAAAAATATTTTTCTTCTTTTATATATTTTTATTTCTTTTTATTTCTTTTGCTATTTTTCTTTACCACATCTGTTTGACATCTACTTATACATACAGTTTAACCTAACTAGAGGATGGTAGCTATTTTCCTTTGTCTATATACCCCCTCAGGTTTTAGAAGGTACACAACTTTTTTTTTTACTACTAGGATATACATCAATTTGTTAAGCCAACTGTTCTTTCACATAAAGAATTCAAATATACTGAACAGATTTAAAATTTTCATATTTTATACAAATATAAAAAAAAATATATAAAAGACAGTTACAGTTCACCAATTGAATAACGCCAAACCTGACAAAAATCAGAAGGGGACATACCATCATGACTGTCATGTCATGCAACTCTGGCTTTGGACCTGTAACTTCATGCAATTATAGCGTAGCAAAGAAAATATACAATATACCATATATACTCGAGTATAAGCCGAGTTTTTCAGCACGATTTTTAGGGCTGGATGATGTCGAAGGCCACAGTGGTCTTCAACCTGCGGACCTCCAGAGGTTTCAAAACTACAACTCCCAGCAAGCCCGGACAGCCGATGGCTGCCCGGGCTTGCTGGGAGTTGTAGTTTTGAAACCTCTGGAGGTCCGCAGGTTGAAGACCACTGTATCGGACATTGACAAGCGGTGATGATGAAGGTGGGGACATGTGGTGATGATGACAAGGGGATGATGAAGGGGGGGTGTGGGATGATAACAAGGGGATGATGAAGGGGATGATGAAGGGGGGTGTGGAATGATGACAAGGGGATGATGAAGGGGGGGTGTGGGATGATGACAAGGGGATGATGAAGGGAGTGTGTGGGATGATGACAAGGGGATGATGACAGGCGGTGATGATGAAGGGGGGATGATGACAGGAGGTGATGATGAAGGGGGGATGATGACAGGGTGATGATGATGAGGGTGTTAATGACGGGGGTCTGGATGATGACAGGTGGTGATGATGACAGGGTGATGATGACAGGGTGATAATGATGGGGGTGTTAATGACGGGGGTCTGGATGATGACAGGGGGGATGATGTATTTCCCACCCTAGGCTTATACTCGAGTCAATAACTTTTCCTGGGTTTTTGGGGTGAAATTAGGGGCCTCGGCTTATATTCGGGTCGGCTTATACTCGAGTATATACGGTAGTATACAAAAAGGTCTTCTGGTAGACTCGATTTAAACATATCAATACAAAAGCAAAGTCAAACAACAAACCGGAGAACCCATTTTACACACAGGTGATCTAAACCAGATAGCCGTTTTACTATGGAAAAAAAAAACTTTCAAAAATGTTAATATGGTAAACCAAGAATAATGACACCTACAATATAATTATTATATCTTATAATAAAAAAAAATATGTAACAACTGTTTACATGAATGAAATCAGCACTGCCAAGTCAAATGAGACACCCAAAAGGAAAAGTATTTGTATTAAAAAATTTACAAAAATCTTGTTTGTCTAATTATACAACAGACTGGGCCAATGGAAAAGAATGAATGTGAACCATTTAAATTTATCCTTCCAGCTGTGCAACGATGAAAATGATAATTTCGAAGAACTAGGCCAACACTGACATCCTAAAGAATGGTTTCTAAAATAAGTCTACTTTGCATGACATATAAATACATTTCTGCTCACAGGACAAACTGGCTTGTTAGGACTAAAGCTCGGCCAGAATAATAGACAATGGGGGATATTTATCAAAGGATTTGGACAGTTTTTTATCACATGCTGAATTTATCAAAAGCGACTTTTCAGCGACAAGTCGCGTCGGCTGAAAGTACGCTGAAATGTCAGACCATAAATACATTAAATACAGTCTTAAGCATAGATCCCGAAGACTGTACGCAGAATCTTTCAAGAGCCGTACGACTTTTGATAAATTAGGCGCACAATAGACCGGCCTAACCCTCTGTAGTTTGGTCTATATTGATCTGGGACATAGACAACTTTGATAAATCTCCCCCAATGTGAAGTAATCTGCTTCATAAACTTATATAAAGTGTGGATGTATCATGCACTCTCTTTACTGAAGAGCCACAACTGAAGTAAAATGTGATAGAACTGGATTTAAAAAAACTCCATTCACATTCTGGAATATTTTGTACAGATGGTCATATTGCTAATTTCCACATTTCTGGATATGCCATGAATGTTCTAGATTTAAGAATCATTTCTAGGTTCCACAATTTGTATAGAGGATGAATTGTTCAATCTATTGCCATTGTCTGGATAATGAAAGACTATGGACAGCTTTGCTATTTTTCTTTAAATTGCTTTTCATGTACTTTACAAGCTAAGGGTACGTTCAGACGAGCGGATATACAGCGCGTATCTCGCTGCAGATCCGCTGCTGAAGGATCTCTGTATGATGCCTTTACATGTGCCTGCTCGGAGCAGCAATACGTCGCTATGAGCAAACACACTGAGATGTGCAAGTCGCCGCATGCATGTGCAGTATATTCGCACATCGTGGCAGCTCTCACCCTAGCTCATAGAGCAGGGGTAGCGGCCGTGATGTGCGCGAGTACACCGCGCATGTGGGGTGACTCGCACATCGCTTCAGTGTGTCTGCACGTAGCGCCGTATTGCCGCTCCGAGCAGGCACATGTAAAGGCAGCATACAGAGGTCCTTCAGCAGCGGATCCACAGCGTAAAATCCGCTGTAAATCCGCTCGTGTGAACTTACCCTAAAAATATATAAAAAATGTTTGTAGCATTTGTCTTCTAAAGCATGTAAAGTATGTATTCTAATAAACTATGAGCAGCTCCATTCTGTTTTGTGCTAAATCTGACAGCCAGGCTTCCTGACACCCCAGTCCACAGCACCACTCTCTCCTCTCCTGAACACTCATCTAGGATCCAATCTAAATTCATATGAGTAGATTTGATTTAATCAGATTCTAGCTTAGATGATTGTTCAGGAGAGAAGGACTGGAGACTGGAGACATTTACACTGCACAGTTTACAGTGTACTGAAATAGATGTGAGCTGCAAAAAACAGACACTATACAATGGGCTTTAAAGGGGTTATCCAGGAATTGAAAAACAGAGATAATTTCTTTTAAAGACCGCACCCTTTCTGTCTCCAGGTTGGGTGTGGTTCTGCAGCTCAGTTGCATTGAAGTGAATGGAGCCAAGTTGTAATACCACACACAAAGTAGAGACTGACAGGGAGCGGTCTTTGAAAGAAATTAGGCCTGTTTTTTTTATTCTTGGATAACCCCTTTAACTAAAGGTAATCCGACTGTTTTGTCTCGCCCAAATTGTGTTGCACGTTGTGTGCGCCAGGTTTTGTGACCTAAAACCTGATCAACTCTCCGTTCTACTCAGAAAACGCAAAAAAGGGGCGTGTCCCCATCAGTTTCTAAAAATCCTAAATCATAAAATGTGGTGGATTTGAGCTCTGGAAAACCTGACAGCTCAGAGAAAGTCAAAAACATCAAGGGAAAAAACCCCACAAAGACAACAACACTCCAATCTTAGTAAATGAGGGCCAATGTTTCATTAGGACCAACTGTAAGTATGTTTTATTTTATAAAGTATACACACCACAATTCAAATATTTAGCAAAGGTGTCTTTTTCCAGCTTTGAAACAAATAACTACCGTATATACTCGAGTATAAGCTGAGTTTTTCAGCACGATTTTTCGTGCTGAAAACACCCCCCTCGGCTTATACTCGAGTGAACTCTCCGCCCTTAGTGGTCTTCAACCTGCGGACCTCCAGATGTTTCAAAACTACAACTCCTAGCAAGCCCGGACAGCCATCGGCTGTCCAGGCATGCTGGGAGTTGTAGTTTTGAAACATCTGGAGGTCCGCAGGTTGAAGACCACTGCGGCCTTCGTCATCATCCAGACCCCCCCCCCCCCCCTTTTAGTTTTGTACTCACCTCCCCTCGGCGGGACGTTAGGGTGAGCTGGTCCAGGCCATCTGTGCTGCAGGACCGTCCGGTGGGGAGGGATAGTCGTTCTGGGCTGTCCATCTTCACCGGGGGGGGGGGGGGGGGGGGGGGGGGGCCTCTTCTCCGCGCTTCGGGCCCGGCCCTGGAATAGTGACGTTGCTTTGACGACGACGCACAGGGACGTTGATGAGCAAAGTCCCTGTGCGTCGTCGTCAAGGCATCGTCTCTATTCCGGGCCCGAATCGCGGAGAAGAGGCCCCCCTGGTGAAGATGGACAGCCCGGAACGACTATCCCTCCCCGATGGCTGTCCGGGCATGCTGGGAGTTGTAGTTTTGGAACATCTGGAGGTCTGCAGGTTGAAGACCACTGTAATCAGACATTGACAAGCGGTGATGATGAAGGGGGGGGGCTGATGACAGGTGGTGATGATGAAGGGGGGGGTGGGATGATGACAAGGGGATGATGACAGGCGGTGATGATGAAGGGGGGGTGTGGGATGACAGCCGGTGATGATGAAGGGGGGGATGATGACAGGCGGTGAGGAAGGGGGGGGTGTGTGTGAGATGATGACAGGCGGTGATGATGAAGGGGGGGTGTGGGTGATGACAGGGTAATGATGACAGACGGTGATGATGAAGGGGGGGTGTGAGATGATGACAGGGGGATGATGACAGGGTAATGATGAAGGGGGGGCTGATGACAGGGTGATGATGACAGGGTGATGATGACGGGGGTGTTAATGACGGGGGTCTGGATGATGACAGGGGGGGATGATGTATTTCCCACCCTAGGCATATAGTCGAGTCAATAACTTTTCCTGGGTTTTTGGGGTGAAATTAGGGGCCTCGGCTTATATTCGGGTCGGCTTATACTCGATTACATATGGTAACTTAAAACTGATACAAACATTTACAAATAATGCTTTTGAACATAAAAAAAACTAAACAAGAATCCCTGCCATAGAACTAATAAATGCTAATAGAACCACAGGAAGCAGCGGGAGGAAGGTCTTTATTCCAGGCTACAATGGTTAGGACACAGAAAATGCATTGTGGTGGATTTAACTGGAAACAACAGAGGGGACGGATGTAGACATTTCCCAACTCACCATTTTATGGAGGCAGAATGTACTTATAACTACATCTGAAATGTTCTGCAAAACTAAAGACTATCACATTATATCAAAGGGCACAATAAACCTGAGGGAACATAGAGGACAGTTATCTCTTGCTACTTCATATTGTTTCAGTTGTGTGTAGACACTTTGTAGATTGATACAGTTTATGTCTGTGTTTATCCTCAGCCTTTAACCCCTTTTTGTGGTGACAATGGGAACACATTGTAATTATGCTGATTATAGCAATGAGATTTGTTTCCATTACATTGTCATTTTCGGGCCTGGTTAAGGGTAGTAGTTAGACACAGAAGCCGTGAATTATTTACGACTAATGCACTGCTTGGGCGGGTACGGCCGCTCAACCATAAATACTCGCTCTATTATGTTTCTGTGTTTAATTAAGACATTAAATGATGCAATCAGAAAAAACCATCAGGATCACACAGTCCAGGTCCGCGCCATAAATCCAAGACACGGCTTTTACTACTTCTCGACAAAGAAAAAGATGAAGTTATAAACTCTAGCCATCCTTAGCAAATTGCCTTTTACATATACAATTAAACCCCTTTTTAATAGAGAAATCATTGAAAAAGCCAAAGTAACAATTATTTAAGAATCACAGCCTTGTTACATTTTGCAGTCCTCTTTAAATGTGGCTGGTTTTCCCTGCTTAGATGTTTTCACATATATCCTAAAATAATTCAGGGACACTCAACGAAAAAAAACTATTTGCTCACACATAATAATGTAATCAGTAATTTAGGGTCAAAACACAGAAAAAGGTACAAATCGTTCCATTATGGTTTCTCTCGGTGTCCGTTTTCCTAAATTTGGCAAAAAATACTGATTAAACTACTAGGTGTGAACATAGCCTTATGCTTGTTTCACATGGCAGTATTTGGCTCAGAAGTGGGTTCAAAATACAGAAAAGGTACACAGCTTTCTATTTAGACTTTGTCTCTGTAGGCTCCACTTCTGATTTTGGCTTACAAATACACTGGTCCCTCAAGTTACAATATTAATTGGTTCCAGGACGACCATTGTATGTTGAAACCATTGTATGTTGAGGCCAGAAATCTATGGAAACCTGGTAATTGGTTCTAAAGACACCAAAATGTCATCCAAAAATGGGAAAAAGTGAAAATTAAAGAAAAATAAGTAGATAACTAATACAGATAAAGCAAGTTATTACATATAAAAGTAAGAAAGAGCTGCTGGGAGCTGTAAATCACTGTCTATTTCCAAAGCAGGGAGCCTCCAGCTGTTGCAATACTACAACTCCCAGCATGCCCGGACAGCCAAAGGCTGGGGGCACCCTGCTTTGGAAACACTGGTCTATGTAGAGGACAGGAGCTTCTTTAGGGTCCTGTACAGTACACGCTATGTCCTAAAAAAGTAACATGGAGCCGTCCTCACCTGGTGTCCAAAGGAGCAGGTAACCCTGGTACAGGTAAAGTGTACAGAAGAACATGTAATACCTCCCTGTACTGTAGGGGGCGCTACCAGACATCAGTCAGTGCATACACTTTAGGAATACACAGGTTTTACCAGTAAAATGTCCATTCTGATTGGTTGGTTCTTCCAGCCATTGACACGTTTCACAGATCTGGACTGTCTTTACATTGTATGTTGAGTCTGGTTTCAAGTTACAATGGTCCAGAAAAGACAATTGTATGTTGAAACTATTGTATGTTGAGGCCATTGTAAGTTGGGGGATCACTGTACTGATGTAAAATACTGAGCCAAATATTGCCATAAAAAAACAGCCATATTGTATATTATGTGCTTATATATTGGGGGGGGCAATGGACGTATTTTATATACGGTCCGGACAATTTTTTTTAGGTGGTTACAAGAAAGACATTTTTCGCTGAGAGTTATAGTTTGGCAACAGCTGGAGGCATGCTGGATACAGAATATAAGTGTGTTGTGAAACTAAAAGAGAAGTGATAAGATGTTACAGCAGTACCATCTACTGGCCAATGAGCCCTCTAGGAGTGCTGAACTGAACAGCGCTGAATGTGTGCCATGGAGAAGAAATATTTGCTAGGCACCTAATATATCGATGAGTCAGCCTTTTTCTATGTTAGCTAAGATTCATAAGATTAGATATACACTCCAGTCCACATTCACAGTGCACCCAGTGGCCAGCACGTAATATCCTCAGTATGATTTATTAAAGGAAAATGGTCATCCTGTTCACCCACACTAAACCCAATACACTGGATTATAGAGTGCGTGAACAGGAGATCGATGAGCGGTCAATGACTAAAATATGTTGCTTCGGTCCAGATATATGTCCCATCGAAGATCTGCTTCTTACGTCTATGAATTGCGCACTGGAGGCGGTCCTGCTGGATCAATTTAAATATTCATTGCCGCTGGTCACGTGAGCGCTCAGTCTGCGCATGTGGTCACATGACCAGCAACTCCACATCACTAGAACGTGGAGTCACAGACAATGAATATTCAAATTGAGCCGATGAGGCACACCTCTAGCGCGCAATTCAGAGAAGATAGATAGAATCTTCGGTAGGACGTATCTCCGGAACAAAATTACGTATTTTAGTCAGTGACCCCTCATTGGACTCCTGTTCACCCACACTATAACCCAGTGTATTGGGTTTAGTGTGGGAGAATAGAATGATCGTTTTCCTTTAGTCCATAAACCACACAGGCATTTCAGTCTATTATATTCATGAATCCTCCTAAAGGGATGAATACATGTGAATGGGTATGAATATTTATAATCACAGCTAACATCTGTACAAAGCAGAAATTAAACAGGCATCACTACTGCAAACTGTAATCCAGCCTGGATTCACACGAGCTACCAGCCATTAGCGTAGGAGCACCTGTACCTATTTCAGCATGGGAGTGCTCACATCCAAAATAGAAAGCTCCAACAACATACATTAGAAGACGATGAACGATGAAGCACTCACCCACGTCATGCTGTACAATCTTCAAGCTTTATTCCATATTGAAGGAAAGGAAGGACAAGTACAGGAGCACAGGGAGCATGGTGAAACAGGTGAGGGGGGGACACTGAGGTGGGCGGTGACATGTTTCACGCTCTACGCCGTGGATTCACACGGGCCATAGAGCGTGAAAAATGTCGCTGCCCACCTGAGCGTCCCCCACCTCACCTGTTCCACCATGCTCCCTGTGCTCCTGTACTTGTCCTTCCTTTCCTTCAATCTGGAATAAAGCTTGAAGATTGTACAGCATGACGTGGGTGAGTGCTTCATCATTCATTGTCTTCTAATGCACACTATAAGCTTTTCTGTCCCAGCTCAGCAGATTATCAAAATATTCACAGATGATATTTTCTCATAGATAACAGCTGAATTCTCCACAAATTCTCGGACTTAAAGTGTACCTGTCATATCACAAAAATAAATAATGCTTATATATGTTACTCACTAGGTCATGGAGATTCTTTATATGTGTTTTTTACGTGTCTAGCTTCTGTATTTGGTTCACAAACCCCTCTGTTCTGCTGATCACTCATTCTGACATCCACTGCTCAAGAAGGGGCATGTTCGAAGCAAGCCCTGAGCCCGCCCTCATTCACTCATTCATAAGTCTGGTCTCTTCATCCAATCACTGCAGACTGATCTGTAACTCTTTCTCTGTTTTCAGACAGGAGTCTGATAGACAGGACAGTAGTGAGCACAGAGGAGTGTTTGTCCTGCCCTCACTTACTGGACTTTGTCCCAGCCTGTGCTTCAGCTGGGACAAAGATGGTGCCGCAGCTGCACAGGATTATGTTTTGGATGGTATGGGGACACCTAGTGGGCTTTTTTTATACACCATGATTTCTATAAAAAGGAGATATTTTTATGAAGTATATAAGAAGGGTTAATGTTTTGCCAAGATGTACAGCATTTTTTGACAAAGCACATTTAAGGAAACTAGAATTAAAGGAGATACATTGTGGTTTCATAATAAGCAGACTGGGAACTGAATGCACAGTAAATTGTTAGTTTTGCTTTGGTTCCTCAGCAATAACACATCCTTAGAATATGGTCAATCTTATTCTGTAGTCTCAAGTATAGTAATTTACTTTATTACAAGATACTTATAAATACCCCAGGATAAGTGATAGTTTCTCTATGCAGATTAAAAGCAAACACACAGTAGGAGCAGCTGCTTGACTACTACTCTCAGCATGCTCTAATGGGGAAATGTGTCTAATATATATTGTTTTAATGGGGGAGATTTATCAAAACCTGTGCATAGGAAAAGTTGACCAGTTGCCCATAAGCAACCAATCAGATCGTTTCTTTCATTTTTTTTAAGAGACCTGTGAAAAATTAAAGAAGTGATCTGATTGGTTGCTAGGTGCAACTAGGCAACTTTTCCTGTGCACAGGTTTTGATAAATCTCCCCAATATCCTTTATTTTACAGTTATGACTACATTACTGTAACAAAAAGTGTATATTTTTTTGGGGAAAAATGCTGCTCGTCCCTGCAGCTACTGCCTGTATTTTCCATCTGGGACAAAATACAGGAAGTGAGGGAGGGACAAGGGGGCTCTGTGCAGGTTCCTGGCCTGTCAATCATCCTGCTGTGTGAGCCGGGGGAATGTCACAGGGACCTGACCAGCATTTAAAGTTTAAAGCGGTATTCCAGGATTTTTTATTTTATTTGACTATGCTACAGGGGCTGTAAAGTTAGTGTAGTTTATAATATAGTATATGTACCTGTGTGTGACGGTTTTCTCATAATTCTTCTGTGATTTTCACCCCAATATTTATTTTTATCAGCATACAAAATGACTGTTGTCTCCAGATTTTTCCCAGCTTGCAATGCGGCCGAGACCTGACTAACTAGTCAGCTGATGACAGGGAGCCTGTCTGCTTCAATGGGTGGAGCAATCGCTTGGTGGGAGAGGGATCAATCTGCAACAGCTGTAGGCACCCTGATTGAAAACCACAGGTCTTTTGATGAATACGGCTCATTTATGTTTCAATGGGTGGGGTGGCTGATGTGTGGGAGGGAGGAAAATGGAATTGTGGGATTTGTAGTAAAAAAAAAAAAGGTCAAACAGGAAATACCAGTTGACAAAAAGCTAGCCACAGTGTTATGGTAATCTCACAACATAGCCATTTAGCCCCAAGACAAGTGCAGATCCTTCCTAAGCATATCCATTACTGTCTGCCAGGTACGTACTAAAATCACCTTATGCTGGATAACCCCATTAAATGTTGTGATCACTATTGATCACAGCGTTTAAACAGTCAAATGACGGACATCGGAGCAATCTGTTGATTATGGCACAGACCCAACTCCGGAGCCCGTGCCATATTCCCTCACCTGTGCCTTGAGGTGCTTGGGATAAATGGAAAGGGGTTAAAAGGAAATTTGTCAGGTGTATGCAGACACTGTTGGATAGCTGTTCAGGTACAAAAACAAGCTGTACCTTTTCTGGACCTGATAATGGCGGCCAAACTTTAATTTATTTTTAGTTCTAAGCCAAGTGTCAGCCAAGGAGGTGGGGCTGTTCAAGTGCCACGACTGGGAACAACTCCATGCTCGCCCTCACCTCCTCTTTGACTGACAAACAGGGCTTTGTAGATCAGTCAAGGAGTTGGGTTTAGACCTGTAGACAGGAAAAAATCCAGTTTGCTTTTATAACCTAACAGCTATCCAACGATGTCTTCAGCTCTTAGAAGCAAACACAACTGACAGACTCCCTTTAATGGATACAGAGGACACTTGAATTACTCTAAAACCAGATATAAGGACCAACCAGATATAAGCAAGAACAAAAAATAAGCAACAACAAAAAATTTATCAAATAAAAAATATTCTATAAAACAAATATAAAACACAATAGTTCTCTACACTAAAATCCAACCATTCTAACTTACCCAGCGCTGTTTTCCTGCAGCATTCATAATACAGTAGATTACCTGTATTACATTACCTTCAAAATGCTAAATTTGAGTAATATGAACAAAATAAAACCTGTAACCTGTAATACAATAAATCCAGGACTGAAGTGAAGACATTCAAAGTCAAATATAAACAAACATTCTCCTCCTTTGTGGCAACCTTTGCACCTTTTACACCCTGAGCAAAGTGCGGTACAATTAGCCACATGGACTGGCGATAAAATGTATTATTATCCTCTGAAATCTACATTTTATATGGAGCATCATACTGCAGGAATTCTAAGTCATTCACACGGGTGGCTTGTTTCTTTATGATCGTATTTGTGCTCCATACAACTCTCAATGCAAATCTGAAACAGAAAGTCCAAACCAGCTCACCCTGCCTGGAAAACTGGAGCACGGATCCAGGTGCTGGACAACACCGAGAATGTAGAAAAGAAAGTAGAGTTGGATCCAGCTTCAGTAGCAATAAAACCGTCTTTATTCAAAGGACATGCAAGGAACAGCAGAGGTTACACGTTTCAAGCGCCAAGCGCTTTTAGTCATACCACTATGACTAAGAGCGCTTGGCGCTTGAAACGCGTAACCTCTGCTGTTCCTTGCATGTCCTTTGAATAAAGACGGTTTTATTGCTACTGAAGCTGGATCCAACTCTACTTTCTTTTCTCAATGCAAATCTGAATACATTCCAGCTGGACAGTACGCATGTCTGCTTTACTAAATGTCCCATGTCGGCCCCCAAAACATGCTCTAGATCAGTGGTCTTCAACCTGCGGACCTCCAGATGTTGCAAAACTACAACTCCCAGCATGCCCGGACAGCCATCGGCTGCCCGGGCATGCTGGGAGTTCTAGTTTTGAAACATCTGGAGGTCCGCAGGTTGAAGACCACTGCTCTAGATGCTTCCCCAGGAATACCCGAGAGCTGCTTATCATGGCTCAGCATAGTATTGGCAATGGTGCTCAGCTTCCTTCTAGCCTCCAGGATTACCATACCCAGTGCCTCATCACACCAACTGTCTTGATCTGCACAGATACATTTAAAGGGGTACTCCCGTGGAAAACTTTTTTTTTAAATCAACTGGTGCCAGTGATTTGTAAGTCACTTCTATTAAAAAAATCTTAATCCTTCCAGTACTTTTTAGGGGCTGTATACTAAAGAGAAATCCAAAAAAGAAATGCATTTCCTCTGATGTCATGACCACAGTGCTCTCTGCAGACCTCTGCTGTCCATTTTAGGAACTGTCCAGAGCAGCATATGTCTGCTATGGGGATTTTCTCCTGCTCCGGACAGTTCCTAAAATGGACAGCAGAGGTCAGCAGAGAGCACTGTGGTCATGACATCAGAGGAAATGCATTTCTTTTTTGGATTACTCTTTAGTATGCAGCCCCTAAAAAGTACTGGAAGGATTAAGATTTTTTAATAGAAGTGATTTACAAATCTGTTTAACTTTCTGGCACCAGTTGATTTAAAAAAAAAAAAAAAGTTTTCCATGGGAGTACCCCTTTAAAGGGTTCCACAATGCTAGTTGGAATTCTGCATCTTCAGGTTGAATTGTGTTCTGTATATAGATAAAAAAGGATCACACCATTCACAAAAAACTGCTACCGGAGGAGAGTCTAGGAGTTCCAAATACACATTTGACGGTAAAATGGTTCTAAAATTGGTCTGTCCTCCCAACATTAATCATATGTTTTTGGACAGCTGAAAGGGGTAATCCAGCCATAAAAGGTGTATGCACTATCCACAGATTACAGGATAAGCATCTGATCATGTGAAGGGAATTAATAATACATGTGGATTTCCTCTCCCACTAGAGGTTTAGGTAGGAATACCGGCAACTGCAGGTAGTAATGTATAAGAAAGGTCCGTAAGGCCGGGTCCACACAAGCCAAAATGTGTGGAATGTCCGTCCGAAAAACATAGACGGCAATGCATTTCTGTACAAACTCCGCAGAAAGAATAGACATAGTTACATAGGGGGGGAGATTCATCATAACCTGTGCAGAGGAAAAGTTTCCCAGTTGCCCATGGCAACCAATCAGATTGCTTCCAATCAGATTTCATCTCAAAAATGCAAGAAGCAATCTAATTGGTTGCTGTAGGCAACCGGTCAACTTTTCCTCTGCACAGGTTATGATAAATCTCCCCAATAGTTAAGTTGAAAAAAGTTCAAGTTCAACCTATAACCCTATTTTGTCCCTACTGTGTTGATCCAAAAGAAGGCAAAAACCCATTATGGGGCTGATGCCAATAGGGAAAAAAAATTCCTTTCCGATTCCAAATACGGCGTTCAGAATAAATACCTGGATCAACCTTCTGTCCCTATAAATCTATTGTCCATAACTTGTAATGTTGTTATTCTCCGGAAACACGTCCAGGCCTCTTTTGACCACCTCCTCCGGGAGAGAATTCCACAGTCTCAATGCTCTTACAGTAAAGACTCCCAGTCTGTGCTGGTGTAGAAACCTTCTTTCCTCTAGATGTAGAGGACGCCCCCTTGTTATAGATACAGTCCTGGGTATAAATAGATCATGGGAGAGATCTCTGTACTGTCCCCCAATATATTTATACATAGTTATTAGGTCACCCCTAAGCCTTCTGTTTTCTAAACTAAATAACCCCAATTCTGGGTACTGTAGTCCTTCCATTCCCTGTATTATGTGTATTCTTTCTGCAGACTCCGGAATTGGGATTTCATCAGCAGAAATATCTGCTGAGGAAATTCTGCCATGTGAACAGTGCAGCAGAATCCCAATGATATCAATGAGATTCTGCTGCAGCTGAATGTCCTTTCTGAATATTCCTGCGGAATTCCACACAGACATTCCACCGTGTGAACATAATGGTCCCATCACCTAAGGGTGACAGGAGTGGTGCTGCAGGAACTGGCACACTCGAGGTATAGTGACCATGGGGGAGATTTATCAAAACCTGTGCAGAGGAAGAGTGGTGCAGTTGCCCATAGCAACCAGACTGCTTCTTTCATTTTCCACAGGCCTCTTTAGAGGCCTGTGGAAAATGAAAGAAGCAATCTGATTGGTTGCTATGGGCAACTGTACCACTCTTCCTCTGCACAGGTTTTGATAAATCTCCCCCCATATGTTTGCAGGGATGGAGGTGGAGAAAATTACTATAAATAAGTATTGGGAAAAAGGAGCAATTCACTAAATGTCTTCCAGCTAAAGTATATAAAGTATAAAGGAACCAATGGTGGTGAGTCACATTTTCCAACCACTGCCTTGGGTGTTGCTGTCTGACCTCTCATGACGTGTCTAGGAAACATCACTGATTTCATCACCAAAGCAATGTATCCCTAGGGCACATGACAAAAATGTGCACCCTGAGATGAGGACAGGACAGAAAACACCTGCATTCCACAGACATAGTTATTAAAGGGGTACTCCGGTGAAAACCTTTTTTCTTTTATATCAACTGGTGGCAGAAAGTTAAACATATTTGTAAATGACTTGTATTAAAAAATCTTAATCCTTCCTGTACTTATTAGCTGCTGAATACTATAGAGGAAATTTTTTTATTTTTGGAATGCTCTCTGATGACATCACAAGCACAGTTCTCTCTGCTGACGTTATTATAATAATAATAATAACGCTTTATTTATTGTTGCCCTTAGTGGGGTTTGAACCCAAGACCCCAGCACTGCAAGGCAGCAGTGCTAACCACTGAGCCACCATGCTGCCCTTAGCATACATCTGCTATGCATCTGCTATGCATTGTTGCTAAAATGGACAGAGATGTCAGCAGAGAGCACTGTGCTCGTGATGTCATCAGTGTTCCAAAAAGAAAGGAATTTCCTCTGTAGCATTCAGCAGCTAATAAGTACTGGAAGGATTAAGATTTTTTAATAGAAGTAATTTACAAATATGTTTAACTTTCTGCCACCAGTTGAGTTAAAAGAAAAAAGGTTTTCACCGGAGTACCCCTTTAAAAAAAAAAAAAAAAAGGCATAGCATTATACCCAAGAAGTGTTCATTTACATTATCCACATGGTTACAGACGCACATGCTATCTGCAGGTTCTCCAAGTCACTATGGGGGACATTTATCAAGGGATTTAGAGCTCTTCTTTTGCTTACAAAAGTCACACAAAAAGTTGCATTAGCACCTAAGCAAATTTTTGTGTGACTTTTGGATGTGAGCAAAAAGCTACAAAAGAGCTTATGAAAGTGAATTTATTTTTCACTTTGTAGTGGTCAGGGATTTATCAAGTGCGAAAGTCGTACAAAAAGTGGAAACCGCTTCCAAAACAGCGTAAATGTAAACCAGCCCAGAGCATGCCTACAAAACGGCTTTGGGGAGGAAATTTTTCTATTCCCTGCTGGCATCCGTCATCACAGCTCCAGCGGGAAACATGATATTACAACTGTACAAAGGAGCACGGGCTGGCACCACTCTGCAGACTCCGGGCTCCGTCTGATTCTATCCCCGCTACCCTAACTTAATGACGAGGACACTGATTTACATCACGCCTTTTCTCCCACCCGCCCGCGCCGCACATCTTCCATCTATCTGCTACCTGTTGCAATACTACAACACCCAGCATGCCCTTACAGTGAGGTCTTGTAGCAGGTAGCGGGAAGGAGATGTGCGGCGCGGGCAGGAGGGAGAAAGGGCGTGATGTAAATCAGGGTCCTCGTCATTAAGTTAGGGTAGCAAGGATAGAATCAGATGGAGCCCGGGTGGCTGCAGAGTGATGCCAGCCTGGGCTCCTTTTAACATACCTCAGCATTGTGGAGTTTTTCTAGGCCCTAACGTAATTTCATATTTTCCGCTGGGGCCCTTGATTGGCCAGGACTGAGCAGCCAATGACGGGATATTTGATCTTACAGTTGGGACTAGAACTCTGCAGCTCCATTATATGTTAAAGAAGCCGGGTGGCTTCACTGAAGCTGCCCGGGACTCATGCAGATGGGCTGGGAGATGTGCAGGAGCCGTCCCTGCCATCCCTCAGTGCTGCGGTACAGGCTGCACATCTCCCGGCCCGGCGTCTGCAGTGTTATGTCAGCCCGGGCTCCCTTTGCTACGGCGCCGCAGAGTTTACTATCATTTCAAATTACAGTGATTTTCTGATCACCGCCAGCCAGGGAGCAGAGCGCATTACCACCCGCATGCCTGGCTTGCATGACTACAACTCCCATCATGTCCTTACAGTAAGGACATGCTGGGAGTTGTAGTTGTGCGGCAGGGACGGGTGACAAGCTTGTCACCTGCCCTCTGCTGCACAACTACAACTCCCAGCATGTCCTTACTGTAAGAGCATGCTGGGAGTTGTAGTTGAGGGGTGGGTGACAAGCTTGTCACCTGCCCCCTGCCGCACTACTACAACTCCCAGCATGTCCTTACTGTAAGAGCATGCTGGGAGTTGTAGTCATGCAGCAGGGGGTATGTGACAAGCTTGTCACTCTCCAGCACATCTC
The DNA here is from genome assembly GCF_029499605.1 of Hyla sarda. Lineage (NCBI taxonomy): Eukaryota > Metazoa > Chordata > Amphibia > Anura > Hylidae > Hyla > Hyla sarda. The sequence goes on along the minus strand of NC_079191.1, from coordinate 131,857,209 downwards.
CCGTACCACATGACTACAACTCCCAGCATGCCCTTACTGTAATGTGGCATGCTGAGAGTTGTGGTCATGCGGCAGGGGAGATGCACGGGCGCGTGACAATAAATGTATTTACCTATTTTCTTTTTTTCTCATTTCAGATCTGCGTATCCTGTGGACTACTTCAGATTCAGTGGACTGCGTTGATGACCAGCCCTTTTTTTCCTTTCTGTTTAATGTTAATAAAATGGTTAACGAGGGCTTGTGGGGGAATGTATTTTTGGATTACATATTTTTTTTAAACATGTGTTTTTTTAGTTTATTTACTTGACAGGCTTAGTAGTGGAAGCTGTCTAATAGAGTCCACTGCTAAGCCAGGCTTAGCGTTAGCCCCAAAAACAGCTAGCGCTAACCTCCAATTATTACCCCGGTACCCACCGCCACAGGGGTGCTGGGAAGAGCCGTACCAACAGGCCCGGAGCGTCAAAAATGGCGCTCCTGGGCCTAGGCGGTAACAGGCAGGGGTTATTTAGGCTGGGGAGGGCCAGTAACAATGGTCCTCGCCCACCCTGGTAACGTCAGGCTGTTGCTGCTTGGTTGGTATTTGTCTAAAAATAAAAATAGGGGGAACCCTATGCGTTTTATTATTTAAAAAAAAAATGATTTATGCAAAAAAAAAAAGCATAAAGGTTCCCCCTATTTTTATTCACAGCCAAATACCAACCAAGCAGCAACAGCCTGCCGTTACCAGGGTGGGCGAGGACCATTGTTACTGGCCCTCCCCAGCCTAAATAATGCCAGCCTGTTACCGCCTAGGCCCAGGAGCGCCATTTTGGTACCGGCACCCCTGTGGCAGTGTGTACTGGGGTACTAATTGGGGGTTAGCACTAGCTGTTTTTGTGGCTAACGCTAAGCCCGGCTTAGTAGTGGACTCCCTCTATAAGATGGCTACTAAGCCTGTAAAGTAAATAAAATAAAAAAAACGTTAAAAAAAATTGGATTCCAAAAAAACACTCCCCCAAAAGCACTTGTTAACCATTTTATTAACATTAAACAAAAAAACAAAAAAAACGCTGGTCACCGTAGTCCTCTCAATTTAAAGCAGTCCACAGGATACACAGATCTGAAATGAGAAGTAAAAAGAGAAGTGGTAAAAAAAAAATTCATAAAACACACACATATATATATATAATCATCGGTAGTTACAGTATCTTGCTTATGACTTGATAAAGGGAGGAATCCCGAAAGCTTGTCTCTACATAATCTTGTTAGTCCAATAAAAAAGGTATTACAAGATACTGCAACTACCGATGATTTTGCTTTTTGCATCACTGGACTAATATGGCTACTCCTAACTACTATATATGTCGCACATTTTCCAAATTGGTGTTCTGGAGTTATTTATTGGTTTTTGCTTATGTGCGCTAAAAACAAAAATGGTATTCAAAAGTGATTTACTGGTTTTTGCTTATGTAAGCCAAATTTATCAACCCCCTGTGATAGCATAATAAATGTGTCATACATAAGCAAAACTAAAGCAAAAAAATAAAAATGCCTATAGAACTCGCTTACCAAAGCAGTAATGATAAATGTCCCTGAATATCTTTATATATCCTTTATATTTATATTATTTATAATTTGTATTTGGGTATTTGCAATGACTATATCTATAAATACAGCATCCACTCCAATATGACAAGTGAGTGACAGGAAATTACAGTCTAGCTCCGTCTATGAAGAGATAAATGTATACTACATGGAAGGAAAGGGAACATAAGGCTGCCAAGCAAACAGTCTTTAAGGAGGCTCCAAATCTCCAGCAACATTATACCAAGCAGCAATCTCCTTACCACAGGATTACTGGCCTGATCTACCCTCTGCTGCTGTATATATACCCACGGAGACCTCCTACTGTACGCCTGTAAGAGTACCCCTGATCTGGGCAAACAATGAAGAGGAGAAAAGCTCTGCCACATGTGTCTGATCCTATGTTGTGCAGCATGTTCAAGAGATAGAACAAAATGCTCAGTTACAGCAACCCAGTGCCTCAGGGGCTTCCACGTCTTCAGATCAGCATTCTCTCCTGGGGCATGCATTTTATTTATTCGGCAGTGTGTACTCTTTTCATTTTGTTGTGTACATCTGATATATAAATAGTTGTCCTGTTTTTTCTGTTCGCTGTAAATACCATGCAAAAAAATCTGATTAAAAAGTTTTCTACCACTTAAAGGGGTACTCCAGTGGAAAACAAATCAACTGGTGCCAGAAAGGTAAACAGATTTTGTAAATGAATAATGATAAGACGGGAAAGGAGAGGGCACACAAAGAGGTTACTTCACCTTAAAGGGGTATTCCAGGCAATATATATATAGCAACTGGCTCCGGAAAGTTAAACAGATTTGTAAATGAATAATGATAAGACGGGAAAGGAGAGGGCACACAAAGAGGTTACTTCACCTTAAAGGGGTATTCCAGGCAAAAACTTATATATATATATATATATATATATATATATATATATATATATATATATAGCAACTGGCTCCGGAAAGTTAAACAGATTTGTAAATTAGTTCTATTAAAAAATCTTAATCCTTCCAATAGTTATTAGCTTCTGAAGTTTTCTGTCTAACTGCTCAATGATGATGTCACGTCCCGGGAGCTGTGCATGATGGGAGAATATCCCCATAGGAACTGCACAGCTCCCGGGACGTGAGTCATCAGAGAGCAGTTAGACAGAAAACAACAACTCAACTTCAGAAGCTAATAACTATTGGAAGGATTAAGATTTTTTAATAGAAGTAATTTACAAATCTGTTTAACTTTCCGGAGCCAATTGATATATATATAAAAAAAAGTTTTGGCCTGGAATACCCCTTTAATTATGGTACAGCACGGTATCGGCAACCTACATAGTCGTCTCTTGCAGGGTACACAAACGAAAAGTGAAGTATCAAATCTAATACAAGGAAAAAAACATACGTGCACTCACCGCTCAGCGGAGACAATTCGGTGTATAGGAACGGTAGACAGGTAGCTGGATCACAGTATCAGCATAGGTGGAATGGCGCTCGGAGGCTACGCCGGCAGTTTCACACGTGAATGCGTGCTTCTTCCGGCCTCCGAGGAGGCCGGAAGAAGCACGCATTCACGTGTGAAACTGCCGGTGTAGCCTCCGAGCGCCATTCCACCTGCGCTGATGCTGTGATCCAGCTACCCGTTTACCAGACCTATACACCGAATTGTCTCCGCTGAGTGGTGAGTGCACGTATGTTTTCTTCCTTGTATTAGATTTGTAAATTACTTCTATATAAAAATCTTAACCCTTCCAGTATTTATCAGCTGAATTTTGTTTATTTCTTTCTAGTCTGATCACAGTGCTCTCTGCTGACACCTCTGTCTATGTCAGGGACTGTCCAGAGCAGGAGAGGTTTGTTATGGGTATTTGCTTCTACTCTGGACAGTTCCTGACACGGACAGAGGTGTCAGCAGAGAGCACTGTGGTCAGAATGGGGAAAGAACAATTCAATTTCCTGTGGAGCATACAACAGCTGATAAGTACTGGAAGGGTTAAGCTTTTTTACTAGAAGTAAATGACAAATCTGTTTAACTTTCTGGCACCAGTTTATTAGAGAACATTTTTTTTTACCACCAGAGTACCCCTTTAAGGCTATGTTCACATCAGCATTATGATATGTCTGTTATTGACACATTATGGAGGTCATTCATAATGGAGATGAAACTGATAACAGAAGTAAAATGGTAAAAGATTTTGTAAAACTTGCACATAAAATAACGGCCGTTAACATCCGTTATGATCTATTAAAACATCTGTTTATCTCCATTAATGTTCGTTATTTTTTTTTCCTTTTTCTGAGCATGCTCAGTAGCAATAAGGGATAAAAAACAAACAAAACGGAGGTTAACAGAGGTTACTTCCATAACCATAGACTTTAATGCTAAATTACTACTATACTTTGGAATATCTGTTATTTATGACAGGAAAAAGAAACCAATTGCATGCCTCGTATTTTTCTCCATTATCAATAAGGGAAATGAAGCATAACTGATGATAACTGAGTACAACAGAGATTTGAAAAAAGCCCATAGGAATGAATGGAATACATTATCTTCTCAATTTTTGGAACGGAATTAAAGTGGTACATCACGCCCCCCCCCCCATAGACTTGCATTGAGGGGAGGAGCGTGAAGTCACGAGGGGGCGGAGCCGTGACATCACCATACTCCGGCCCCTGTATCGTGAGATTGCAGGAGAGATTGCGGGGGTCCCCAGCAGCGGGACCCCCGTTATCAGGCATCTTATTTCCTACCCCTTTAAGTGAAAGAAATGAAAGACACTAATGTGAACCCACCCTAAGAAAGTGGGGGGAAAAATGTGAAGGAGAATGAAGTGGAGGGGAATATTCCTTTACATTAGGCTGGAGCAGTGAAGTAACAAAACACTTATGGCTGTCAAGGTTTACAAAGGAATATCTCTAGGTTTACAAAGGAATATCTCTAGGTTTACAAAGGAATATCTCTAGGTTTACAAAGGAATATCTCTAGGTTTAGAAAGGAATCTGTTGATGACCAGACCAGGGATACACAGTAGAGTAGCCTAAGGCAATGTTTTCCAAACAGTGTGTCTCCAGCTGTTGCAATACTACAACAGCAGCCTCCCATTGTTTCCTTTGTAATTCTGCTGTTCCACCGATCTGTAAAAATGAGCATGCTTATATTTTTTGGTGAAAACCTGGAAAAGCACCACGTAGAAAAGTGATTTAGTGAATGAGACTTTCATTTCCAATGCTTATTTCCGCTGTAAAATGACACAATAAATAAGCGCCAATTCTGGGCGGCGCAGATATGGTGAGGACATTTCTTGCTCAATTTCCTTGTGTGCATGGACACTAACATGTTCAGGTTTCGTGATGAAGTTTTTGAAGCAAAAAACAAGTGTGGATCATAATAAGAGAAAAGTATAAGTCTGTGTTCACACTTTGCGTTTGTGATGTATTTTTAAAGGGGTACTCCGGTGAAAACCTTTTTTCTTTTAAATCAACTGGTGGCAGAAAGTAAAACATATTTGTAAATTACTTCTATTAAAAAATCTAAATCCTTCCAGTACGTATTAGCTGCTGAATGCTACAGAGGAAATTCCTTTCTTTTTGGAACACTGATGACATCACGAGCACAGTGCTCTCTGCTGACATATCTGTCCATTTTAGCAACCGTTCATAGCAGATGTATGCTAAGGGCAGCATGGTGGCTCAGTGGTTAGCACTGCTGTCTTGCAGTGCTGAGGACTTGGGTTCAAATCCCACTAAGGACAACAATAAATAAAGCATTATTATTATAATAACGTCAGCAGAGGGAACTGTGCTCGTGATCTCATCAGAGAGCATTCCAAAAAGAAAATAATTTCCTCTGTAGTATTTAGCAGCTAATAAGTACAGGAAGGATTAAGATTTTTTTAATACAAGTAATTTACAAATATGTTTAACTTTCTGCCACCAGTTGATTTAAAAGAAAAAAAGTTTTCACCGGAGTACCCCTTTAACATGTGTTTTTGGGTTTTGATTAGTGAAGACATGAACTCCTGAATTCATCTATTACTGCAGAAGATGCATTTTAAAATCATATGTTAAAAATGTGAAATGTGAACACAGCCTAAGGCTACAGTCATACCTGACTAATCCGCAGTGGGTTTCCCGCAGCTGAAATTCCGCTTATAGATTTGTAGAAGTTCTACAGCTGAAACCTCATGTGGATTATAGTTCTACCTATCCACTCTGTGGAATATCTGGGCAGAATTTCTGCCAGAGATCAAGTCGGCGGCACAAGAACCGTGCGGACTGCATTGCTGTCCCCATGGATGTCAACGCATTTCTGAGCAGATCTCCCAAAAGATCCACCCAGAAATGCATTGCCGTCTGTAGGGATGGCAATGCAGTCCGTGCGATCTTAGTGATGCCAGCTAAATCTCCGGCAGAAATTCTGCCCAGAGATTCCGTAGTGTGAACCTAGAGATAGTAACATAATCCTCTTCAGCGAAAAATCAGCAAGCGGAATTTTAGACACGGGTATCCTGTAGCGGATTAGTCACATGTGAACCTATGCTTAGGCTGTATTCTCATGTTGCATTTTTTTATGCAGATACTGGATGAGAAAACGCATGTGTTTTATGACTGCCTTAACATCACGCATTCACATTTCGATTTTGCGATATCGTTCCATATGGGAAACTGTATACAACCGTATAGAAAGCCACATGTGCGTTTTTTTTTTTTACCAGTCTACTACGGTATTGTGTACTGTTTAAAAAACAAACGCATACAAACCATATAAGTTTTATTTTTTATTATTTTTAAAGGAAAACTGTCAGCTTGCTCCCCCCCCCCCCCCCCCAATACTGGCTGATAGTGCAGGGGATGCTGATCAGTTTGATGCTTACTGTGCCCGGATCGGCCCTGTCGTTCTGCCGTAATCTTCGTTTTCCATATATGCTAATGAAGTGTTAACTAGCACAGCCAGGGTAACTGGCACTCTGATGTCACCGCCGCCGGCCGCAGCGCCGCCCAGCTCATCGATATTCCTCCCCTCCCTCTTCATTACAGAGCGGGGTGAAGAGGGAGAGGCAGAGGGAGGAATATTGATGAGCTGGGCGGTGCTGCGGCCGGCGGCAGCGATGTCAGAGTGCCAGTTACCCCACCTGTGCCAGTTAGCACTTCATTAGCAAATAGGGAAAAACGAAGATATCGGCAAAATGGCCGGGCAGATCCGGGCACAGTAAGAATCAAACTGATCAGCGTTGGCCAGTACCTCTGGTTAGTGCGGGGGGAGCAAGCTGACAGTTTTCCTTTAACATTTAAGTCAATGAAAAACAAAAGGATCTACGGTGGCATACGGTTTTTGTGATACGTTTTTTTCTTGCACATGGCAAACCACACCTACTTTCCTTGGAATTCCAAAAAACATATACTTTTTTTTTTGCAAAAACGTATGCAACCGGCCCTCTAAATTCAAAACGCATATGGTTTAAAACTGTATGAAGTTTAAATTTATAGCACACGTTTTCATACAGTTTTGTCCGTTTCTAAGGCATAAGTTATACAAAAAAAAACTGATGCAAAACAGAATGGCAAAATCTTCATCTGAATGTAGTCTAAGCAGGTTAGTTGGTAGTTGGTGGGTAGATGAGCTTAAAGGGGTTATCCAGGAATAAATTTTTTTTATATAGCAACTGGCTCCAGAAAGTTAAACAGATTTGTAAATTACTTCTATAAAAAAATCTTAATCCTTTCAGTACTTATGAGCTGCTGAAGCTGAGTTGTTCTTTTCTGTCTAAGTGCTCTCTGATGAAACCTGTCTCAGGAACTGTCCAGAGTAGAAGCAAATCCCCACAGCAAACCTCTTCTACTCTGTGCAGTTCCCGAGACAAGCAGAGATGTCAGCAGAGAGCACTGTTGCCAGACAGAAAAGAACAACTCAACTTCAGCAGCTGATAATTATTGGACGGATTAAGATTTTTTAATAGAATTAATTTACAAATCTGTTTAACTTTCTGGAGCCAGGTTATGTAGAAAAATGTTTTTTCCTGCAATACCCCTTTAACTTACCTAAGAATTTTATAAGCTGGTCTTAAGTATAATCACAATAGTGTAAGATAAACCGGAAGTATGAAGAGTAGCAGGCCTCAATAATTAGTCCAGCGCAATTGTGGTTCAGGCAATCAAAATAAATCAATATTTATCCATCAGATCTTTACTTCATGACCAAAGAAAAACTAAATAAATAGTTCCAGCCGAGGCCTTGACTTGATGTACACCAGTGCTTCCAAACCAGGGAGCCTCCAGCGGTTGCAAAACTACAACTCCCAGCATGCCGGACAGCCGTTGGCTGTCCAGGCATGCTGGGAGTTGTAGTTTTGCAACAGCTGGAGGCACCCTGGTTGGGAAGCACTGATGTACACAGTGATGAAAGCACAAAGATCCCCTATGTTTCCGCGCGCTGTGTTTTCTACAATCCTCTCAGTTTTCAGCAGGTGCTAGGAGCACATTTGGGAGGTCTACAATTCGGCATTCTAGGTGTTTTTTTTTTTCCTGACATGACCCAGGTTAATGGAGTCTTTGATGTAAACCCCCCACCCACATTCCAGCTCTCTGTCTTCCAAGTAGGAACATGATGAATGACTTTTCTTTGTCCTGTGAATTCTTCATTCATATGCTGTGAACATTCAGAGTGGATGTGTAGAGAACCCCCCTTATATGTAGTAGATGAGAGATTACAGCATATTCTGCAGTAATATCAGTAATAGTAATGGTCTCCTTCTGGACCTAAAAAATACATCCATGGAATACGGATACACAGGGCGGATTCGCTGCAGATTTACGTTTTGGATTTATGGGAGGATAATCCACAGCACTTCCACAAGTAAATCTGCAGTGCTGAGTCCTATGAATTTTACTGGGCATCTGTGGCAGGTTTGATTTGGACTTTTGTGTTCAAAATCTGTAGTTAAACAATTTAGCAGCAGTTAATGGGGACAATCTGCATCATTTCTGTAGTTTATATGTGTATACTACTGTAAACACTGTAGGTCTGCCATGGGAACACACCCTTAAAGGGGTGCTCCACTGGCCAGCGTTCGGACGTAAATGTTCCAAATGCTGTTTTTCACGCTGCAGGGGTCGGCCACACCCCTCCTGACATCACGACCACGCCCCCTCAATGCAAGTCTATGGGAGGGGGCGTGACGGCCGTCACGCCCCCTTCCGTAGACTTGTATTGAGGGGCGTGGCCGTGATGTCACAAGGGGGCATGGCCGACCACTGCAGCGCGAAAAAACAGCGGTCGGAACTGGAACATTTACTTCCGAACGCTGGCCAGTGGAGCACCCCTTTAAGGGTGTGTTCCCATGGCAGACCCCTTTAAATTATCAACTTTTAATACAACTAAGGGTGCATTTACATCTCAAATCCATGCCATTCCTCACTGATTTTAAAGGGGTATTCCGGGCAAAAACATCTTATCCCCTATTGAAAGGCTAGGACCCCCCGCGATCTCCCTGCAGCAGCCCGCATTCTATGCTTAGCTTCGTCTGCAGTTTTGCAAACCGCCGGGCTTCCGAGACGGGGACGCCACCTCCCATAGACATGAATGGAGGGGGTGTGGCATCACATCACGTCCCCGTCTCAGAAGCCCGGCGGTTTCTGAAACTGCAGACGCAGCTACGCATAGAATGCGGGCTGCTGCAGGGAGATCGCCGGGGGTCCCAGTGGCGGGACCCCCGCAATCAGACATCTTATCAACTATCCTTTTGATAGGGGATAAGATGTTTTTGCCAGAAATACCCCTTTAATTAGCCAAATGGAGTCAATGTCTTATTTTCTGACCATATCAGGTTTTTGAACCAGACAAAGCACAACAGACCATGGTTTTCAGTCCAGTTCAAAAACTGGACATGATCAGCAAATGAGTCGACTGGAGACACTACCAGACTCTTATCGGCTCATTTAAAATCAATGTGGTATGGTGGGAATCTGGCAGGGATATAGCAGGAGGTGGTTTTAAAAATCTCCCGCCTTATCCGGCTGCCAGATTTGCAATCCGAGATGTGAAGGCTGTGAAGGCACGCTTACGCTCATTCAACAGTATATGTCAGATGTATCCAAAGTGCAAATCACTTCTATTAAAATGTTGCTTTTTTTACACTGAAAACCTAGGGTCTACCTTCCATTCAATTTCCTGTTCACTGATCCGTCTCTAGTACTACAGACACAGGAAGAAGGAACGGGGCCATAGTCACAAGCTGTCTGTGCTATCAGTCATAACATTGCTGCTCTCCTGCCTCTGCTTTAGGCCACAGGATTGCATAAAAAGGAGGAAAAAGTACAGGAAAAACAAAAAATGCAGCGATAAAGAATACTTCAACCAGCATCCAACCCTTAGACAATGAAGCCCTGGGCTTTAATTTTTCATAAAAAAACAGGTTACCCCTGAAAGAAAGCAATTTGTTTACAAGTATATTGGGGAACTATTAATCTCGCAGTTTAAATCATGTTTTCCTCTTAAAGCGCACTTGTCAGATCCAACAAAAAAATAAATAAATAAAAAAATTAAAAAATAATAATAATATGTTACAAATAATATGTTACTGAGTACCTTATCCTGACCATGTACATCAAATTTTTATGCCTCTATCACCTATATTTATTATAAAAAATACCTCTTTTCACTAGCTCACAGTGTTAGAAATCCTCTCAGGGGAAGGGGGCGTGTCCCTCCTTGTGGTGGTGGGAGGTGATTGGTGGGTCTGCTCATGCTGCCTTGACCATCAGTCATCTCTTGTTTATGACTCATGGACAAACTGATGCTGCTGCAGGACTGGTTAGTGTTCCAGTAGGTATGGAGACCCCATAGTGGTTGGATTTTCAGGAGCCGTTTCCTTTATTAAATATTTTTTTTACTTATTTTAACGACCATTTTACAAAAGGCCTTTAATTTTCATCAGTAACAATATATATCAAATATATCAATATATTTTGGATCTGGCAGAGCCTATTTAAGTTCAAGGTATATGCCAGCAACCTTTCAAAAAGGCACACAAACCATGACAGTGGGTCTATCGAGTTTACTGAATATAGTCAGCTAGTGACTACACTTGATCCATTTTCAGATTGTATATATTAATGCCACGGGACTCATCTCATAAAATGAATGTAGACCTTGAATCTACAGGGAATAGGTGATGTGAACTTAGCCTTGCATCGGAAGAAGTGCACAAGGCCTATAGTTTACTGATGAAATTACTAGCTATACTTCATCCTTTTTTCTGGATCAATGAATATATAGCACACAATGGAATTGTGTCATTTCTATAGGAAAAGTTTCATAGACTACGGTACTCAACAGTTCCTACCGTCACATGGACATGCTGCTTGTTTCACATTGTAATTGCAGGCCTCCCACCAAGGCTGACTCAATAGATCATCATAGCCAAGCTGTGAATACAGCACCTGCCGTCAATCTTACTGCAATTTTAATTAACACCTGTATTCACATATTCCCCAAGCTCTATCTTGCCTACACAAGCTATTATACAGAAAACAGTAGAGCCGATCCACATAGCACGTCACCTAGAATCACTTCTAAACTCTTTATATCACAGGTGAGTCATACACGCCAGCTGTAACCCCAAGATGGCCCTAAAATATGCTTTGAGTTTCTTAAAGAGAACCTGGCAGGTCCTCGGAACTTACATACCAATCCCTGGACCTATGCAAGATGAGGAAAAAATGACCTTGGAAGCAGGCGCTCAGGTGTCCATGGAAGGAGTCACAACCAGGTGGTAGAGACCTGACAGGTTAGGAGAACAGTGGGGAAGATTTATCAAAACTGATGAAAGAAGCAATCTGATTGGTTGCTGTGGGCAGCTCAGCAAATTTTCCTCCGGACAGGTTTTGATAAATCTCCCTTAGTGTCCTGACAGTCTTCCCCTCAGCACTCTGAAATGCCATAGAGCAGTGATTCCCAACCAGGTTGGAAAATACGGCCATAGAGAGATAAAAAGTGACTCTGTCCGTGACTGTTATCTAATCGTGGGAGGGGAGCGGTTGCTTCCAGTCACAATTGCTCCTCCTGTCAGTCAAGCTTGATTGACAGCCTAAATGCCCATCTTCTCCCTACACACAGGCTGCTGTGTTTACCCCTGCAGGCTCTACTTGACACTCCTTGCGTCACTTTCTTAAGTGACACCATTATGTTGGTAAGCTCCCTTAAAGTGTACCTGTTGTTAACAAAAACTTTTTATATAATGTAGATAATGCCATTATATGTATATTTCTAATACAGATTAGTTAAAAAAAAATTGTATATTTTTGTCCATACAGCTATTGTCTGTGTGTCTCTGTTTAAATACAGGAAGTGAGTGTGGACAAGCAGGGCTCTGTACACTGTGGACAAGCAGGGCTCTGTACACTGTGGACAAGCAGCGCTCTGTACACTGAGGACAAGCAGGGCTCTGTATACCGTGGACAAGCAGGGCTCTGTACACTGAGGACAAGCAGGGCTCTGTACACTGAGGACAAGCAGGGCTCTGTACACGGAGGACAAGCAGGGCTCTGTACACGGAGGACAAGCAGGGCTCTGTACACGGAGGACAAGCAGGGCTCTGTACAGGAGGACAAGCAGGGCTCTGTACACTGAGGACAAGCAGGGCTCTGTACACTGAGGACAAGCCGGGCTCTGTACACTGAGGACAAGCAGCGCTCTGTACACCGAGAACAAGTAGGGCTCTGTGCACTGAGGACAAGCAGGGCACCATACACTGGGGACAAGCAGGGCTCCGTACACTGAGGACAAGCAAGGCTCTGTACACTGAGGACAAGCCGGGCTCTGTGCACTGAGGACAAGCAGGGCTCTGTACACTGAGGACAAGCAGCGCTCTGTACACCGAGGACAAGCAGGGCTCTGTGCACCGAGGACAAGCAGGGCACCGTACACTGAGGACAAGCAGGGCTCTGTACACTGAGGACAAGCAGGGATCTGTACACTGAGGACAAACAGGACTGTTTGTACTGAGGACAAGCAGGGCTCTGTGTACTGAGAACAAGCAGGGCTCTGTGTACTGAGAACAAGCAAGGCTCTGTACACTGAGGACAAGCAGGGCAATGTACACTGAGGACAAGCAGGGCTCTGTACACTGAGGACAAGCAGGGCTATGAGCACTGAGGACAAGCAGGGCTCTGTGTACTGAGAACAAGCAAGGCTCTGTACATTGAGGACAAGCAGGGCTCTGTGTACTGAGGACAAGCAGGGCTCAGTACACTGAGGACAAGCAGGGCTCTGTGTACTGAGAACAAGCAGGGCTCTGTGTACTGAGAACAAGCAAGGCTCTGTACACTGAGGACAAGCAGGGCAATGTACACTGAGGACAAGCAGGGCTCTGTACACTGAGGACAAGCAGGGCTATGAGCACTGAGGACAAGCAGGGCTCTGTGTACTGAGAACAAGCAAGGCTCTGTACATTGAGGACAAGCAGGGCTCTGTGTACTGAGGACAAGCAGGGCTCAGTACACTGAGGACAAGCATGGCTCTGTGCACTGAGGACAAGCAGGGCTCTGTGTACTGAGAACAAGCAAGGCTCTATGCACTGCTCTGTACACTGAGGACAAGCAAGGCTCTGAGCCTGAGGACAAGCAGGACTCTGTGCACTGAGGACAAGCAGGGCTCTGTGTACTGAGGACAAGCAGGGCTCTGTGTACTGAGGACAAGCAGGGCTCTGTGCACTGGGGACAAGCAGGACTCTGTGCACTGAGGGACAAGCAGAGCTCTGTACACTGAGGACAAGCAGGGCTCTGTACACTGAGGACAAGCAGGGCTCTGTACTAGGGATCGACCGATTATCGGTTTGGCCGATATTATCGGCCGATAATCGCAATTTTGGACATTATCGTATCGGCAATTACCTTGTTGAAAAAAGTTGAAAAAAGACCAGAGTCCATCAAGTTCAAACTATATCCCTAATCAGTCCCTAATGAGTTGATCCAGAGGAAGGCAAAAAACACTCATCTCAGGAGTATGGCTCCAATATGGCAGTTAGAATAAATCCCTGGATCAACGTTCTGTCCCTAAAGATCTAGAATCCACAACCTGTAATGTTATTACTCTCCAAAAATACATCCAGACCCCTTTTGAACTCTTTTATAGAGTTCACCATGACCACCTCCTCTGGCAGAGAATTCCACAGTCTCACTGCTCTCACAGTAAAGAACCCCCGTCTGTGCTGGTGTAGAAACCTTCTTTCCTCTAGACGTAGAGGATGCCCCCTTGTTATAGATACAGTCCTGGGTATAAATAGATCATGGGAGAGATCTCTGTACGGTCCCCTGATATATTTATACATAGTTATTAGGTCTCCCCTAAGGCTTCTTTTTTCTAAACTAAATAACCCTAATTCTGATAATCTTTCTGGGTACTGTAGTCCTCCCATTCCCCGTATTATCCTGGTTGCCCGTTTTTGAACCCTCTCCAGCTCCCCTATATCTTTCTTGTACACTGGTGCCCAGTACTGTACACAGTATTCTATGTGTGGTCTGACTAGTGATTTGTACAGCGGTAGAATTATTTCCTTGTTATGGGCATCTATGCCCATATTGATGCACCCCATGATTTTATTTGCCTTGGCAGCAGCTGCCAGACATTGGTCACTACAGCTAAATTTACTGTTAACTAAGACTCCCAAGTCCTTTTCCACATCAGTCGTCCCAAGTGTTCTCCCATTTAATACATAATCCCAGCCTGGATTTTTCCTCCCCATGTGCATTACCTTACATTTATCAGTGTTGAACCTCATCAGCCACTTCCCAGCCCAAACCTCCAACCTATGCAGATCCATTTGTAACAGTGCACTGTCCTCTATTGTGTTGACCACTTTACAGAGTTTAGTATTATTTACAAAGATTGCTACTTTACTATTCAACCCCTCTACAAGGTCATTAATAAATATATTAAATAGATCAGGACCCAAGACTGACCCCTGTGGTACCCCACTAGTAACAGTCACCCAATTAGAATAAGCACCATTAATAACCACCCTCTGTTTCCTATCACTGATCCAGTTACTTACTCACTTGCACACAATCTCCCGCAGCCCAATCCTTCTCATTTTATGCACCAACCTTTTATGTGGCACCGAATCAAATGCTTTGGAAAAATCCGGATATACGACATCCAGCGATTACCCCTGGTCCAGTCTGGAGCTCACCTCCTCATAATAGCTGGTTAGTTTGACAGGACCGATCCCTCATAAAGCCATGCTGATATGGTGTCATACATTTATTTTTATCAAGATACCCCAAAATAGCATCTCTTAGAAAACCCTCAAACAATTTATATACAACGGAATTTAAACTAACAGGCCTATAATTCCCGGGGTCACCTTTTGATCCCCTTTTAAATATTGGCACCACATTTGCCATGCGCCAGTCCTGGGGAAAAGACCCTGTCCCTATGTCCTTGAATATTAAAAATAGGGGTCTGTCTATTACATTACTTAATTAGAACATGGGGGTGAATGCCATCTGGACCTGGTGATTTGTCTATTTTGATTTTATGTACATCTTCCTGGGTTAGACAGGTGACCTGTACTTCTTCCTGGGTTAGACAGGTGACCTGTACTGTGGAGTTCACCTTATCTCGCTGTATTTCACCCGGCATTTCATTTTCCTCTATGAATACAGTGGAGAAGAATATATTTAATATATTTGCTTTTACCTGATCCCAGTCTATAATTTCTTCCTCATAATATTTTTAAGGGCCTACACTTTCATTTTTATCATTTTTGCTATTTATATAGTTAAAGAACATTTTGGGGTAAGTTTTACTCTCTTTGGCAATTAGTTTGTCTGTCTTTACTTTTGTGGCTTTTATCTGATTTTTTACATATTGAAAATTTTTCTCTATAGCTTTTTAATGCTTCTTCAGTGCCATCCTGTTTTAGTAGTTTAAATTCTTTATTTTTGTTAATTATTGCCGCCTTAATATTTGTATTCATCCACATTGGTTTTCTTCTATTCCTGACCCTTTTATTCCCATAAGGTATATACATCCCACAGTGAGAATTTAAGATAGTTTTAAAAGTCTCCCATTTAGCGTCAGTATTCTTGTTTTTCAGGACATTCTCCCAATTTATATTGGCTTCTCTGAGTTGATCACACTTTGCCTTCCTAAAGTTCATTGTTTTTGTGGCCCCTTGAGAGATTCCCTTATTGCAGAACAAGTTATAATGTATTATATTATGATCACTATTTCCTAGGTGTCCTTTTACCTGCACATTAGTTACTCTGTCAGGTCTGTTGGTTAATATTAAAGGACATCTGCAGCAAGACAACTTATCCCCTATCCACATAGGGAATAAGTGTCTGATCGCGGGGGGGCTGACCTGCGATCTCCTGCATGGGGCCACGGCTCTGCTGCAGCTCTCCCGCGCAGGAGGTGTGCCGACAAGCCTCCTCCATGTATCTCTATGGGAGAGTCGGGGAGGCAGCGTTCGTGCCTCCCTGCCTCTCCCATAGAACTGTATGGGGAGGGGGCGTACCGCCGACCTCAGAGAGGTTGACGCTACGCGCATTAGCCGCTCACATAGTGCGGCAATGTGGGGGCCCCGTTTTGGGAGATCGCGGGGGGTCCCAGGGGTGGGACCCCCCCACGATCAGACACTTATCCCCTATCCTGTGAATAGGGGATAAGTTGTCTTTTGCTGCAGATGTCCTTTAAGTCCAGTAGCTGCAGGGACAGAATTTTTGTCACTCAAAAACATACACATTTTTTAACCAATGTATACTGCAAATATACATCCAATTGTATTATCTACATTATATAAAACGTTTTTGTTAACAACAAGTACACTTTAAGGATCCGGTATAAGGACACCCTGTCTCCCGTCTTCTCCACTGACAATCTTCTTTCCGGAGTCAGCTGGAGCTGTGGACGTGATGTCACAGCACTAATATCTGACACCTCACCCAGTGATTGGAGAGCGGCACTGTCAGAGCACCTGCCTGTGGACGCTATGCTCTGCAACTCGGGGGAAGGCAGAGTCACCGGCAGCGGATGGGGAACCCCAATACCATAGCTATGAGGGTGCAAAGGAAGGTGGGTTTGTGTTTATTATTTTATAAGGCAGCCTGGGGACAAACCCTTTAGGTATTTATGTTCAAAAAGAGTAAACAATATCCATGTTAACCGATTTCTAGCAAAACGGAGAAAAAAAAGAGAGAAATCTTGGAAAACTCTCAGTGGAATTCAATGGATATAGAAATAAGTCTAGCTAAAAATACATGATAACTTGCTATTTCTCTCTAAGGCTATTTCAGTCAAATTCCATTCTGAAAATCTTGCTCCAGAATTTTTTCAGTTTTGCCCAA
This sequence comes from Hyla sarda, assembly GCF_029499605.1. NCBI lineage: Eukaryota > Metazoa > Chordata > Amphibia > Anura > Hylidae > Hyla > Hyla sarda. The sequence continues at coordinate 131,840,305 of NC_079191.1, read as the reverse complement.
TTTGAGCAGAACTTCGGCACAAAATCTGTGAGCTCAAAACCAAAATTCAAAGTCCCTTTGAGTTCAATGGGATTCCGCCCGCAATTCAGCAAATTTTAAAGACATGTTCAATGTTTTTTTACAGAATCCAGAAAGCTAAATTTCTGCAGCAGAAATTCTGGAATGTGAATGGGAGAGCGTACAGTAAATTTTGCTGAATTTTGGAGGTAATTCTTCACGAAAGTTCTACTGTGTGAACATAGCCTAAGGCCCATCCTACACGCTGTACTAGCAGCCTGCGGCTGCCATGGGCATTTCTGTATTGCAGCCTGCACTTGAAGTAGTAGAAGTCAAGTCCAGGTGCCAGCCACAATTATCTGGGAATCTCAAGCGCTAGTGGCCAGCTGATCCAGATGCCAGCAGAGAAGCACGTAGCAGGCTGGCAAAACCAGGAGTGGAACCAACACAGAAAAGACTACAGAACAAACACCTTTTTCCTGGTTTTGGCTAAAAAGACTAACCAAAATACTGTGTATGAACCCATCCCTAACCTTATCCATTCTGGTCTGGGTTTTGTATTCCGTTTTATCGAATAGATAAATTCATTTGCACTATATGATATATAATAGAAAAAATTGCCCTTATACAGTCAGACGTATTGTTCCTTTTGAGTTAATAACAGCACTATTGAGATTTGACTCCACATCACGTGCTGTCATATAGAAATAAATCATTCCATTCATGTTCTACCAGGAAAATGTGCCGGCTTCCTTCTTAAGACTGGAATTTCCTTCCTGTTGTAAATGTAGATAAAGATTAGGGTAGTATGTCTTTAATAAAGTAAATCTCGCTATAGAAATATGCCATCTACAAACACCCTAGATCTAGCTAGTGAAGCTGGCCATACACTAGAGATTTTAGAAGGCCAAAGAGGCAGACTCTACTGGGATTACAAAAACATCCATAAAACACCATACTAGCTGCATGGAATTATTTTCGACCAAACACTCTCTGACTAGATGTTAGTTGGAAGTTATTAAGGAAATATAAAATGCCAGACCAACATGGTGAGTTTATTTTGCTTTTTTACCATTTAGCGGCATTTTATTTCTCAGGGGCTATTTTCCAAAATTTTAACATGCTTAATGACATTTTGGAGTTTTTCTTCCCCTAGACTTGTATGGGAGGAAAAATTACCAGAAAAAAAGTGCACTGTCCATTTAATAGACCATTGTCATAAGCAACACTCGCACTAAAAGCCTGTACCGACAGGTTAGTGATAGTAATACTAATGACAGATTTCCAGTAAGGGTAGGGTCATAGCGAATATGTTTTACTGCACTGGAGTACTCCAAAATACTGCAAAGGAGTACTGCAGCCATAGACACTTATCTCCTATCCAAAGCAGGATAGGGGATAAGTGTCTGATCGTAGGGGGTCCGATCGCTAGGACTCCCCGCCATCTCCCGTACAGGAACCCAGCATTACCGCAGCTCTGCGCGGCTAATGCGCGTGTCGTCGACCTCCCTGAGGATGATGACACGTCCCCTCCATACTCCATAGCTCTATAAAGACACATGGAGGGGGCGTGTGAGCCGCGGCCTTATGCTGCATCAGACACACCTCCTGCACGGGAGAGCGGGGCCCTGTACAGGAGATTGCAGGGGGGGGGGTCCCAGCGTTCGGACCCTCCTGTGATCAGACATGGCGAGACCCCCGTGATCAGACATCTTATCTGTGTACAATGAACACTTCAGTGGTACTGAACATGTGAAATCTATATGACTCTATAACAATATCCTAACAAATAAGTATTGATTTTCATTACATATGTACTAAATTCATTATTTTAGGAAACCTAGAATACGCACATACTATACTGTACATATTGCAGATTTGATGCTGCATAAGTCAAAATAAATAAATAGCTGAACACTTATTCACTGAAAAAAAGACAATGAAGGTAGGGCTGGGTGGTATGGCCAAATATGTGTATTGCGGTATTTTTGTAACTTATGGAGGTTCCACGGTATATAACGGTATCCCCCCCAATATTAATTATTAGCCCAGCGCTGCCCTGTCCCAATCGGGGTAATTACTCACATATCACCCGCAAGCGCTGCCCTCCTCATCCTCCTGTTCGTTGCGGCCGCCGGCGCTGATTCTCTATAGCTGTATCACCTGTATCCCTATGTCCGGGCTGCAAAAGGTAAATAAATTAAAAAAAAAAAACTTTAATGTTCCTACGTCGGCCTTACGCTCTTCCTGGGGATGGGAACGTCGGACAGCCATCAGCCTATCCTATCACCGGCCGCAGCGATGCTCTGCCTCGGCCGGTGATAGGCTGAACCCACTGTCATGTAAGAAGCCGGCTTCTTACATGACAGTGGGCTCAACCAATCACCGGCCGAGGCGGAACATTGCTGCGACCAGTGATACGCTGACGGCTGTCCGACGTTCCATTCCCTAGGAAACTGGTCCGGACCGACGGGGGAAGGTGAGTTAAAGTTTATTTTGTTTACCTTTTGCAGCCCGGGCAGTATAGAGCAGTGGTCTTCAACCTGCGGATCTCCAGATGTTGCAAAACTACAACTCCCAGCATGCCCGGACAGCCAACGGCTGGGAGTTGTAGTTTTGCAACATCTGGAGGTTGAAGACCACTGGTATGGAGTGTCAGTGCCGGCGGCCGCAACAAACAGGAGGACGAGGAGGGAAGCACTAGCGGGTGATATGTGAGTAGTACCCCGATGGGGACAGCGCAGCGCTGGGCTGATAATTAATTGGGGAGGGGGGGCAGAACAGCGCTTGCGGATCACATATGATTAGTTCCCCGATGTGGGGACAGCGCAGCGCTGGGCTGATAATTCATTCATTCCCTAGGGGGAGGGGTCAAACCGGTATTGCGGTATGGGTTAAAATTCATACCGTGCAGCACAAAAAATTCGGTATGAACCGGTATACCACCCAGCCCTAAATGAAGGTTCATATTTCATATTGTAACATACAAAAAAAAACTTTCATTATATAATGAATAATCTGTATTTGATGAAACCAGAATACGCCTTTAAAAAAATTATTGGTGCAAAACGCTTAAGTGTTTTGGGAAACCTACATCATGGAGGGCGAATCTGCACACATCCCCCATCCCTAGATATATAAAGCATCAATGCTTCTGGCAGGTAGAAATCTCATTTCTCATTGTATTGGAAGTACTGAGAACATACAGAAAATATTGTCATGATTATACCAACTTAGAATGCACAATAGTCCCAAAATACACATAAACACTTGGCATCACAATAAACACAGATGGTAGATAAATCCAATGTCATTCTGCATAATAGCAAGTGGTTCAGATGACAGAACTCTTTACAAGGGGCTCTACACCTGCCCGGCTTCTGTCATAATAAAACCGGTGTCTCCAAGGGTCATGTCCTGTGCCCGGGTAAGCTTTGCCCGGCATAGGAAACAAAATCCTACAAGGCCGCAATGCAGACCTTTCATAAATAGCTACTAAAGACATTTATCATTATTACCTCATGATTTCTTTCCCTCCAAAATAAATCAGGAAGTCACTGAGTTGTCCTCTTCTGTCAGGTACTTCTGGGCAAATATGACAGAAAAACAATTGTGGCATGCTCCATTGCTTGTGGTATGTATGGAGGCATTCTTCCATGGAAGTATTGCTTCTAGGAGAGAATATCTCCGCACACATGGCACCTGACAGATCCTGTATGGCAGAACAACAAGGCTTCTTGCACCTGTACTAGTGAGTGCTGCCGTAAATGCCACCCCTTTATTATAAAGTGTACCTGCCATACCACAGAAAAAATGATGCTTATATATGTTACACACTAGGTCATGCGGATGGTTTACATGTCTTTTTTATGTGTCCAGCTTCTGAATTTGGCTCACAAATTCCTCTGTTCTGCTGCTCACTCATTCTGACATCCACTGAGTTCAGGTCACATTCAGCTACGGGTCACAGTTTTTTTGCCCTTACTCACCATGCATTCCCTTTCTTCCTAAGTCTGTGGAGCTGTGTTGTGGCTCTTTATGCAATCACTGCAGGCTGCTCTGTAACCCCCTCCTCTCTGTTTTCATGCTACTGTCTGATAGGACAGGAGTGAGCACAAAGGAGTGGTAGTTCACTCTCTGGACTTTGCCTCTGCCTGTGCTTCCGCTGGGACGAAGATGATGCTGCAGCCGGACAGGTTTACTTTCTGGATGGTATGTTCACGTTGTGCGGAACGTCTGCAGGGAATATTCCGCATGGAAATTCGTGTTTTTTTTTTAACCCCTTAAGGACGCAGCCCATTTGGGCCTTAAGGACGCAGACAATTTAATTTTTACGTTTTCGTTTTTTCCTCCTCGCCTTCAAAAAATCATAACTCTTTTATATTTTCATCTAAAAAATCTTAATCCTTCCAGTACTTATTAGCTGCTGAATACTACAGAGGAAATGGTTTTCTTTTTGGAACACAGTGCTCTCTGCTGACATCATGACCACAGTGCTCTCTGCTGACATCTCTGTCCATTTTAAGAACTGTCCAGAGTAGGAGAAAATCCCCATAGCAAACATACGCTGCTCTGGACAGTTCCTAAAATGGACAGAGATGTCAGCAGAGAGCACTGTGCTTGTGATGTCAGCAGAGAGCACTGTGTTCCAAAAAGAAAACCATTTCCTCTGTAGTATACAGTCCCCTAAAAAGTACTGGAAAGATTAACAATTTTTTTATAGAAGTAATTTACAAATCTGTTCTGGCACTTTCTGGCACCAGTTGATTTAAAAAAAAAAAAAAAAAAGTTTTCCATGGGAGTACCCCTTTAAAAAAAAATATTTTCCAGTGGAGTACCCCTTTAAATGGGCACTGTCACTTAAAACAATAAAAAACAGAAATGTTGTAGAGACAAAAAACATTTTTGTTCGGTACGGGAGTTCAGACCCCCTCCAATCGCCAGAATAAGCCAGGAGAAGAATTTGCTAAGCACATCCTCTCTCGGTTCTTGAGTTTATGGGATTGTTTGGGTCACCGGCACAGAAAGCAGGGAGTGAAGCGCTACCAGCATAGTATGTAAAAAAAAAATCAATTATTTTTGCACGATCCCATCTTTACGCAAACACTAAAAATTTGGGCAAAAATGAAGCTTGGGCAAAAAATAAAAAATAAATAAAAATAATTAGATAAATTGCACAATTTTTCCACTCTGCACTGATAAATTCCTCTAATTTTTTTATATGTAACCTTAGTAAATCAGGATTATTAAAACATTTAGGTTGACCCAGGGAAATCCAGTTCAGTGCTGGAACAATGTCACAAATACCAGTCACTGCAAATAGAAAAGAAGCGGTACCGGAATGAAACATTAGGTCAGTGATTTTCCAACCAGGGTGCCTCCAGCTGTTGCAAAACTACAACTCCCAGCATGCCCGGACAGCCTTCGGCTGTCCGGGCATGCTGGGAGTTGTAGTTTTGCAACAGCTGGATGAACCCTGGTTGGGAAAAACAGCACTAGACGAAGCACAGAGCCAGGTGGCCACCAAATTGTGACTGTAAAACCCTGAGACTCCAGTATTTGGCTTGTGGGTCAAATGGCCATTGAAAGGACAAACGCAAATTATAGGAACTGCAGCTGTTACGTTCTTTAAATAACAGCAAATGCACTGGACTTTGCTGTAGGGTTGCAGCTGGAAATCACATCACATACACATTGGAAAACAATGCATTTCTACTAAGGGAACTACAGTGGTCCCTCAACATACGATGGTAATTTGTTCCAAACGAGCCATCGTTTGTCGAATCCATTGTATGTTGAGGTGTTCGTGCAATGTAAAGTATAGGAAGCTGTACTCACCTGTCCCCGCCGCTCGAGATGGTGTCCCCGCCGCTCCCGATGGTGACCCCGGGCCTCCCCTGGGCTCTCCTGGTCATCTCCGGTCCTCTGCTGTCTTCTCCGGTCCTCTGCTGTCTTCTCCGGTCCTCTGCTGCCTTCCGCAAGGCCTTACTGGGCCTGCGTAGTGACGTCATTACGCCGCTGCGTACACCATTCCTATTGGATGACGTGCGCAGCAGCGTATTGACGTCATCGGAGAGGGCCGAGAAGACACTGGAAGACCAGCGCTGGACCCGGAGGGCACCCCGGAGCATCGTGGAGGGGTAAGTAATACTTACCGCACCACACGGGGAACATTAAGCTGCTATCCGGCAGCAGCTTAAGCATTTGGCGCTGCCGGATAGCACTTAATGCGATGGCCCTGACATAAAAAAGCATCGTATGTCGATTTCATCATATGTCGGGGCCATCGTAGGTCGGGGGGGGGGGTCACTGTATTATGGACATTTATCAATGGGTTTAGTCAGGTTTTCTTTACTATAATTGTCGCAAAATTGTAGCAACTGCGACTACGCGGTTTTTCGTGCGACATTTTGACTGGAAAGCGAGAAAAGCAAGTTTTCCAAAAATTAACTACGTAGTAATCATTTTAAAATGGACTACGGGTAGTCGGGTATTTATTAACTGCGACAGTCGCAACTGCGCAAAAAAGAGGGTTAAAAATTGACTAAATTTACCCCAGCTCCAACATGGAGCAGAAAAAGCTACTACCAAAGTAAAAAAAGGAAAAATTGCTTACGTGAAAGAAAATTATCAACAGGCTGAAACCAGTTGATAAATTCCGTAAGTCACACATAAGCAAAAAAAAAGTAAGGAAAAAATTACAAAAAAAATAATACATAAGCAAACATTGATAAATGTCCCTCTATATCTGCAGAATAGGGCACTAAATAAAGCATGATGAAGCCAGAGTGCCCATGGTTCCGCAGTATGGGGGATGCACATATCTGTATGAATATCTGCAGTAAAATCTGCATTTAGTAACACATAGGGGGGTTTTATCAATCATTTACACCAGTGTTCAGGCATAAGAATTGTCCACTTTTGGGTATTTTTATGCTGCCAATGCCAACTTGGGTGTGCCTTAGCATACAGTGGACACGTCTTGCCCACCCACCATATTTACTTTAATTTTACACAATTAAAGGGGTACTCCCGTGGAAAACTTTTTTTTTTTAAATCAACTGGTGCCAGAAAGTTAAACAGATTTGTAAATCACTTCTATTAAAAAATCTTAATCCTTCCAGTACTTTGTAGGGGCTGTATACTAAAGAGAAATCCAAAAAAGAAATGCATTTCCTCTGATGTCATGACCACAGTGCTCTCTGCTGACCTCTGCTGTCTATTTTAGGTACTGTCCAGAGCATGAGAACATCCCCGTAGCAAACATATGCTGCTCTGGACAGTTCCTAAAATGGACAGCAGAGGTCAGCAAAGAACACTGTGGTCATGACATCACAGGAAATGCATTTCTTTTTTGGATTTCTCATTAGTATACAGCCCCTAAAACGTACTGGAAGGATTAAGATTTTTTAATAGAAGTGATTTACAAATCTGTTTAACTTTCTGGCACCAGTTGATTAAAAAAAATAAAAAATAAAACAAACAAAAAAAAAGTTTCCACGAGAGTACCCCTTTAACCGCCATAAATTATAGTGGAAATCTATGCCAGCTCGGGGCTGGCACAAGTTTCTAATGGTGCTGCAGCCATAGAAGCAGTGGATTTATTGAGAGGCCTGTGCCACCTAATAAATCTGCCACTGCTGAGTAGCTGGAATTTTACATAAGACCAGGTATAAAATGCCAGTCTTAATAAATTCCCCTATAGGGTTTAATATGGATTTGCTTTGAACTTCATCTTTCAGAGTATTAAAGGGGTATTCCAGGAAAAAAACTTTTTTTATATATACCGTACATATATATATATATATATATATATATATATATATATATATATAAACTGGCTACAGAAAGTTAAACAGATTTGTAAATGACTTCTATTTAAAAATCTTAATCCTTCCAATAATTATCAGCTGCTGAAGTTGAGTTGTTCTTTTCTGTCTAGAAACAGTGCTCTCTGCTGACATCTCTGCTTGTCTTGGGAACTGCACAGAGTAGAAGAGGTTTGCTATGGGGATTTGCTTCTACTCTGGACAGTTCCTGAGACAGGTGTCTTCAGAGAGCACTTAGACAGAAAAGAACAACTCAACTTCAGCAGCTCATAAGTACTGAAAGGATTAAGATTTTTTAATAGAAGTAATTTACAAATCTGTTTAACTTTCTGGAGCCAGTTGATTTATAAAAAAAAGTTTTTCCTTGGATAACCCCTTTAAGGCCATGTTCATACAAAGGAATTTCTGAGTGGAATGCGCCAGAAAAATACTGCTCAGAAATTCAGTTGTAGCAGACATTGCACACAGCGGAATTTCCGCAGCAGATGTTTCATTCTTTTAGCCGAATCTGCTTCGAAATGCATTGCCATCTATGGAGGCAGCGCAATTCCGAGTGGTCCTAGTGCCTGCGGAATTTGCTAATTTGCGGAATGTCTGCAAATTTCCTGGACGGACATTTTTAAGAACATAGTCTTAAAGAAAATAGGTCGTCCCCATTATGCCATGCCTGAACCACAAGTCATGGAGCAGTCCCGGTGGCGTCTCCCTTCCCTGCTGGCCTTGATTGATCTCTCACTATATGAGATCAGGAAGAGATCTGTCAATCAAGGCTGGTGGGTTTGGGAGGGGTGTCCAGAAACCATGTCGATGACCCTTGGTTCAAACAGTATAAAAGTGATGGCAGGTTCCCTTTAAAGACTGCAAAAAAATGCTGAACAAATCTGACATCGCACATCTTGGCCAATTGTTTACTATGTACGCATGACACTTTCTAAACATTATTTACATGCACTGTATTGTGTTTTGTAGCTGATTGTATAGCTAATAATTTGTCGCCAGCTATAATTTTGATCACCATAAACAGATGAAAGTTAAAGGAGTATTCCAGAGCTTAAGATCTTATCCATAAGTGTGTGAGGGGGGGGCGAACCCCTAGGACCTCCTGCCATCTCCACAATGGGGTCTGACTCTCCCTACTGCATGGAGAGGTAGGGTCAGCATTTTCTCCATGCATTGCCTATGGGAGCTCTGGAGTTACCGTACTCCCATAGACCAGTGTCTCCAAACCAGGGTCAAACCAGGAAGTGATTCAAACCAGGAAGTTTTTCAACAGCCGGAGGCGCCCTGGTTGGGAAACACTGCCATAGACAATGCATGAAGGGAACTCCAACCCCACCGATCCATGCAGCAGGGGAAGTCAAGCCCTGTTCTGGAGATCACAGGAGGTCCCAGAGGTCAAATCCCTGGCGATCAGACACTTATGCCTTATCCTGTGGATAGGGGACATGTTTTAAAGCTCTGGAATACCCCTTTAAAAACCTCCAGGTCACTCCAACCACCACACATACTCCATAAAATATAAAATGATTGCCATAAGTAATGTGGATAACTTGCACTTGTGGTGTACAGTGCAAGTAAGGGTACGAGCATTCTACATTTCTGCCCCCATTAATTATATCCATCAGCATCCTGCCAAAAAGGGGATGATGACGTATACTGTTCATGGGCGCAGCGGACCTTGTTCACTTATATGGCTGAATGGAGTCACCACTAGTGACTCCTTTCGGGCTGTATGCCCTATTTCAAAAGCGCAACAGCCCCTGTCATGAGTCAGTTCAAAATAGGGCATACATCCCGAACTGAGTCACTAGTGGGTTACTCCTTTGGCCATAGAAGTGAATGGGGTCCGCTGCTCCTCTTAACTATATATGTCAGCATCCCATTTTTGGCAGGATGCGGATGTATACGATTAAAGGGGTACTCCGCCCCTGGCATCTTATCCCTATCCAAAGGATAGGGGATAAGATGTCAGATCGCCACGGTCCCGCTGCTGGGGACCCCGGGGATCGCCGCTGCAGCACCCCACCATCATTACTGCACAGAGCGAGTTCGCTCTGTGCGTAATGACGGGCGATACAGGGGCCGGAGCAGCATGACGTCATGGCTCCGCCCCTCATGACATCACGGCCCGTCCCCTTATTGCAAGTCTATGGCAGGGGGCGTGACAAGCGCCACGCCCCCTTCCCATAGACTTGTATTGACGAGGGCAGGCCGTGACATCACGAGGGGCGGAGCCATGACGTAACGATGCTCCGGCCCCTGTATTGCCCGTCATTACGTGCAGAGTGATCTCGCTCTGTGCAGTAATGATAGCGGGGTGCTGCAGCAGCGATCCCCGGGTCCCCAGCAGCGGGACCCCGGCGATCTGACATCTTATCAAGATGTCTAGGGGCGGAGTACCCCTTTAAAGGAGCAGAAATGTAGTGTGATTGTAGCCTAAATGGGGTTTTATAAATTCCTATTTACACCAATCAGAAAGTCGGAGTGTATTTTAGGACATGATGTAGCATCCATGCACTGTATTTCTGCCCTAGGCGATTCACTGCAGATTTCACCCTTCACAATGCATAACCAGAAAATCATACCAAAATCTACGTGTAAGGATAAGTTCACATTAGAAAGGTATGCTAACATATATTAAGGCCAACCCGTTACAAGCCAAGTCACTTTACTGGACCAAACAATAGACTACCTCTGGTCTGTTTCTGTACATATATTTCTATTCGGTGTCCCGCAAAAAAAATGGACTAAACATAGTTACTATTGGGGAGATTTGTCAAAACCTGTGCAGAGGAAAAGTTGACCAGTTGCCCATAGCAACCAATCGGATAGCTTCTTTCTTTTTTATGGTCTATTCACATGTACAGTATTCTGTGCAGATTTTCTGCGCAGGATTTTCTGCTGCAGATTTCAATGTAAACTGAACACAGCTTGAAATCCTGCGCATCAAATCTGCGCAGAATACTGTACGTGGGAACAGACCCTTAAAAAGGCTTCAGAAAACAAAAAGAAGTGTTCTGATTGGTTGCTATGGGCAACTGCACAACTCTTCCCCTACATAGCGTTTGATAAATCTCTCCATACAGTGGTCCCTCAAGTTACAATATTAATTGGTTCTGGGACGACCATTGTATGTTGAAACCATTGTATGTTGAGACCAGAACTCTATGGAAACCTGGTAATTGGTTCTGAAGCCATCAAAATGTCATCCGAAAATAGGAAAAAGTGAGGATTAAAGAAAAATAAGTAGATTATTAATCTAGATAAAACAAGTCCTTACATATAAAAGTAAGAAAGATCTGCTGGGAGCTGTAATCACTGTCTAGGTCAGTGTTTCCCAAGCAGGGAGCCTCCAGCTGTTGCAAAACTACAACTCCCAGCATCCCCGGACAGCCAAAGGCTGTCCGGGCATGCTGGGAGTTGCAGTTTTGCAACAGCTGGGGGCACCCTGCTTGGGAAACACTGGTCTATGTAGAGGACAGGAGCTTCTTCAGGGTCCTATACAGTACATGAAATGTCCTAAAAAAGTAACATGGAGTCGCCCTATCCTGGTGTCCAAAGGAGCAGCTAACCCTGGTACAGGTAAAGTGTACAGAACAAGTAATACCTCCCTGTACTGTAGGGGGCGCTACCAGACATCAGTCAGTGCATACGCTTCAGTAATACAGGTGTTTTACCAGTAAAATGCCCATTCTGATTGGTCAGTTCTTCCAGCCATTGACACGCTTCACAGATCTGGACTGTCCATATCATTGTCTGTTGAGTCTGGTTTCAAGTTACAATGGTCCAGAAAAGACCATCGTATGTTGAAACTATTGTATGTTGAGGCCATTGTAAGGGATCACTGTATAAGGTTACGTTCCATCTATTACAGTCAATGGACCTGTCGCAGGTTTATACCTCGGCATACCTTTCTGTCATAATCCCAACACACATCACAAATGTCCTCCACTTTTATCAGGTAAAAGTAGGTGTTGAACTAGTTTCTCCTCAGACCTGTCACAGAAGATACATATAATTCAACAGCAAATACACAAAATAATAAAAAATAAATAAAAAAAACACAAGCAGGAAACACACTAGAGCAGTGGTCTTCAACCTGCAGACATCCAGATGTTACAAAACTACAATTCCCAGCATGCCCGGACAGCCGTTGGCTGTCCGGGCATGCTTGGAATTGTCGTTTTGCAACATCTGGAGGTCCGCAGGTTGAAGACCACTGCACTAGAGCTTTCCTATAAAGCACGTTTCACTTTATAAGTTCCAGGGGGGAATTTACCAAAACCTGTGCAGAGGAAAAGTGGTGCAGTTGCCCATAGCAACCGATCAGATTACTTCTTTTGTTTTTTTAAAAGGCCTCTAAAAAATGAAAGAAGCGATCTGATTGGTTGCTATGGGCAACTGCACCAGTCTTCCTCTGCAAAGGTTTTGGTAAACCTCCCCCCGGCCGTATACAGGTACACAACATCTGCTTTGCTGCCCACGCTGAGAACGCTATTATAATAAAAGAGACTTACCGATGTGTAATTGGATCTTGCTTGTTTTTGGTTCCTGGACTCTTGTTCCTGGAACTGGAGTCCTGCAAGGTGCTTCTCTAAGGCCTCCCAATCCATGGTGGGAAGCTGGGGTTCCTCCCTCATGACTCCTCCTGAACCAACAAATGAGTTGAGCGGAGGCCCTCGGACAGAGTTACTCTGAGGTTTGGGAGGGCTGTGCTTTCCTCTACTTGGGGGTCTCCCAGTTACTAAGTTTCCATTTAATTTGTGCCGATGAGAGGGGTTCCCATTGGTAGCAGTCAGATGACCACCTTTAATGTCCTCAAACTCTTCTGCCAAACTCCTGGCCGTGACAGTCCTTGAAAAACAATTGTCCTTAGGAAAGCCATCGTCGCCACCGACTTCTTCTTCCTCGTCTTCATCCTCCCACTCGTCGCTCACCTTGTCCACCATAAAGTCCTCCTCCTCCTCCTCATAATCCTCCAGGGCAGCCAGATCCAGGCTGGGGGAGGACTTACAGTCTGAGCAAGGGGTCACTTTGTTGGAGCTGGATTCGGAACTAGAGCGGCTACAAGCATCGCTGCCTAAATCCATGCCATCCTCTCTGTAGTCCTGCAGGTCGACAGAGCCGGCGTGCCAAGGAGAAAGAAGGAAAGGGGACAGATTAGTTGGTGGTTTCTTTTTCATCTGAGTCAAGCAGCCTGTCTATACGAGCTCTCTGGGGGGAAAAACATGAAGCAACTGGAAACTGCCGGCAAGAATATCCATCCCCTGAGGCTGTAAAGATTCCTATCCTCCTCCTCTCCCTGAGCCGTACACCAGTCACAATCATCCCCGCCGCTGACAGTGGGATAATAAGCAGTGTGTTCAATATTAATATTCCTTATGATAATTACCACCCGCCTCAATTGCTGTAGTAAATTTCACCTAGCGATGTTCCCGCTGGCACGTCACTGCGGCTCTTTGTTACAGCAACGTGAGTCAAAGAGAACTAAAAATGTATATATATATATATATATATATATATATATATATATATAAAACGCCATTAAAGTGAATAGTCTTTGATATTGTAGGAAGAAAAGCTGCAAATGCAACACTCAGATACGTTCTAGAGCAGTGTTTTCCAACCAGTGTGTCTCCAGCTGTTGCAAAACTACAACTCCCAGCATGCCCGGACAGCCGAAGGCTGTCCGGGCATGCTGGGAGTTGTAGTTTTGCAACAGCTGGAGACGCACTGGTTGGAAAACACTGTTCTTTAGCAGTGATCCCCAACCTGTGGCTCTCCGGATGTTGCAAAACTACAACTCCCAAAAAGACTTTACAGCCTCATACTGAGGGGTACTCCGGTGAAAAACTTTTCTTTCTTTTTTTTTTTTTTTTAAATCAACTGGTGCCAGAAAGTTAAACAGATTTGTAAATGACTTCTATTAAAAAATCTTAACCCTTCCTGTACTTATTAGCTGCTGAAAACTACGGCGGAAATTATTTTCTTTTTGGAACACAGAGCTCTCTGCTGACATCCCGAGCACAGTGCTCTCTGCTGACATCTCTGTCCATTTTATGAACTGTCCAGAGCAGCATATGTTTGCTATGGGGATTTCCTTTTACCCTGGACAGTTCCTAAGAATGGACAGAGATGTCAGCAGAGAGCACTGTGCTCGTGATGTCAGCAGACAGCTCTGTGTTTCAAACGGAAAAAAATTTCCACTGTAGTATTCAGCAGCTAATAAGTACAGGAAGGATTAAAACATTTTAATAGAAGTAATTTACAAATCTGTTTAACTTTCTGGCACCAGTTGATAAAAAAAAAAAAAGGTTTTTCACCGGAGTACCCCTTTAATGGTGAACATCGACCTGCAAGAATAGCAATTTTATACTGTATGCCTACAATTCGAATCACTCTACAACTGCAACTCCCAGCATGCTCTTACGATAAGAGTTAACATCTATTGCCAAAATAATTATTTTCTACTACATCCCCACAATTAGGATCATTGGACAAGAGCATTCCCCAACCTGTGGCTCTCCGGCTGTTGGAAACTACAACTCCCAGCAAGACTTTACAGCCGCATTGGCATTAAAGGGGTTATCCAGGAAAAAACTTTTATTTTTTTTATATCAACTGGCTCCAGAATGTTAAACAGATTTGTAAATGACTTCTATTAAAAAAAAATCTTAATCCTTTCAATAATTATCGGCTGCTGAAGTTGAGTTGCTGTTTTCTGTCTGGCAACAGTGCTCTCTGCTGACATCTCTGCTTGTCTCGGGAACTGCACAGAGTAGAAGAGGTTTGCTATAAGGATTTGCTTCTAAACTGGGTGGTTCCCGAGACACGTGTCATCAGAGAGCACTTAGACAGAAAAGAACAACTCAACTTCAGCAGCTCATAAGTGCTGAAAGGATTAAGATTTTTTAATAGAGGTAATTTACAAATCTGTTTAACTTTCTGGAGCCAGTTGATATATAAAAAAAAGTTTTTTCCTGGATAACCGCTTTAAAGGGGTACTCTGGTGGACAAATTTTTTTTTCATATCAACTGCCTCCAAAAAGTTAAACAGATTTGTAAATTACATCTATTAAAAAAATCTTAATCCTTTCAATAATTATCAGCTGCTGAAGTTGAGTTGTTGTTTTCTGTCTGGCAACAATGCTCTCTGCTGACATCTCTGCTTGTCTCGGGAATTGCACAAAGTAGAAGAGGTTTGCTACGGGGATTTGCTTCTAAACTGGGCGGTTCCCGAGACACGTGTCATCAGAGAGCACTTAGACAGAAAACAACAACTCAACTTCAGCAGCTCATAAGTACTGAAAGGGTTAAGATTTTTTAATAGAAGTAATTTACAAATCTGTTTAACTTTCTGGAGCCAGTTGATATATAAAAAAAAAGTTTTTTCCTGGATAACCCCTTTAATGGGGAACATCGACCTGCAAGAACAGCAATTTTATACTGTATGCCTACAATTAGAATCGCTCTACAACTACAACTCCCAGCATGCTCTTACGACAAAAGTTAACATCTATTGCCAAAATAATTATTTTCTACTGCATCCCCACAATTAGGATCATTGGACAAGAGCATTCCCCAACCTGTGGCTTTCCAGCTATCACAAAACTACAACTCCCAGCATGCTCTAAAAGCCACTAATTTATTAAAAGGTAGATAATCCGGCGCTAGGACCGCTTGGAAATGACAGATGGCAATGCTTTTTCGAACGGATTCTGTAGTAAGAATAGACAAATCTATTCTTGCTGAGGATGCCGGAATCGGGATTTCCGTGGCAGAAACATCTGTCGCGGAAATCCCACCCTATAAATAGTACAGTAGAATCCCACCAAAGTGAATGGGACTCTGCTTCAGCAGAATGTCCGTGCAGAATATTTTAGTGGATTTTCGCTCGGACATTCTGCCGTATTCTGCAGCATGACTTTACATTGGTATTAATGGTGAACATCACTTGCAAGAACAGCAATTTCCTACTGTATACCTACAATTAGACTCATTCTAGAGCAGTGATCCCAACATTGTAGTTTTCTAGCTGTTGCAAAACAACAACTCCCAGCATGCACTTACCACCACTACTGTATAATAAGGTGAACATCAATTGCCAAAACAATAATTTCCAAATACATACATACAATTGGGATCACTCTATAACCGCGATCCCCCATTTGTGGCTCTCTAGCTATTGCAAAACTACAACTCCCAGCATACCCTGACAGCCGTTAAGGTATTAAAAGGTGGAATCCCAAAAACAGCAATTTCCCACTACATACCTACAATAAGAATCTTTCTAAAATAAAGTAGATTAGTAAAGACAGGGCCTTCACTCTTCATGTTTGATTTGATGGTTAAAGGGGATTTCCACTTGGTCGGTGATAGGCTGACTGCTCTGAGATATTCCCATCCCCAGCGTGAGGCCGCTACTAGAGCAACGGTGGAATGTAGGAAGGTGAGTTAAAGTTTATTTTGTTTATTTTTGCAGCCCGGGCACAGGAATATGTAGTACAGTACAGAGTTCCAGCGCCGGCGGCCCACAACTCACAGGAGGACGAAGAGAGTGGCGCTTGCGGGTGACATATTATTAGTTCCCTGATGTGGGGGACAGCGCAGTGAGTGCTGGGAAGATAATTCATTGGGGGGGGGGGGGGGGGAAGCAGAACAGCGCCCGCGGGTCACATATGATTAGTTCCCCGATGTGGAGACAGCGTGCTGCGGCTGATAATTCATTTATTCGAGGGGGGAGGGGCCCAACCGGTATTGCGGTATGGGAAAAATTCATATCATACAGGAAAAAATGTCAGTATTCGGTATGAACCAGTATACCGCCTAGCACTACTGCCTCCTCGTTGTCCGATCGTCGATTCCCTGCTCCGTGCCTGAGATAACACTGATCAATGCTATGCTATGGCATAGCATTGATCGGTGTCTGCAATCAGTGTAATGCATGTTATAGTCCCCTATGGGGGCTATAACATTGCAAAAAATGTGTAAAAAATAGTTAATAAATGTGATTTAACCCCTTCCCTAATAAAAGTTTGAATCCCCTCCCTATGTAAATAAAAATAAATATAAACATGTGGTATTGCCGTATGCGTAAATGTCCAAACTATAAAAATATCATGTTAATTAAACCGTACGATCAATGGCGTGCACGTAAAACAAATTCCAAAGTCCAAAATGGCGTATTTTTGGTCACTTTTTATACGATAAAAAAATTTATAAAAAGCGATCAAAAACAAAAATGGTACCAATAAAAACTTCAGATCACGGCGCAAAAATGAGCCCTCATACATCCTTATATGCGGAAAAATAAAAAAGTTATAGGGGTCAGAAGGTGACAATTTTAAACGTATACATTTTCCTGCATGTAGTTATGATTTTTTCCAAAAGTAAAACAAAGTCAAACCTATATAAGTAGGGTATCATTTTAATCGTATGGACCTACAGAATAAAGATAAGGTGTCATTTTTACCGAAAAAAGCAATGCGTAAAAACAAAAGCCCTCTAAATTTACAAAATCGCTTTTTTTTTTCAATTTTGTCCCACAAATATTTTTTTTCGGTTTCGTCATAGATTTTTTGGGTAAAGTGACTGATGTCATTACAAAGTAGAATTGGTGGCGCAAAAAACAAGCCATCATATGGGTCTGTAGGTGCAAAATTGAAAGGGTTATGATTTTTAAAAGGTAAGGAGGAAAAAACGAAAGTGCAAAAACGGAAAAACGCTGAGTCCTTAAGGGGTTAAAAATTAAAGAAGCGATCTGATTGGTTGCCATGGGCAACTGCACCACTCATCCTCAACACAGGTTTTGATTAATCTCCCCCAATGTGAATACAGTTGTATTTGGCTTCTCGACAATAAAGGAGAAACCCTGCATTCGAACAATGTCACTGTCTCTGACTGGTGTTTTTATGCCATTTGCCCATCTCTACCGAGCTAAACTCCCAAACTGTCTATAGATGACTATTTATATTAGTGCAGTTTCAACAAATAAAAATAAGAAGCATTTACATTGCGTTCTTGCCTCAGTTTCCATTACAGTAAGTTTCAATCAAGTACGCTATTATGTGTGCAAAAACAAACAACAAACATTACGTTACGATCATTTTTATTTGTTTTTTGGCTTTTTTTTTATAATCTAAACTTTATGGTAAATGGATGGCATACAGCAGCAGCCGGTTTTACTTCTGTTAACATAAACATAAACCAGCGGTCTTCAAACTGTGGCCCTCCAGATGTTGCAAAACTACAACTCCCAGCGTGCCCGGACAGCCGTTGGCTGTCCGGGCACGCTGGGAGTTGTAGTTTTGCAACATCTGGAGGGCCACAGTTTAAAGACCACTGACATAAACTAAAAAAAACATACGTCAAACATAAGCATGTGAATACTAAACATAAATTGTCTAAATTAAAAACTGCTGTAAAAACTGAGAAAAAAGGCATAAAAATGAGCAAATAGATAGAATCCAGCGGAGATATACTGGCATATCCTGCACATGGTCAGGATGGCACAGCTGGCAGTGACAGGGTGAGGATACACATGCAGCACATTATATATGGGCACAGAGGGCATGGATAGGCATTTCTATGGCCCTTAATGAAGGTGACATAGAGGGATCTACTGGATCTGAAGCTTTCTAATAGATCTCAGTATGACAGGCGATCCCCAGCATAGTATATACTTCTATATAGAAGAAATCCCAGGCCATCCTGACATCCAGGGAGAAGGAAATCCCTAGAAGGGAAGATAAGGAGAACACTGGGTGATTCCTAGTATATATACAGGCGGATCCCATCCATCATACAGTATATATATGTATACCATGCATGTCCCATCCATCATACAGTATATATATACAGGCGGATCCCATCCATCATACAGTATATATATATACCATGCATGTCCCATCCATCATACAGTATATATATACCATGCATGTCCCATCCATCATACAGTATATATATACAGGCAGATCCCATCCATCATACAGTATATATATATATACCATGCATGTCCCATCCATCATACAGTATATATATACAGGCGGATCCCATCCATCATACAGTATATATACCATGCATGTCCCATCCATCATACAGTATATATACAGGCGGATCCCATCCATCATACAGTATATATACCATGCATGTCCCATCCATCATACAGTATATATATACAGGCGGATTAACAGTATATATATATATATACCATGCATGTCCCATCCATCATACAGTATATAAACAGGCGGATCCCATCCATCATACAGTATATATACAGGCGGATCCCATCCATCATACAGTATATATATATATATACCATGCATGTCCCATCCATCATACAGTATATATATACAGACGGATCCCATCCATCATACAGTATATATACCATGCATGTCCCATCCATCATACAGTATATATATACAGACGGATCCCATCCATCATACAGTATATATATACCATGCATGTCCCATCCATCATACAGTATATATACAGACGGATCCCATCCATCATACAGTATATATATATATATATATATATATATATATATATATATACCATGCATGTCCCATCCATCATACAGTATATATACAGACGGATCCCATCCATCATACAGTATATATATACCATGCATGTATATACATCTCTACAGGTGGACAGTGTATATGTGAAGAAGTGGGGGTAGCCCTTATACAGCATTATCTACTATGCAGCCCACAGGGATCCCCCCCATACCTGATGCCCGGAGTCTGTACCTTGTCACCCCTCATCCCTGTGTGACGCAGCTGTATGTCCCCTCCTCCTCACCCGCAGCTCTACACAGGATCCTCCGTACACCGGCGCCGCCCGGCACACAGACCAGCTCCAGAAACTCCTCACTCCCGGCGCACGTCACTGCGTAAAGTGCCGGGAATAGGAATTCCGGAGTCTACGTAAGTGCCGGCAGTGATTGGGATGCCAAGTGCTGCCCAACTGCGCAAGTTGCGCAGCTGCATTGGCGGACAGCGCCATCTAGTGGGTTCAAAGGTTTAGCCAGATCAGGGCGCGCCCTCCGTACTTAGAAGAAGAAAAGCCCTATTCATATACAGTATAAATGGTGATGAGGGGAGAGCCTTGCTCCTGTACAGAGGATGTTACCGGGGAACAGCCCTATTCCTGTACAGTAAACGGTAAATACTGTACTCGGTGAGGACCTGCTGACGGCAGGTCACGTGACATTCTGAAGTCATGTGACTGGGTAGCATGGGCGGCTCTTTAGCACACTCTGGAGGAGTAGGGTTCCCCTGCACTTGTGGGATGGGGGGCGGAGGTGACCACAAAATGCGGGGCTGAAATAGAAGCAGTGTGCTGAGGGGAGGGGGAGAAGACAGTGCTCTTTACATGGGACTGTATGTTGGAGGGCAGAAGGGAGGGAAGTAATATTTACTTGGGACTG
The DNA here is from genome assembly GCF_029499605.1 of Hyla sarda. NCBI lineage: Eukaryota > Metazoa > Chordata > Amphibia > Anura > Hylidae > Hyla > Hyla sarda. The sequence continues at coordinate 131,820,046 of NC_079191.1, read as the reverse complement.
TTTGTTGGATGGGCTGAAGGTGGAGAATATTTACATGGGACTGTATGTTGGATGAGTGAAGGTAGGGAAGTGATATTTACATGGGACTGTATGTTGGATGAGTGAAGGTAGGGAAGTGATATTTACATGGGACTGTATGTCGGATGGGCTGACGAGATGGGAGTGAGAGTTATTTTAGTACAGAGGCTAAAATGCTTTCCTACAAGCAGGGAGGTAAAAGAAAGACATGGAACCATGCATGATGATTGATGAGAGGATAGTCCTGTTCATATAGAGATGATTGATGAGAGGATAGTCCTATTCATATAGAGATGATTGATGAGGGGATAGTCCTATTCATATAGAGATGATTGATGAGGGGATAGTCCTATTCATATAGAGATGATTGATGAGAGGATAGTCCTATTCATATAGAGATGATTGATGAGAGGATAGTCCTATTCATATAGAGATGATTGATGAGAGGATAGTCCTATTCATATAGAGATGATTGATGAGAGGATAGTCCTATTCATATAGAGATGATTGATGAGAGGATAATCCTATTCATATAGAGATGATTGATGAGAGGATAATCCTATTCATATAGAGATGATTGATGAGGGGATAGTCCTATTCATATAGAGATGATTGATGAGAGGATAGTCCTATTCATATAGAGATGATTGATGAGAGGATAGTCCTATTCATATAGAGATGATTGATGAGAGGATAATCCTATTCATATAGAGATGATTGATGAGAGGATAATCCTATTCATATAGAGATGATTGATGAGGGGATAGTCCTATTCATATAGAGATGATTGATGAGAGGATAGTCCTATTCATATAGAGATGATTGATGAGAAGATAGTCCTGTTCATATAGAGATGATTGATGAGGGGATAGTCCTGTTCATATAGAGATGATTGATGAGAGGATAGTCCTGTTCTTATAGAGATGATTGATGAGGGGATAGTCCTATTCATATAGAGATGATTGATGAGGGGATAGTCCTATTCATATAGAGATGATTGATGAGAGGATAGTCCTATTCATATAGAGATGATTGATGAGAGGATATTCCTATTCATATAGAGATGATTGATGAGGGGATAGTCCTATTCATATAGAGATGATTGATGAGGGGATAGTCCTATTCATATAGAGATGATTGATGAGAGAATAGTCCTATTCATATAGAGATGATTGATGAGGGGATAGTCCTATTCATATAGAGATGATTGATGAGGGGATAGTCCTATTCATATAGAGATGATTGATGAGAGGATAGTCCTGTTCATATAGAGATAATTGATGAGAGGATAGTCCTATTCATATAGAGATGATTGATGAGGGGATAGTCCTATTCATATAGAGATGATTGATGAGAGGATAGTCCTATTCATATAGAGATGATTGATGAGGGGATAGTCCTATTCATATAGAGATGATTGATGAGAGGATAGTCCTATTCATATAGAGATGATTGATGAGAGGATAGTCCTATTCATATAGAGATGATTGATGAGAGGATAGTCCTATTCATATAGAGATGATTGATGAGGGGATAGTCCTATTCATATAGAGATGATTGATGAGAGGATAGTCCTATTCATATAGAGATGATTGATGAGAGGATAGTCCTGTTCATATAGAGATGATTGATGAGAGGATAGTCCTATTCATATAGAGATGATTGATGAGGGGATAGTCCTGTTCATATAGAGATGATTGATGAGAGGATAGTCCTATTCATATAGAGATGATTGATGAGGGGATAGTCCTGTTCATATAGAGATGATTGATGAGAGGATAGTCCTATTCATATAGAGATGATTGATGAGAGGATAGTCCTATTCATATAGAGATGATTGATGAGGGGATAGTCCTATTCATATAGAGATGATTGATGAGAGGATAGTCCTGTTCATATAGAGATAATTGATGAGAGGATAGTCCTATTCATATAGAGATGATTGATGAGGGGATAGTCCTATTCATATAGAGATGATTGATGAGAGGATAATCCTATTCATATAGAGATGATTGATGAGGGGATAGTCCTGTTCATATAGAGATGATTGATGAGAGAATAGTCCTATTCATATAGAGATGATTGATGAGGGGATAGTCCTATTCATATAGAGATGATTGATGAGGGGATAGTCCTATTCATATAGAGATGATTGATGAGAGGATAGTCCTGTTCATATAGAGATAATTGATGAGAGGATAGTCCTATTCATATAGAGATGATTGATGAGGGGATAGTCCTATTCATATAGAGATGATTGATGAGAGGATAATCCTATTCATATAGAGATGATTGATGAGGGGATAGTCCTGTTCATATAGAGATGATTGATGAGAGGATAGTCCTATTCATATAGAGATGATTGATGAGGGGATAGTCCTGTTCATATAGAGATGATTGATGAGAGGATAGTCCTATTCATATAGAGATGATTGATGAGAGGATAATCCTATTCATATAGAGATGATTGATGAGAGGATAGTCCTATTCATATAGAGATGATTGATGAAAGGATAATCCTATTCATATAGAGATAATTGATGAGAGGATAATCCTATTCATATAGAGATGATTGATGAGGGGATAGTCCTATTCATATAGAGATGATTGATGAGAGGATAGTCCTATTCATATAGAGATGATTGATGAGAAGATAGTCCTGTTCATATAGAGATGATTGATGAGGGGATAGTCCTGTTCATATAGAGATGATTGATGAGAGGATAGTCCTGTTCATATAGAGATGATTGATGAGGGGATAGTCCTATTCATATAGAGATGATTGATGAGGGGATAGTCCTATTCATATAGAGATGATTGATGAGAGGATATTCCTATTCATATAGAGATGATTGATGAGGGGATAGTCCTATTCATATAGAGATGATTGATGAGGGGATAGTCCTATTCATATAGAGATGATTGATGAGAGAATAGTCCTATTCATATAGAGATGATTGATGAGGGGATAGTCCTATTCATATAGAGATGATTGATGAGGGGATAGTCCTATTCATATAGAGATGATTGATGAGAGGATAGTCCTGTTCATATAGAGATAATTGATGAGAGGATAGTCCTATTCATATAGAGATGATTGATGAGGGGATAGTCCTATTCATATAGAGATGATTGATGAGAGGATAGTCCTATTCATATAGAGATGATTGATGAGGGGATAGTCCTATTCATATAGAGATGATTGATGAGAGGATAGTCCTATTCATATAGAGATGATTGATGAGAGGATAGTCCTATTCATATAGAGATGATTGATGAGAGGATAGTCCTATTCATATAGAGATGATTGATGAGGGGATAGTCCTATTCATATAGAGATGATTGATGAGAGGATAGTCCTATTCATATAGAGATGATTGATGAGAGGATAGTCCTGTTCATATAGAGATGATTGATGAGAGGATAGTCCTATTCATATAGAGATGATTGATGAGGGGATAGTCCTGTTCATATAGAGATGATTGATGAGAGGATAGTCCTATTCATATAGAGATGATTGATGAGGGGATAGTCCTGTTCATATAGAGATGATTGATGAGAGGATAGTCCTATTCATATAGAGATGATTGATGAGAGGATAATCCTATTCATATAGAGATGATTGATGAGAGGATAGTCCTATTCATATAGAGATGATTGATGAGAGGATAATCCTATTCATATAGAGATGATTGATGAGAGGATAATCCTATTCATATAGAGATGATTGATGAGGGGATAGTCCTATTAATATAGAGATGATTGATGAGAGGATAGTCCTATTCATATAGAGATGATTGATGAGAAGATAGTCCTGTTCATATAGAGATGATTGATGAGGGGATAGTCCTGTTCATATAGAGATGATTGATGAGAGGATAGTCCTGTTCATATAGAGATGATTGATGAGGGGATAGTCCTATTCATATAGAGATGATTGATGAGGGGATAGTCCTATTCATATAGAGATGATTGATGAGAGGATATTCCTATTCATATAGAGATGATTGATGAGGGGATAGTCCTATTCATATAGAGATGATTGATGAGGGGATAGTCCTATTCATATAGAGATGATTGATGAGAGAATAGTCCTATTCATATAGAGATGATTGATGAGGGGATAGTCCTATTCATATAGAGATGATTGATGAGGGGATAGTCCTATTCATATAGAGATGATTGATGAGAGGATAGTCCTGTTCATATAGAGATAATTGATGAGAGGATAGTCCTGTTCATATAGAGATGATTGATGAGGGGATAGTCCTATTCATATAGAGATGATTGATGAGAGGATAGTCCTATTCATATAGAGATGATTGATGAGGGGATAGTCCTATTCATATAGAGATGATTGATGAGAGGATAGTCCTATTCATATAGAGATGATTGATGAGAGGATAGTCCTATTCATATAGAGATGATTGATGAGAGGATAGTCCTATTCATATAGAGATGATTGATGAGGGGATAGTCCTATTCATATAGAGATGATTGATGAGAGGATAGTCCTATTCATATAGAGATGATTGATGAGAGGATAGTCCTGTTCATATAGAGATGATTGATGAGAGGATAGTCCTATTCATATAGAGATGATTGATGAGGGGATAGTCCTGTTCATATAGAGATGATTGATGAGAGGATAGTCCTATTCATATAGAGATGATTGATGAGAGGATAATCCTATTCATATAGAGATGATTGATGAGAGGATAGTCCTATTCATATAGAGATGATTGATGAGAGGATAATCCTATTCATATAGAGATGATTGATGAGAGGATAATCCTATTCATATAGAGATGATTGATGAGGGGATAGTCCTATTCATATAGAGATGATTGATGAGAGGATAGTCCTATTCATATAGAGATGATTGATGAGAAGATAGTCCTGTTCATATAGAGATGATTGATGAGGGGATAGTCCTGTTCATATAGAGATGATTGATGAGAGGATAGTCCTGTTCATATAGAGATGATTGATGAGGGGATAGTCCTATTCATATAGAGATGATTGATGAGGGGATAGTCCTATTCATATAGAGATGATTGATGAGAGGATATTCCTATTCATATAGAGATGATTGATGAGGGGATAGTCCTATTCATATAGAGATGATTGATGAGAGAATAGTCCTATTCATATAGAGATGATTGATGAGAGAATAGTCCTATTCATATAGAGATGATTGATGAGGGGATAGTCCTATTCATATAGAGATGATTGATGAGGGGATAGTCCTATTCATATAGAGATGATTGATGAGAGGATAGTCCTGTTCATATAGAGATAATTGATGAGAGGATAGTCCTATTCATATAGAGATGATTGATGAGGGGATAGTCCTATTCATATAGAGATGATTGATGAGAGGATAGTCCTATTCATATAGAGACGATTGATGAGGGGATAGTCCTATTCATATAGAGACGATTGATGAGAGGATAGTCCTATTCATATAGAGATGATTGATGAGAGGATAGTCCTATTCATATAGAGATGATTGATGAGGGGATAGTCCTATTCATATAGAGATGATTGATGAGAGAATAGTCCTATTCATATAGAGATGATTGATGAGAGGATAGTCCTATTCATATAGAGATGATTGATGAGGGGATAGTCCTATTCATATAGAGATGATTGATGAGGGGATAGTCCTATTCATATAGAGATGATTGATGAGAGAATAGTCCTATTCATGTAGAGATGATTGATGAGAGGATAGTCCTATTCATATAGAGATGATTGATGAGGGGATAGTCCTATTCATATAGAGATGATTGATGAGAGGATAGTCCTATTCATATAGAGATGATTGATGAGAGGATAGTCCTATTCATATAGAGATGATTGATGAGGGGATAGTCCTATTCATATAGAGATGATTGATGAGGGGATAGTCCTATTCATATAGAGATGATTGATGAGAGGATAATCCTATTCATATAGAGATGATTGATGAGGGGATAGTCCTATTCATATAGAGATGATTGATGAGGGGATAGTCCTATTCATATAGAGATGATTGATGAGGGGATAGTCCTATTCATATAGAGATGATTGATGAGGGGATAGTCCTATTCATATAGAGATTATTGATGAGAGGATAGTCCTATTCATATAGAGATGATTGATGAGGGGATAGTCCTATTCATATAGAGATGATTGATGAGAGGGTAGTCCTATTCATATAGAGATGATTGATGAGAGGATAGTCCTATTCATATAGAGATGATTGATGAGAGGATAGTCCTATTCATATAGAGATGATTGATGAGAGGATAGTCCTATTCATATAGAGATGATTGATGAGGGGATAGTCCTATTCAAATAGAGATGATTGATGAGGGGATAGTCCTATTCATATAGAGATGATTGATGAGGGGATAGTCCAATTCATATAGAGATGATTGATGAGAGGATAGTCCAATTCATATAGAGATGATTGATGAGAGGATAGTCCTATTCATAAAGAAATGATTGATGAGGGGATAGTCCTATTCATATAGAGATGATTGATGAGAGGATATTCCTATTCATATAGAGATGATTGATGAGGGGATAGTCCTATTCATATAGAGATGATTGATGAGGGGATAGTCCTATTCATATAGAGATGATTGATGAGGGGATAGTCCTATTCATATAGAGATGATTGATGAGAGGATAGTCCTATTCATATAGAGATGATTGATGAGGGGATAGTCCTATTCATATAGAGATGATTGATGAGGGGATAGTCCTATTCATATAGAGATGATTGATGAGGGGATAGTCCTATTCATATAGAGATGATTGATGAGAGGATAGTCCTATTCATATAGAGATGATTGATGAGGGGATAGTCCTATTCATATAGAGATGATTGACGAGGGGATAATCCTATTCATATAGAGATGATTGATGAGAGGATAGTCCAATTCATATAGAGATGATTGATGAGGGGATAGTCCTATTCATATAGAGATGATTGATGAGGGGATAGTCCTATTCATATAGAGATGATTGATGAGAGGATAGTCCTATTCATATAGAGATGATTGATGAGGGGATAGTCCTATTCATATAGAGATGATTGATGAGGGGATAGTCCTATTCATATAGAGATGATTGATGAGGGGATAGTCCTATTCATATAGAGATGATTGATGAGAGGATAGTCCTATTCATATAGAGATGATTGATGAGGGGATAGTCCTATTCATATAGAGATGATTGATGAGAGGATAATCCTATTCATATAGAGATGATTGATGAGGGGATAGTCCTATTCATATAGAGATGATTGATGAGGGGATAGTCCTATTCATATAGAGATGATTGATGAGGGGATAGTCCTATTCATATAGAGATGATTGATGAGGGGATAGTCCTATTCATATAGAGATTATTGATGAGAGGATAGTCCTATTCATATAGAGATGATTGATGAGGGGATAGTCCTATTCATATAGAGATGATTGATGAGAGGGTAGTCCTATTCATATAGAGATGATTGATGAGAGGATAGTCCTATTCATATAGAGATGATTGATGAGAGGATAGTCCTATTCATATAGAGATGATTGATGAGAGGATAGTCCTATTCATATAGAGATGATTGATGAGGGGATAGTCCTATTCAAATAGAGATGATTGATGAGGGGATAGTCCTATTCATATAGAGATGATTGATGAGGGGATAGTCCAATTCATATAGAGATGATTGATGAGAGGATAGTCCAATTCATATAGAGATGATTGATGAGAGGATAGTCCTATTCATAAAGAAATGATTGATGAGGGGATAGTCCTATTCATATAGAGATGATTGATGAGAGGATATTCCTATTCATATAGAGATGATTGATGAGGGGATAGTCCTATTCATATAGAGATGATTGATGAGGGGATAGTCCTATTCATATAGAGATGATTGATGAGGGGATAGTCCTATTCATATAGAGATGATTGATGAGAGGATAGTCCTATTCATATAGAGATGATTGATGAGGGGATAGTCCTATTCATATAGAGATGATTGATGAGGGGATAGTCCTATTCATATAGAGATGATTGATGAGGGGATAGTCCTATTCATATAGAGATGATTGATGAGAGGATAGTCCTATTCATATAGAGATGATTGATGAGGGGATAGTCCTATTCATATAGAGATGATTGACGAGGGGATAATCCTATTCATATAGAGATGATTGATGAGGGGATAGTCCTATTCATATAGAGATGATTGATGAGGGGATAGTCCTATTCATATAGAGATGATTGATGAGGGGATAGTCCTATTCATATAGAGATGATTGATGAGAGGATAGTCCTATTCATATAGAGATGATTAATGAGGGAATAGTCCTATTCATATAGAGATGATTGATGAGGGGATAGTCCTATTCATATAGAGATGATTGATGAGGGGATAGTCCTATTCATATTGAGATGATTGATGAGAGGATAGTCCTATTCATATAGAGATGATTGATGAGAGGATAGTCCAATTCATATAGAGATGATTGATGAGGGGATAGTCCTATTCATATAGAGATGATTGATGAGGGGATAGTCCTATTCATATAGAGATGATTGATGAGAGGATAGTCCTATTCATATAGAGATGATTGATGAGGGGATAGTCCTATTCATATAGAGATGATTGATGAGGGGATAGTCCTATTCATATAGAGATGATTGATGAGGGGATAGTCCTATTCATATAGAGATGATTGATGAGAGGATAGTCCTATTCATATAGAGATGATTGATGAGGGGATAGTCCTATTCATATAGAGATGATTGATGAGAGGATAATCCTATTCATATAGAGATGATTGATGAGGGGATAGTCCTATTCATATAGAGATGATTGATGAGGGGATAGTCCTATTCATATAGAGATGATTGATGAGGGGATAGTCCTATTCATATAGAGATGATTGATGAGGGGATAGTCCTATTCATATAGAGATTATTGATGAGAGGATAGTCCTATTCATATAGAGATGATTGATGAGGGGATAGTCCTATTCATATAGAGATGATTGATGAGAGGGTAGTCCTATTCATATAGAGATGATTGATGAGAGGATAGTCCTATTCATATAGAGATGATTGATGAGAGGATAGTCCTATTCATATAGAGATGATTGATGAGGGGATAGTCCTATTCAAATAGAGATGATTGATGAGGGGATAGTCCTATTCATATAGAGATGATTGATGAGGGGATAGTCCAATTCATATAGAGATGATTGATGAGAGGATAGTCCAATTCATATAGAGATGATTGATGAGAGGATAGTCCTATTCATAAAGAAATGATTGATGAGGGGATAGTCCTATTCATATAGAGATGATTGATGAGAGGATATTCCTATTCATATAGAGATGATTGATGAGGGGATAGTCCTATTCATATAGAGATGATTGATGAGGGGATAGTCCTATTCATATAGAGATGATTGATGAGGGGATAGTCCTATTCATATAGAGATGATTGATGAGAGGATAGTCCTATTCATATAGAGATGATTGATGAGGGGATAGTCCTATTCATATAGAGATGATTGATGAGGGGATAGTCCTATTCATATAGAGATGATTGATGAGGGGATAGTCCTATTCATATAGAGATGATTGATGAGAGGATAGTCCTATTCATATAGAGATGATTGATGAGGGGATAGTCCTATTCATATAGAGATGATTGACGAGGGGATAGTCCTATTCATATAGAGATGATTGACGAGGGGATAATCCTATTCATATAGAGATGATTGATGAGGGGATAGTCCTGTTCATATAGAGATGATTGATGAGGGGATAGTCCTATTCATATAGAGATGATTGATGAGAGGATAGTCCTATTCATATAGAGATGATTGATGAGGGGATAGTCCTATTCATATAGAGATTATTGATGAGAGGGTAGTCCTATTCATATAGAGATGATTGATGAGGGGATAGTCCTATTCATATAGAGATGATTGATGAGAGGGTAGTCCTATTCATATAGAGATGATTGATGAGAGGATAGTCCTATTCATATAGAGATGATTGATGAGGGGATAGTCCTATTCATATAGAGATGATTGATGAGGGGATAGTCCTATTCATATAGAGATGATTGATGAGGGGATAGTCCTATTCATATAGAGATGATTGATGAGAGGATAGTCCTATTCATATAGAGATGATTGATGAGGGGATAGTCCTATTCATATAGAGATGATTGATGAGAGGATAATCCTATTCATATAGAGATGATTGATGAGGGGATAGTCCTATTCATATAGAGATGATTGATGAGAGGATAGTCCTAATTATATAGAGATGATTGATGCGGGGATAGTCCTATTCATATAGAGATGATTGATGAGAGGATATTCCTATTCATATAGAGATGATTGATGAGGGGATAGTCCTATTCATATAGAGATGATTGATGAGGGGATAGTCCTATTCATATAGAGATGATTGATGAGAGGGTAGTCCTATTCATATAGAGATGATTGATGAGAGGATAGTCCTATTCATATAGAGATGATTGATGAGAGGATAGTCCTATTCATATAGAGATGATTGATGAGAGGATAGTCCTATTCATATAGAGATGATTGATGAGGGGATAGTCCTATTCAAATAGAGATGATTGATGAGGGGATAGTCCTATTCATATAGAGATGATTGATGAGGGGATAGTCCAATTCATATAGAGATGATTGATGAGAGGATAGTCCAATTCATATAGAGATGATTGATGAGAGGATAGTCCTATTCATAAAGAAATGATTGATGAGGGGATAGTCCTATTCATATAGAGATGATTGATGAGAGGATATTCCTATTCATATAGAGATGATTGATGAGGGGATAGTCCTATTCATATAGAGATGATTGATGAGGGGATAGTCCTATTCATATAGAGATGATTGATGAGGGGATAGTCCTATTCATATAGAGATGATTGATGAGAGGATAGTCCTATTCATATAGAGATGATTGATGAGGGGATAGTCCTATTCATATAGAGATGATTGATGAGGGGATAGTCCTATTCATATAGAGATGATTGATGAGGGGATAGTCCTATTCATATAGAGATGATTGATGAGAGGATAGTCCTATTCATATAGAGATGATTGATGAGGGGATAGTCCTATTCATATAGAGATGATTGACGAGGGGATAGTCCTATTCATATAGAGATGATTGACGAGGGGATAATCCTATTCATATAGAGATGATTGATGAGGGGATAGTCCTGTTCATATAGAGATGATTGATGAGGGGATAGTCCTATTCATATAGAGATGATTGATGAGGGGATAGTCCTATTCATATAGAGATTATTGATGAGAGGGTAGTCCTATTCATATAGAGATGATTGATGAGGGGATAGTCCTATTCATATAGAGATGATTGATGAGAGGGTAGTCCTATTCATATAGAGATGATTGATGAGAGGATAGTCCTATTCATATAGAGATGATTGATGAGGGGATAGTCCTATTCATATAGAGATGATTGATGAGGGGATAGTCCTATTCATATAGAGATGATTGATGAGGGGATAGTCCTATTCATATAGAGATGATTGATGAGATGATAGTCCTATTCATATAGAGATGATTGATGAGGGGATAGTCCTATTCATATAGAGATGATTGATGAGAGGATAATCCTATTCATATAGAGATGATTGATGAGGGGATAGTCCTATTCATATAGAGATGATTGATGAGAGGATAGTCCTATTCATATAGAGATGATTGATGCGGGGATAGTCCTATTCATATAGAGATGATTGATGAGAGGATATTCCTATACATATAGAGATGATTGATGAGGGGATAGTCCTATTCATATAGAGATGATTGATGAGGGGATAGTCCTATTCATATAGAGATGATTGATGAGAGGGTAGTCCTATTCATATAGAGATGATTGATGAGAGGATAGTCCTATTCATATAGAGATGATTGATGAGAGGATAGTCCTATTCATATAGAGATGATTGATGAGAGGATAGTCCTATTCATATAGAGATGATTGATGAGGGGATAGTCCTATTCAAATAGAGATGATTGATGAGGGGATAGTCCTATTCATATAGAGATGATTGATGAGGGGATAGTCCAATTCATATAGAGATGATTGATGAGAGGATAGTCCAATTCATATAGAGATGATTGATGAGGGGATAGTCCTATTCATATAGAGATGATTGATGAGGGGATAGTCCTATTCATATAGAGATGATTGATGAGGGGATAGTCCTATTCATATAGAGATGATTGATGAGAGGATAGTCCTATTCATATAGAGATGATTGATGAGGGGATAGTCCTATTCATATAGAGATGATTGACGAGGGGATAGTCCTATTCATATAGAGATGATTGACGAGGGGATAATCCTATTCATATAGAGATGATTGATGAGGGGATAGTCCTGTTCATATAGAGATGATTGATGAGGGGATAGTCCTATTCATATAGAGATGATTGATGAGAGGATAGTCCTATTCATATAGAGATGATTGATGAGGGGATAGTCCTATTCATATAGAGATTATTGATGAGAGGGTAGTCCTATTCATATAGAGATGATTGATGAGAGGGTAGTCCTATTCATATAGAGATGATTGATGAGAGGATAGTCCTATTCATATAGAGATGATTGATGAGGGGATAGTCCAATTCATATAGAGATGATTGATGAGGGGATAGTCCTATTCATATAGAGATGATTGATGAGGGGATAGTCCTATTCATATAGAGATGATTGATGAGAGGATAGTCCTATTCATATAGAGATGATTGATGAGGGGATAGTCCTATTCATATAGAGATGATTGATGAGAGGATAATCCTATTCATATAGAGATGATTGATGAGGGGATAGTCCTATTCATATAGAGATGATTGATGAGAGGATAGTCCTATTCATATAGAGATGATTGATGAGAGGATAGTCCTATTCATATAGAGATGATTGATGAGAGGATAGTCCTATTCATATAGAGATGATTGATGAGGGGATAGTCCTATTCAAATAGAGATGATTGATGAGGGGATAGTCCTATTCATATAGAGATGATTGATGAGGGGATAGTCCAATTCATATAGAGATGATTGATGAGAGGATAGTCCAATTCATATAGAGATGATTGATGAGAGGATAGTCCTATTCATAAAGAGATGATTGATGCGGTGATAGTCCTATTCATATAGAGATGATTGATGAGAGGATATTCCTATTCATATAGAGATGATTGATGAGGGGATAGTCCTATTCATATAGAGATGATTGATGAGGGGATAGTCCTATTCATATAGAGATGATTGATGAGAGGATAGTCCTATTCATATAGAGATAATTGATGAGAGGATAGTCCTATTCATATAGAGATGATTGATGAGAGGACAGTCCTATTTATATAGAGATGATTGATGAGGGGATAGTCCTATTCATATAGAGATGATTGATGAGGGGATAGTCCTATTCATATAGAGATGATTGATGAGAGGATAGTCCTATTCATATAGAGATTATTGATGAGAGGATAGTCCTATTCATATAGAGATGATTGATGAGAGGACAGTCCTATTCATATAGAGATGATTGATGAGGGGATATTCCTATTCATATAGAGATGATTGATGAGGGGATAGTCCTATTCATATAGAGATGATTGATGAGAGGATAGTCCTATTCATATAGAGATTATTGATGAGAGGATAGTCCTGTTCATATAGAGATGATTGATGAGAGGACAGTCCTATTCATATAGAGATGATTGATGAGAGGATAGTCCTATTCATGTAGAGATGATTGATGAGAGGATAGTCCTATTCATATAGAGATGATTGATGAGGGGATAGTCCAATTCATATAGAGATAATTGATGAGAGGATAGTCCTATTCATATAGAGATGATGGGAGGGTTCTATTCATGTAGAGATGATGGAGGTGAGAGCCCTATATATATTGAGAAGATGAAGATGAGGGAGAGTTCTATTCTCATAGAGATGGTGGGTGAGGAAAAGTTTTAATCATAAAGAGCTGATGAAGGTGAAGAGAGATTAATATTCATATAGAGATGATGAGTAAGGGGAGAGTCTTCTTCATATAGAGATGATGAGTAAGGGGAGAGTCTTCTTCATATAGAGATGATGGAGGTCAGGGGATAGCCCTATTTAGATAGAGGTGAGAGGAGAGTCCTATTCATTTATAGATAATGGAGGTCAGGGAGGAGTCCTATTTATATAGAGATGATGTAGGGGCAGAGCCTTGTTTATATAGAGGTGGTAGGAGACCCCTGCTGCCACATACTACTAAATGCATACATTTTCTTATTATAAATTAATAATTATACATTAAAATAGTAGGTAAGTCCGCAATAAGTGAATATTAACCTGCCAGGGACAAACATATTTCTATCCTAAGATAAAAACAAATACCAAGGGAACAATACAAGAGCAAATTAGGTGACTCAGGTGTATTTTTGTCTGCCGACAATCTATGTTTCTATGTATATTTTTCTATATATTATTATACTATATCTTTTCTCAGATCTTTGCACTATTAAGTACAATGTTACTAGAACATTGTTTTTTTTAACTTGTTTTTATTTTAATATTTAGATATTTTTACTCTCTTTTATTCTAATATATATATTATTCTTTTTTATATATTTTTATTCAAGATATCCAGAAAAAGCAAAGCAAACAGCAAAGCATACTTCTCAAGTAATACTAAATCCTTTACAAAGATAATAAGCTAGGCTTATAGGATATCTATCTAGGGAAAATAGGGAAGGGAAATGGCGTTTTATTTTACCTTTTAGATAACAGTACTAGAACATTAAATAAATACTTTGTCACCATGTATTCTATACATAGTGGTTAGTCACCTTTTGAGATGTTCTGGAAATATTTCTGGAAGCATATTGAGGATTGCTGAGAACATTGCTTGCCAATATGGAAACCAAATAATTGAAAAGGGGCACATATGTCTCACTCTGAGTGGCATTAAGGTATAAAATTAACTCTTCACATCAAAGGGATTTACCCAAAAATACAAGTTATCCCTATCCTCAGAATATGAGATAACTGATCTGATTGCTGGGGTCCAGAACGGAGCGCAGCCGGTTACCCTCCAGTAATCCGGCAGACGATAGCTCTCAAGTAAATATCAAACACATTCATTCCATTTTTAGCAGGTTTGATCCAAAATGTCACTTAATCCTTGGCATGACTAGCTGACTATTCTAGTGCACTAATAAGGTACATTAATACTCCTTTCAGCATCATTGCACGTACAGCAGAAATCATTGCACATACAGAACAGTGAGGTAAAAGGGGTACTCTGGTGGAAAAAAAATTGTTGTTTAGTTCTTTCCAGTTTGACCACAGTGCTCTCTGCTGACACTTCTGTCCATGTCAGGAACTGTTCAGAGCAGGATAGGTTTACTTGAGGTTTCGCTTCTCTTCTGGACAGTTCTTGACACAAGAGCACTGTGGTCAGATTGGAAAGAACTACACAATTTCCTCTGTAGTATACAGCAGCTGATAAGTACTGGTAGGTTTAAAGGGGTACTCCACTGTTAGACATCTTATTCCCTATACAAAGGATAGGGGATAAGATGTCTGATCGCAGGGGGCCCGCCGCTGGGGACACCCGCGATCCCCTCTGCAGCAGCCCGGTACCTCAGCAGGCCGGAGCATCGTGATGTCATGCCCTGCCCCCTCAATACAAGTCTATGGGAGGGGCGTGACGCCCCTTCCATAGACTTGCATTGAGGGGGCGGATGTGATGTCACAAGGGGGCGGGCTGTGATGCCACGATGCCCCGTCTCTTGCACCGCCCATCATCAGCTTTGGAGAAAACTTAGCTCCAGACTGCTAAGGTACCGGGCTGCTTCAGGGGGATTGCGGGGGTCCCCTGCGGCGGCCCTCCCGCAAACAGACATATTATCCCCTATGTTTTGGATAAGGGATAAGATGTCTAGCAGCAGAGTACTCCTTTAAGATTTTTAAATAGAAGTAATTTACAAATCTTTATAACTTTCTGGCACCAGTTGATTTGAAAACATTTGTTTTCCCCTGGAGTACCCCTTTAAGTAAAAACCATGTTAGCAACAAGATGAGTATATTCTAAATGGCAGGACCGATTTTCACCTAGCAAGAAGCATTAGAAACTGGCTCATGTGCACGATCTACCTGTGTATTTAGGTTAGTGCAGGTGACCCTGCTGTCAGTTTCACTTTAAAGTGTGATTACATAGTGTATGTGATGATTGTAATTTATCATGAAATGGTGAGGTTATTGGGACCAGGGGACTTCTGCACTACCAGAAAATGTTTGTTAAAATACACCACCGGAGGAATCTATTTCTGCAGCTCCTTTGTCACAGTGTGGAAAGGTCACTTACCACTGTGTCCTACTAATGCTGGCTGACAGGTGAGAGTTAACAACCATGTCAGCCGGACCCTGAATACACATTAGTTGGATAGTTTTTCAAGTTCTTACTATACACTAGTATCTTTCACAGATCATTACTTCATTGGAAAAGTGGTGCAGTTACTCTTAAAAACCAAACAAATTGCTACTTTCATGTATAAAAATAAAAGCAGCACTCTGGTTGTTAGGGACAACTGCACTACTCTTCCTTTGCACAGGTTGTTATAAATCTTCCTCAATTATCCTATAATCCTATGCAGGATTAACACCTTCTGGATGCAGCCACTGATGAGTTAAAGAGTACCTGTCACCAAATAAAACTTTTAATATAGTGTTCCTTGTGTAATTAGCAGATACTTTCCCATTCAGTTGCTTTTAAAATTAGCAACATAAATATGTTTAAAATGTAATAGAAAAAACGGCCACTAGGTGGCTCTGTTTTGTTCCCTGCCACGATGAATACAGTGAGTTTGGTTTGGTCTCCTCCCAGCCTGGCAGAAGACCAAACTCAGGAAGTGTTTCTCTGCACTGAGCTTTTTTGACAGCTGCACAGAGGCTTACTGAAAGTTACACAGAGCCTCACTGAAATATGCATAGAGCCTCACTTAAGGGTGGGAGGAGTGTTAGGAGTAGTTAGGTAACATAGCCTGAGTTATTTTAGAAAAGTTTATTTGGTGAGAGGTAATTTTTAGTAACGGAGTAAGTCCATTTATGGCGGATCATGATCAGTCTCCAAACAGTAGCCAGGCTCAAACAGGTTTCCCCTTTGTATTTTGATATTCCAATGTTGCCTACATTGTGATAATTGGTGACTTGATTTGTATACTTGTACAACATGCATTCTTGGTATTATCCTATATTTTTTTAATTTTTTTAAAATAAAGAGTTAAATATTTGAGTTTTTTCCTATGCCACATATTATTACAATGTAGCTTAACTACTCTGTCTCTAAATGAATAGCAGTGAAAATGTATAGCCCCGAATACTTGGGTAGGCATATGTTATGCATCTCCCCCTTTAAGGGGTTCTGCACTCATACATATTGATGGTTATCCTCATGATAGGTCATAAATATCTGATTGGCAGGGTGCTGACAGCCATACCTATCACCTATTCTGTACAGCCACAGTGGTTGGATCTACATTGTGAAGGCTCTGTTAACTGTGTAGTGGCTGGTTACTGCAGCTCAGCTCCTGTTGAAGTAAACTATAGCTAAGCGGCAGTACCATGGCACGGTCTCTCCAAACTAAACAGGTATTTGCTTCCTGCCCACACAGTGTGCATGTGGCTGTGCCAAACAGCTGATCAATAGGGTGTGCGCAATCCGCCAATATTAGTAACCTATTCGAAATATAGGCATCAATCACTGGAGTTATCAATAACTGGAGAACCCCTCCTAAATAAGACTGCATGTTTTCATTGAAAGATTGCTTTAAAGGGGTATGCCATCTTCCCAAAGGATAGAAGATAAGATGTCTGATAAGATAGGGGATAAGATGTCTGATGGACGGGGCATGGCATGACATCACAAATATGGAAGCCCCAAGTTTCGGTGTTCAGAATACCGCTGTGCAGGCTCGGAGATTTGGATAGGTGATAAGATAGGGAATCAGATGTATAGGGGTGGAGTACCTCTTTAATATGCTGTTATTTTTGCAATTTTCCATAGAGGCACTTTAAGCTTTGTGGTTACATCAACAAGGTCCACAGCCCTTATTAGGCTGTACTCACATCACGTTTAGTTACTACGGCAGCCTACCACGGTTTTATGTCCAGTCACAAAACCGTATACGGGGCAAAAATGAGCCGACCAGAGTCACTATCTGACTCCGGTCGGCTAATTTAAGTGAATGGGATTTAAAAAAAAAATGTTTTTTAAACCAACTGGTGCCAGAAAAATAAATAGATTTGTAAATTACTTCTATTTAAAAAATCTTAATCCTTCCATTACTTATCAGCTGCTTTATGCTCCAGAGGAAGTTTTTTTTTTTTTTTTATCTCCTTTCTGACTGTCCACAGTGCTCCCTGCTGACAGCTCTGTCCATTTTAGGAACAGTCCAGAGTAGGAGTAAGTCCCCATAGCAAACCTATCCTGCTCTGGACAGTTCCTGTCATCAGCAGAGAGCACTGTGGTCAGATTGAAAAGTAATTAAAAAAGAAAATTTACTAAAAAATCCGCACGCCCTATGATAAATTTTGCTCTACCGTGCACTCCTTCTCTACCTCACACTTCACAGAGCTGTAAGATCTTCAATGATGCTGGGACATCATGGAGGAGCTGGAGGAGGCCAAGAAGGACCTGAAAAGGCACTTTGAGGAGGAATCCAAGCAAATCATCTTTCGTTCCAAAGAGGAGCACCTGAAGAAGGGTGAGAAATGTAACTCTTACTTTTTCAGGAAGCTCCAAGCCGGCCACACACCCCTGACTGAACTGCGGGACGAGAACGGACGCATGCGGAGGGGCAAGGAGGAGGTGATGGGGGTCGTCAAGGACTTCTACAGCAATCTCTACGCCCCAAAGTCATCTGGCCCCGAAGCCGCCAAGAGTTTCCTGTCCAGTATTACTAACTTTGTTGATCCTACAGGTGCCGCAGCCATGGACGATCCCCTGACAGAGGGGGAGCTGCTCTCTGCCTCTTAAATCCTTCAGGACTGGCAGGCCCCCGGGCAGTGATGACCTCGCAGCAGAGCTCTATGTAGCGCTGGGGGACCTCATCTGTCCGGACCTGTTGGAACTGTACAGAGAGATGGTGGTGGAGGGCAGTATGCTGCCGTTGCTGAGGGAAGGAATGATCACGATCTTGTATAAGCGGAAGGGGGAGAGATGTGACCTGAAAAATTGGGATCCCATCTCTCTCTTGAACGTGGACTACAAGATCCTTGCCAAGGTGCTCGCGAACAGACTGAAGGCGTTCCTGGTAGCAAGATCGCCGATAGCCTTGTCCTTATGAGAAACACGGTCCATTACATCCAGGATCGTCGTGTCTGCGCTGCCCTGGTCAGCATGAATCAGGATAAGGCATTTTATTGTGTCTCCCACGAATTCATGGGCAGGGCTTTGCGCAGGCTTGGTTTGGGAAAGATGTTCTGTACTTATGTTAACGTGATGTATTCTGATATTTGCAGCACAGTGTAGGTGAACCACTGGAAGACAGACCATTTTCCGGTCCTTTCCGGGGTCAAACAAGGCTGCCCTCCTTCACTTTTTATTTTTGTTTGTGTTATAGAGCTCTTTGCAGCATCTATCTGGCAGAATGGAGAGATTAAAGGGATCACCGCATCGGGACCAGATCGCTAAGAGGTCAAGTGCTCGCTCTATATGGACGACGTGACTGTTTTCTGCTCTGACCGGGGTATGGTGACTGCACTTGTCCAGACCTGCAAGGACTTTGGCAAAGCTTCAGGGGAAAAGGTCAACTGCGGGAAGTCGGTGGCTATGCTCTTCAGGGAATGGCATCTGCCTACCTCCGCCCCCTTTCTGTTTTCTGTTACACCGGACTTCATCAAGATCCTTGGAGTCTGGTTCGGGAAGGAAGGTGCGGCCCTAAAGTTGTAGCAAGAACGTTTGTCAAAGGTCAACACAAAGATCAGACTATGGAGCCTCAGACAGCTCTCTATGGAGGACAAAACATTGGTCCTGCGGAATGAAATTTTCCCTGTGCTCCAGTATACCACGCAGGCATGGCCCCCCCATACCACCTTGTGCAAGGCCATCACCCGGTCCGTGTTGCACTTCATCTGGGGTTATAAAATGGACAGAGTGAAGCAGACTGTTATGTACAAGGAGCCCGCAAGGGTGGGAAGGTAGTACCTGACATCCCCACCTTGCTATGAGCAGCCTTTGCATGTGATAGTGTGCAAAACCTTTGCAAGAAAGGAATGGCTCTGCGGGCAGGTCCATCTCTCGCCTGTTTCTCCTTCCTCTCTGGAGGTCTTTTGGATGGGACAAGAGAGACAGCTCTATCTCTTACAACTTTAACACTCCCTGGTTCTATGGAGATGTCAGATTTGTGAGGGAGCACCAGCTGGAGGGACTCAAGCCTGACTTGTGGAAACCAAAGACTATCCACAAGCTCATCAGAGCTAAGGACATGTTGGAGCTCGTTCCAGGGCTCCCTGCAGCCAAGGCATTGACTGTATGGACTAATGTGGCTTCTGCACGGCTGACCAACAGGCACAAGGATTTGTCATGGATGGCTATTCGGGGGGTTGCCTCTCCGGTCATTCATGCATGCCTGCAACCTGTGCAAGACAAGGTACTACCCCCGGTGCCCCTTAGTGGAGGAAACCTCTTTGCACACTTTTTGGCAGTGCCCCTTTGCGCAAGGGTCTGTTGGATACCCTGGAACTCAAACTCAGAGACTCTGTGCCCAGGAGGAGCCCATCGTACCATTCGGTACCTTACGGACTCTTCCCTGGGACCCATGGTATTGAGGCTATCCAGGAGACCTGGCACCTTATGAACTGTTTTAACCCCTTAAGGACCAGGCCCATTTTGGCCTTAAGGACCAGGCCAATTTTATTTTTGCATTTTCTTTTATTCCTCCTCGCCTTCTAAAAATCATAACTCTTTTATATTTCCATCCACAGACCCATATGAGGGCTTGTTTTTTGTGTCACCAGTTCTACTTTGTAATGACATCACTTATATTACCATAAAATGTACAGCGCAACCCAAAAAAAGAAAACCAAAAAAAGAAATTTTGGAACGTTTTGTTTTTGTTTACGGTAAAAATTACATATTTTTTTATTCTGTGGGTCAATACGATTAAAATGATACCCATGTTATATGCTTTTCTATAATTGTACTGTTTAAAAAAAATCTCAAACTATTTTAACAAAATTTGTATGTTTGAAATTGCCCTATTTTGACCACCTATAACTTTCAAATTTTTCCTTATACGGGGCGGTATGAGGGCTCATTTTTTGCACCGTGATCTGTATTTTTTTATTGGTACCACTTTTGCTTAGGTTTTACTTTTTATAAATTTTTTGGGGAATAAAATGTGACAAAAAAGTAGCAATTTTTGATTTTTTTTTACGTTTACGCCGCTCACCGTATGGGATAATTAACAATATATTTTGATAGTTCAGACTTTTATGCACATGGCGATACCAAATATGTTTCTTACATTTTTTTAAAATGCTTTTTGGGGGGATAAAATGGGAAACAAGGATGATTTACATTTTTATTGGGGAGGGGATTTTTCTAATTTTTTTACTTTTTTTAATTTATTTTTTTACATTTTTTGTGAAAGGCAAAAGAAAGGTGCCATAAAATTTTACCATTATTCTAAATCATTAAAACTTATCCAAATATTTAAATGGGTGTGTGTCAAAAAAGTGGTACTATCACCAACAAAAGAAAAGGGGAATTAACTATAAATACAGCCCCCCAGTCAATCACACTGGATGAACACTTAATCTGTACACCATCTAATAGGTATATTACCCCCTTGCTATTCGACCAACGCGTTTCTGTTCAACCGAACGTTATCACGGTTTTTTTAAGATGCAAAGGATAGTCAAATATATAGCATGTTCACAAAATTCAAGGTGTCAGAAAATTGCAGCAAATGGCCAAGGCAGGAGATTATACAATGTAGTATCAAATGATAATAGTCATCGTGGATATGATACTCCCCAGCAGGAATGATAACCTGCCAAATAAGGACAATGCCAAATACCAAAGGGAGTATATAAATTTTTCTCCTCCTATCATTTACACATTCCACTGGGGTGACAAAATATACCATCCACCCTAAAGGAGAGAAGAGACAACAAAAAGCAGCACTCATTAGATAGTATAAAATGGGTGCTTACCCTTTCTGTAGCATGGTACAATAGGTAGTCATACTCACAGTAAGAGATGAGAGGCCATATATATGCTGCCTGTATAAATAGGACCAAGGTGCTAGGTAAAATCAAAACAGGTCAAATGACCATAAACAGAACAAATAAACTGCCAGCATTAAGTAAGGATAGACAGTACTTACTAGATACAGATTATGATGCCGCACATAGTCCTGCAGTGGCAGGAGAGCCCGTCCGATTCCGGGATGTGCACGGGCTCATCGCAGATCCGCAGCTTTGTTGAATAATCATATCTATGTATGTGTACAATTGACCCTCTTGCCACAGTTTATCTGAATCATGTTTATTTATGAAATTGACTTCTATGACCATTTAGTTTTTTAGCCCCTTCTAGTTTTTAACTATTTCCATATCTGGTTCTCCTTATCTATTATTTACTAAGTAGTCTCATTCTATACAGTGACCCCCCTGACTTATGATGGCCCCGACATATAATCATTTCAACATATGATGGCCTCTCAGAGCCCATCGTATGTTGAAGGCAGCATCGACATATGATGCTGCTGTGTGTCGGGGCCATCGTACAAACAGCTATCTGACAGCGCTGACAACTTCAGCAAATGACAGATAGTTGTATAATGTGCCCCGTGTGCCCCGTTCTGCCTCCTGTTACTCACATGCTGTCCTGCTAACTCACGCAGGCTTCCACTGTGAGCTCCGTGTAAGCCCCCCCCCCCCAGTGCAGCTATAGCCAATAGCCTGCAGCATCTTGCTGCAGGTATCCAATGAGCTGCTGGCTGCCCTCCCCTTCCTTTCCTATAGAGCTGTAGTCGGCAGGATCGTAATGGAGGACATTCTGTCCCCCCTGAAGGTATTTAAAGAACTGTACAGTACTGTATGTGATGTCACACATCACATACAATACATATACACACTATACACCCCATACATCAATGTTTCCCTATCAGTGTGCCTCCAGCTGTTGCAAAACTATAACTCCCAGCATGCCCAGACAGTCAATGGCTGTACATGCATGCTGGGAGTTGTAGTTGTGCAACAGCTGGAGGCACCCTGGTTTGTTAAACACTCCCCATACACTCCACATACAATGGTCATCCCAGAACCAATTGGCAGTTTCCCATAGAGATATGTATTCAACATACAATGGTTCCAAGGCCCCAGAACCAATTACCATTTTTACATAGACATATATACTCGACATATGATGGTTTCAACATATGATGGTTCTCCTGGAACCAATTAATATCATATGTTGAGGGACCACTGTACATTATTTGCTATTTCTATCATTATAATTACTTATTATTTTTCTAGTATTATCATAATTCTAATATTAATATTTTTCAATATTCTAACTAACCATTAGAGGCTTGAGTTCTCTCTGTATGTATCATGTAAGTCCCTTCAATATTAATTCTAAATTATAATGGATATAGTGATACAGTGAGGCTTCCCTATATTATATTATCGGCATCCTTGATTGTGAATTGTATGTCCCTATGGGCTCCGGCTGATAAACCAGCTGGTCTTGCTTGCACTGAGCAAATCTATAGACAGCGCTCCCCGTCACTACTTGACTAATTCCGGAGCTCCTCGGCTCCGGTGGGGAGCCGCTCGTACGGCTGGCGTCACGTGGGAAGCGCTCACGTGACTGTTCTCACGTGACTTTGCGTTGAAGTTGGATGTGAAAATGAAAATTTAAATTTTTTTTACTACGAAGTAGACAGGAAAAAGAGGGGAATTGGGTGGAGCACTTCTGCTTGTGAAGAACAGGACTAAAACGCCATGGTTGCACATGACAAAAAATTTATTGAGATAGAAATAATAGGACAATGCGTTTCGGCGCTAACAAACACTGGAAAAGGAATTTAACAAAAATTGAGAACACTGCTATGAAGACTCTAAAAGACAACCTGGAAATTGTCATCAGAGGAGCGGACAAGGGAGGGGGAGTGGTCATTCAGGAGCGGAGGGATTATCATGATAAAGCCTTACGTATCCTCTCGGATCATACCTACTACGATCTCCTGACCTCCGATTCATCACCGGAATTTAACAAAGAATACACCGACTTCATATCCACAGCTTACAGGGACAGACTATTAAACAAAAAAGAAAAACAGTTCCTGTCCCCCACCATTCCCCAACTAGCGTTCTTTTACCACTTGCCCAAAATACATTAGTGCACAGAAAAACCACCAGGAAGACCAATAATTTCGGGCATTGGCTCCCTCACTAGCCAGTTATCTCACTATATAGACTTGTTCTTACAGGGGATAGTAACTATACTACCCTCCTACCTAAGAGACTCCTCCAGCCTGATCGAAGATCTCGCTCAATTCACATGGGAACAAAACTACCTGTTCATCACCCTAGACGTCTCCTCCCTCTATTCTAACATTGGGCCTGGAAATGACTATGCAAACCTCTTCATGGGAGGTTTTGAAACCGAATACATCACCGGGTCCTCTTTCTTCCAACCTTACATCATATACTACAAGAGATATATTGACGATCTGTTTATTATTTGGAACGGGGACATCACAACTGCCAATCACTTCGTTCAACACCTCAACAACAATAAAGAGTTCACTCCCACTATAGACCCCTTCTCGGTCATTTTTCTAGACCTCAGCGTCAGTCACCACCAAGGCAAGATCACCACAAAAATACACTTCAAAAAAGTTGACACCAACAGTTTTTTAGATTTCCGCAGTGCACATGATAAAAAATGGCTAATTAACATTCCATACAGTCAATATAGGAGGATTCGTCAAAATTGTACCAATACCATAGACTACAAAACCCAATCAATAACCCTACAGAAAAGATTCAAGCAGAAAATTATCCGACTTCCATTCTAAAAGAAGCATTTACAGCCAACCTCAAGAGAAAACAAAAAGACCTTCTACCTTCAGCCGCACCAAAAAGAATACACAGGAGCAACCTAATGCTTACAGTTGCAATTTCATTACCATCTACAATCTAGAGCACAAGAGAATTAGAAAAATTCTAGAAAAAAACTGGATCACTCTATTACTGGATCCCATCCTGCGAAAAGTCATTCCAGAAAGACCACAACTCACTTTCCGGAGGGGCAGGACAATAAAGAATATTTTAGCACCCAGCTGCTTAAGGAAAACCAAAACACTCAAAACCAACAGCATCACCCCGGGCGCTTTTAAATGTAAAAGCAAGTGGTGTTTATGTTGTCTGAATATCCCACATGGAAGAAAATCATTTACCACTACAAACATCACCACTTCCTTTTTATATAAAAACCCATCTTGACTGCAGCTCATCTTATGTGGTATATTTACTCGATTGCTGCTGCGGTCTTCATTACGTAGCAAGAACCTCACAAACACTGAGAAAACGTCTCAACGGCCACAGGCACAACTGCAATATCGGATACCTCAAACAGTGTCTCAAGGCATCTAACAGAAAAACCATGATAAAGACTTTTCCTGCATTAAAATCACGTCCATAGAACAGATCCCAGAAGATTTGGACAACAGACAAAACGCACTTAACTGCAAAGAAGCCTACTGGATCTACAAATTGAAAATCTACAAATCTGCTTGACCCCAGATGGCCTCAATGAATGCATTGAACTTTAACATTCATACACTAACCATTTCCTCACATTCCTCTCTTCCTCCCCCCACTTTCTTCCTACCCCCCTGCCCCCTCTCACACACCCTTTTCCCCCTTGCTATGCACCCTCGTCTTGCCACCTTTTCCCTCTTGTTCCATCTTCACACTCTTTCTTTTATTCCATCTCTTTTTTCCCCACCCTTCCTTTTGTCCATTTCTCTTTCCTTGTTCTTGTTACGCCGAGCGCTCCGGGTCCCCGCTCCTCCCCGGAGCGCTCGCTACACTCTCGCTACTGCAGCGCTCCGGTCAGATCCACTGACCCGGTGCGCTGCGATACCGCCTCCAGCCGGGATGCGATTGGCGATGCGGGTGGCGCCCGCTCGCGATGCGCACCCCGGCTCCCGTACCTGACTCGCTCTCCGTCGGTCCTGTCCCGGCGCGCGCGGCCCCGCTCCCTAGGGCGCGCGCGCGCCGGGTCTCTGCGATTTAAAGGGCCACTGCGCCGCTGATTGGCGCAAGTGGTTCTAATTAGTGTGTTCACCTGTGCACTCCCTATGTATACCTCACTTCCCCTGCACTCCCTCGCCGGATCTTGTTGCCATTGTGCCAGTGAAAGCGTTTCCTTGTGTGTTCCTAGCCTGTGTTCCAGACCTCCTGCCGTTGCCCCTGACTACGATCCTTGCTGCCTGCCCCGACCTTCTGCTATGTCCGACCTTGCTTCTGTCTACTCCCTTGTACCGCGCCTATCTTCAGCAGTCAGAGAGGTTGAGCCGTTGCTAGTGGATACGACCTGGTCACTACCGCCGCAGCAAGACCATCCCGCTTTGCGGCGGGCTCTGGTGAAAACCAGTAGTGACTTAGAACCGGTCCACTAGCACGGTCCACGCCAATCCCTCTCTGGCACAGAGGATCCACCTCCTGCCAGCTGGCATCGTGACAGTAGATCCGGCCATGGATCCCGCTGAAGTTCCTCTGCCAGTTGTCGCCGACCTCACCACGGTGGTCGCCCAGCAGTCACAACAGATAGCGCAACAAGGCCACCAGCTGTCTCAACTGACCGTGATGCTACAGCAGCTACTACCACAGCTTCAGCAATCATCTCCTCTGCCAGCTCCTGCACCTCCTCCGCAGCGAGTGGCCGCTTCAGGTCTACGACTATCCTTGCCGGATAAATTTGATGGGGACTCTAAATTTTGCCGTGGCTTTCTTTCTCAATGTTCCCTGCACTTGGAGATGATGTCGGACCAGTTTCCTACTGAAAGGTCTAAGGTGGCTTTCGTAGTCAGCCTTCTGTCTGGAAAAGCTCTGTCATGGGCCACACCGCTCTGGGACCGCAATGACCCCGTCACTGCCTCTGTACACTCCTTCTTCTCGGAAATTCGAAGTGTCTTTGAGGAACCTGCCCGAGCCTCTTCTGCTGAGACTGCCCTGTTGAACCTGGTCCAGGGTAATTCTTCCGTTGGCGAGTACGCCGTACAATTCCGTACTCTTGTTTCTGAACTATCCTGGAATAATGAGGCCCTCTGCGCGACCTTTAAAAAAGGCCTATCCAGCAACATTAAAGATGTTCTGGCCGCACGAGAAATCCCTGCTAACCTACATGAACTCATTCATCTAGCCACTCGCATTGACATGCGTTTTTCCGAAAGGCGTCAGGAGCTCCGCCAGGATATGGACTTTGTTCGCACGAGGCGTTTTTTCTCCCCGGCTCCTCTCTCCTCTGGTCCCCTGCAATCCGTTCCTGTGCCTCCCGCTGTGGAGGCTATGCAGGTCGACCGGTCTCGCCTGACACCTCAAGAGAGGACACGACGCCGCATGGAGAATCTCTGCCTGTACTGTGCCGGTACCAAACACTTCCTGAAGGATTGTCCTATCCGTCCTCCCCGCCTGGAAAGACGTACGCTGACTCCGCACAAAGGTGAGACAGTCCTTGATGTCAACTCTGCTTCTCCACGTCTTACTGTGCCTGTGCGGATATCTGCCTCTACCTTCTCCTTCTCTACTATGGCCTTCTTGGATTCCGGATCTGCAGGAAATTTTATTTTGGCCTCTCTCATCAACAGGTTCAACATCCCGGTGACCAGTCTCGCCAGACCCCTCTACATCAATTGTGTTAACAATGAAAGATTGGACTGTACCATACGTTTCCGCACGGAGCCCCTCCTAATGTGCATCGGACCTCATCACGAGAAAATTGAGTTTTTGGTCCTCCCCAATTGCACTTCCGAAATTCTCCTCGGACTACCCTGGCTTCAACACCATTCCCCAACCCTGGATTGGTCCACTGGGGAGATCAAGAGTTGGGGTTCCTCTTGTTTCAAGGACTGCCTTAAACCGGTTCCCAGTTCTCCTTGCCGTGACCCTGTGGTTCCCCCTGTAACCGGTCTCCCTAAGGCCTATATGGACTTTGCGGATGTTTTTTGCAAAAAACAAGCTGAGACTCTACCTCCTCACAGGCCTTATGACTGTCCTATTGACCTCCTCCCGGGCACTACTCCACCCCGGGGCAGAATTTATCCTCTCTCTGCCCCAGAGACTCTTGCTATGTCTGAGTACATCCAGGAAAATTTAAAAAAGGGCTTTATCCGCAAATCTTCCTCTCCTGCCGGAGCCGGATTTTTCTTTGTGTCCAAAAAAGATGGCTCCCTACGTCCTTGCATTGACTACCTCGGTCTTAATAAAATCACGGTAAAGAACCGCTACCCCCTACCTCTCATCTCTGAACTCTTTGATCGCCTCCAAGGTGCCCACATCTTTACCAAACTGGACTTAAGAGGTGCTTATAATCTCATCCGCATCAGAGAGGGGGATGAATGGAAAACGGCATTTAACACTAGAGATGGACACTTTGAGTATCTGGTCATGCCCTTTGGCCTGTGCAACGCCCCTGCCGTCTTCCAAGACTTTGTTAATGAAATTTTTCGTGATCTCTTATATTCCTGTGTTGTTGTGTATCTGGACGATATCCTGATTTTTTCTGCCAACCTAGAAGAACACCGCCAGCATGTCCGCATGGTTCTTCAGAGACTTCGTGACAATCAACTTTATGCCAAAATGGAGAAATGTATGTTTGAATGTCAATCTCTTCCTTTCCTAGGATACTTGGTCTCTGGCCAGGGACTACAAATGGATCCAGACAAACTCTCTGCCGTCTTAGATTGGCCACGCCCCTCCGGACTCCGTGCTATCCAACGTTTTTTGGGGTTCGCCAATTATTACAGACGATTTATTCCACATTTTTCTACCATTGTGGCTCCTATCGTGGCTTTAACCAAAAAGAATGCCAATCCTAAGTCATGGCCTCCTCAAGCGGAAGACGCCTTTAAACAGCTCAAGTCTGCCTTTTCTTCGGCTCCCGTGCTCTCCAGACCTGACCCATCTAAACCCTTCCTATTGGAGGTTGATGCCTCCTCAGTAGGAGCTGGAGCGGTCCTTCTACAAAAAAATTCTTCCGGGCATGCTGTTACTTGTGGTTTTTTTTCTAGGACCTTATCTCCGGCGGAGAGGAACTACTCCATCGGGGATCGAGAGCTACTAGCCATTAAATTAGCACTTGAGGAATGGAGGCATCTGCTGGAGGGATCAAGATTTCCAGTTATTATTTACACCGATCACAAGAACCTCTCCTATCTCCAGTCTGCCCAACGGCTGAATCCTCGCCAGGCCAGGTGGTCTCTGTTTTTTGCCCGATTTAATTTTGAAATTCACTTTCGGCCTGCCGATAAGAACATTAGGGCCGATGCTCTCTCTCGTTCCTTGGATGCCTCGGAAGTAGAGCTCTCTCCGCAACACATCATTCCTCCTGACTGCCTGATCTCCACTTCTCCAGCCTCCATCAGGCAAACTCCTCCAGGGAAGACCTTCGTCTCTCCACGCCAACGCCTCGGAATCCTCAAATGGGGTCACTCCTCCCATCTCGCAGGTCATGCGGGCATCAAGAAATCCGTGCAACTCATCTCTCGTTTCTATTGGTGGCCGACTCTGGAGACGGATGTTGTGGATTTTGTGCGAGCCTGCACTGTCTGTGCCCGGGATAAGACTCCTCGCCAGAAGCCCGCTGGTCTTCTTCATCCTCTGCCTGTCCCCGAACAGCCTTGGTCTCTGATTGGTATGGACTTTATTACAGACTTACCCCCATCCCGTGGCAACACTGTTGTTTGGGTGGTCGTTGATCGATTCTCCAAGATGGCACATTTCATCCCTCTTCCTGGTCTTCCTTCAGCGCCTCAGTTGGCAAAACAATTTTTTGTACACATTTTTCGTCTTCACGGGTTGCCCACGCAGATCGTCTCGGACAGAGGCGTCCAATTCGTGTCAAAATTCTGGAGGGCTCTCTGTAAACAACTCAAGATTAAATTAAACTTTTCTTCTGCCTATCATCCTCAATCCAATGGGCAAGTAGAAAGAATTAACCAGGTCCTGGGTGATTATTTACGCCATTTTGTTTCCTCCCGCCAGGATGACTGGGCAGATCTTCTACCATGGGCCGAATTCTCGTATAACTTCAGAGTCTCTGAATCTTCCTCCAAATCCCCATTTTTCGTGGTGTACGGCCGTCACCCTCTTCCCCCCCTCCCTACTCCCTTGCCCTCTGGTTTGCCCGCTGTGGATGAAATATCTCGTGATCTTTCCACCATATGGAAAGAGACCCAAAATTCTCTCTTACAGGCTTCATCACGCATGAAGAAGTTTGCTGATAAGAAAAGAAGAGCTCCCCCCATTTTTTCTCCTGGAGACAAGGTATGGCTCTCCGCTAAATATGTCCGCTTCCGTGTCCCTAGCTACAAATTGGGACCACGCTATCTTGGTCCTTTCAAAATTTTGTGCCAGATTAATCCTGTCTCTTACAAACTTCTTCTTCCTCCTTCTCTTCGTATTCCTAATGCCTTTCACGTTTCTCTTCTTAAACCACTCATCATCAACCGTTTCTCTCCCAAACTTGTTTCTCCCACTCCTGTTTCCGGCTCCTCGGACATCTTCTCCGTAAAGGAGATACTGGCCTCCAAGAAGGTCAGAGGGAAAACTTTTTTTTTGGTCGATTGGGAGGGTTGTGGTCCTGAAGAGAGATCCTGGGAACCTGAGGACAATATCCTAGACAAAAGTCTGCTCCTCAGGTTCTCAGGCTCTAAGAAGAGGGGGAGACCCAAGGGGGGGGTACTGTTACGCCGAGTGCTCCGGGTCCCCGCTCCTCCCCGGAGCGCTCGCTACACTCTCGCTACTGCAGCGCTCCGGTCAGATCCACTGACCCGGTGCGCTGCGATACCGCCTCCAGCCGGGATGCGATTGGCGATGCGGGTGGCGCCCGCTCGCGATGCGCACCCCGGCTCCCGTACCTGACTCGCTCTCCGTCGGTCCTGTCCCGGCGCGCGCGGCCCCGCTCCCTAGGGCGCGCGCGCGCCGGGTCTCTGCGATTTAAAGGGCCACTGCGCCGCTGATTGGCGCAAGTGGTTCTAATTAGTGTGTTCACCTGTGCACTCCCTATGTATACCTCACTTCCCCTGCACTCCCTCGCCGGATCTTGTTGCCATTGTGCCAGTGAAAGCGTTTCCTTGTGTGTTCCTAGCCTGTGTTCCAGACCTCCTGCCGTTGCCCCTGACTACGATCCTTGCTGCCTGCCCCGACCTTCTGCTACGTCCGACCTTGCTTCTGTCTACTCCCTTGTACCGCGCCTATCTTCAGCAGTCAGAGAGGTTGAGCCGTTGCTAGTGGATACGACCTGGTCACTACCGCCGCAGCAAGACCATCCCGCTTTGCGGCGGGCTCTGGTGAAAACCAGTAGTGACTTAGAACCGGTCCACTAGCACGGTCCACGCCAATCCCTCTCTGGCACAGAGGATCCACCTCCTGCCAGCCGGCATCGTGACAGTTCTCCTTCTTATTCCCTTTCCCTAGTCCACCAACCTTCCCCCCATTCATCCCACCATCCTATTCATTTTTAATCATCATTGAATTCATCCCCCATCTTATTTTGGTCCATTTCTCTTTTCACTTCCCATCCCTGCTTCCCCCCTCCCCCCACTATTTTCCTCCTCTCACTATTCTTCTTTTTCTGTCTCCCTCCTATGCATCCTTTCACCTCCTTTCATTTCCTATCGTTTCTCCTCCTCTCACTATTCATTTATATATACACCTTTTTTCCTTCCATCCCATGTATCCATTCACCTCCCTTCCCCCTCTCCACCCACCCCTGTCACGCGCTTCCCGCCTGGCTCTATTGCGCAGCTCCCCTGCTGCCTCACGCTGGACAGGAAGTTCCTACGCGCCAGACCGGAAGTCGCACCATGCACATATCCGGGAGTTCCCCGCGGCTCTCGCTCATAAATAGACCAGCTGCACCCGATTCAAACATGCCACTGCTGCACAGCAAACATCTCCAGGACGCACTTGCTGTAAGTATCTCTGCAAACTCCCCTTCATGACTATACAGGTACACTTTGGTATATTCTACTAGGATATGCTTTTGGATCTCTCATGTGGCCACTTTGAACAATGGACCTATTAATGAAAAGAGGACTTTTATTGTGATGTATTTTGATTGATGCATGCACTTTACCCTGAATTTCTTGTACAGACATCCATGGATTTTAATACCCCCCTTTCTCATGCTACACCATATTTTCGTGTGAGGCATGTTGTTTTTCTGTCTTTTTTTTTTTTTTAAAAGAGGCATCTTTTCGATAAAGAGGCCTA
Organism: Hyla sarda; assembly: GCF_029499605.1. NCBI lineage: Eukaryota > Metazoa > Chordata > Amphibia > Anura > Hylidae > Hyla > Hyla sarda. The sequence continues at coordinate 131,787,434 of NC_079191.1, read as the reverse complement.
TTACTATAAATAAGGATCCATAAACTTTTCAGGAGGGGACATCTGCAGATAAAGCCTGCTACCTGCCTTGCGGAGATATCCGAAGACATATGACACACTATATGTCTAACCGCTCCTGAAATCTCAGTACCCTTTTTCTTCACCCTCCCCCCCTCTCCCTTTTTATGGCGAATTTTACCACATTATGATTTTTTAGATCTCACGCAATTACATATTTATTGTTCTCCCCTGACATATTTATATCCATATGTTGTTCTAACTGTCATTTTAGTGATTGTTCTTTCTCTATATCTGTATTTGTCATTACTTTAGTGATCTCTGTGGACCTGAGGAAGGCGCTTGAAACGCGTTGTCCTATTATTTCTATCTCAATAAATGTTTTTGTCCTGTGCAACCGTGGCGTTTTAGTCCTGTTCTTTACAAGCAGAAGCGCTCCATCCAATTCCCCTCTTTTTCCTGTCTACTTCGCATTCACATTTCCGTACCCTTGGGGATACGGAAAAGGGGAAAGTGAGCCGCATACTGCATACATCCCACTCACCCCATCCCCCGCAGAGGGTTTTTGTTTTGCTCTGCTGGAATCTCCCGGCGGACCACGACGATACCCAAGACGAGGTGGTGAGTTGGGCCCCTTCGTTCCTCCTACCATCATTGCAGAGAGCGCGCCTCCTTTTTTACTTCTGCCTTTGCAATTTTTTTTCAAAAAATTCTGATGTTACCACAAATTTTTCATTTTCACAAGGGGAAATAGGTGAAAATGTCCCCCAAAATTTGAAACCCCATTTCTCACGAGTAAGGAAATACCTCATATGTGGATGTAAAGTGCTCTGCAGGTGCACTAGAGGGCTCAGAAGGGAAGGAGCGACATTGGGCTTTTGGAAAGCGAATTTTGCTGAAATGGTTTTTGGGGGGCATGTCTCATTTAGGAAGCCCCCATGGTGCCAGAACAGCAAACAACACCCCACATGACACACTATTGGGAAACTACACCCCTCAAGGAATGTAACAAGAGGTATAGTGAGCTTTAACACCCTACAGGTGATTGACGAACTTTCGTTAAAGTGAGACGTGTGAATGAAAAAAAACTTTTCACTAAAATACTGGTGTTATCTCAAACTTTTCATTTTCACAAGGGGTAATAGGTGAAAATGTCCCCCAAAATTTGTAACCCCATTTCTCTCGATATCGATCGATATCAGCAGTAACCCCGGTCCCCACCCGGCGCGCGGCGGGGATCGAAATTCCCACGGGCGTATGCATACGCCCTTCGTCCTTAAGTACCAGGACGCAAGGGCGTATGCATACGCCCTTCGGTCCCCAACAGGTTAATGGTGTTTGGACTCGGGGTGGAGCGCGAATATTGCGTACATGCGAATATGCAAATATTTGCGAATATCATCATATTTGCGAATATCATCACTGATCGCAGCTTTTTCTGTCTAACTTTTTCCGTGGCAGCATGTAATTTATCATAAGTGTGTACTGTAGATGATGAATTCCCCGCCGCTTTGCACATTGCGTATGGTAGAGAGGTTTTTTTACGTGTACTTTTGGTCGGCGTACTTTAGCGCCTGGAAATCGGGGTTTGCCCAATTTTTTGTGACTTATTCAAAAGTCGCATATGATAAATAAGGGTGCACTGCATGTCTAAATCTGAAATAGGTGTACTGCTACACAAAAACTTAGCAAACGTCTACTACAAAAGTCGCACAAATGTCGCTAATATTACATGACTGCACCATCACAGCACCAATGATAGATGGAAAATAATGTCTATATTGAATGATAAATCTCCCCCTCTGTCTTCATTATTAGCCTTTTTAATAGTGTATATTGGTTTAAGGGGGTACTCCCCTGGAATTTTTTTTTTTTAATCCACTGGTGCAAGAAAGTTAAACAGATTTGTAAATTACTTCTATTAAAAAATCTTAATCCTTTCAGTACTTATCAGCTGCTGTATAATACAGAGGAAGTTCTTTTCTTTTTGAATTTCCTTTCTGTCTGACCACAGTACTCTCTGCTGACACCTCTGTCCATTTTAGAAACTGTCCAGAGCAGGAAGGTTTGTTATGGGGATTTGCTTCTACTCTGGACAGTTCCTAAAATGAACAGAGGTGTCAGCAGAGAGCACTGTGGTCAGGCGGAAGCGGAAAGGAAGGATTAAGATTTTTGAATATAATTAATTTACAAATCTGTTGAACTTTCTGACACCAGTTAATATAAAAAAAAAAATGTTTTTAACCCCTTAAGGACCAGGGGTTTTTCCATTTTTGCACTTTCGTTTTTTCCTCCTTAACTTAAAAAATCATAACCCTTTCAATTTTGCACCTAAAAATCCATATGATGGCTTATTTTTTGCGCCACCAATTCTACTTTGTAATCTTGTAATTACTTTGTAATTTGTAATCCATTCTCCCGATATATAGGGCATTGGACCCGATATATAGACGACGTGCTCCTCTCATGGAAAGGGACTGAGGAAGAATTCCAAAAATTCACCCAGTATTTAAATGTGAATGATTACAATATGCAATTCACATCTTGTTTCGGGGATAAGAAGGTGCAATTTTTGGATTTGGAGCTAAGCTTAAATGAGGAGGAGATGGAGGTACGAGGGTATGAAAAACCCACAGCCACAAATGCACTACTGCACTTTAATAGCCTCCACCCTGCACATGTGACCCGGTCCCTACCCTATGGGCAGTTTTTAAGACTCAAAAGAAATAGTTCAGATGATGCGGTTTTCTTACAACAGGCTTTTATACTAATGCAGAAACTAAGGGATAGAGGATATAGTGAGGACATTATATTTCAGGCATTCGAGAGAGCAGACAAACAGAAAGGAAGGACTTAATACTGGGACGGAGGAAAAAAGAGCAGCGGAATAAAAAGACAGTTTTTTCATTTGAATACTCTCCTGTGGCAGATTGCATAAGACCTGCCATTCATAAAAACTGGCACATTCTGCAATCTGACAAGGACTTGTCGGAAATGACGGTACAACGCCCCATAATATCCTTTAGACGTACAAATAATCTGAGGGACGTACTGGTGAGGAGTGCATTTAGGGACAAAAAAGTAAAAACTACATGGTTACAACTGGGATTGCCTAAAGGCAATTTCCGTTGCCGTAATTGCCCATATTGCACACATATGGAAACCTCAAAAGTATTACAGTTAGGACCAGTCAAACACATCGTCTCTGATTTTATAACATGCCGTTCAGATTTTATTGTGTATATAATTATATGCCCATGTTTGAAATTTTATATTGGTAAAACCATCCGCCCGGTCTTTCACAGATTCCGCAAACATTTATATTCTCTGCGGACAGGAAAAGGATGCCCCAGGTTCATTTCTCATATGAACGGTCATCATGCAGGGGACTTTAAGAACATAAGATTCGCAGGACTACAATGTATACAACAATCTGAAAGTGGTATGGATAGACATACCAGGCTGCTTCAGGCTGAGGCAACCTGGATTATACACACCAATGCTGCAGGTTGTACAGGTCTAAATGATAGGAATGATCTATCCTCTTTTCTGTAAGATTTTACTATTGTAATAATCATGTTTGTATTTTTGTAATTTTTTGGGGGTTCTATGTATTTTTTGTATTTTTGTATAATTATATATATATGGTCAATACATGTTTGAATATTCCAGTGTGAACTGCGACTCATTTATTTGGGTTGCAGTTCACACATATGTGTTTAATGGGTGTGTCTATTTGGTGCTGGATGGGTTAAATAGGGAGTTCCCCTTTACCCACATTGCCTTGAGAAAGCGTTCTGGTGGACGTGAAACTGTTGGTGTGTTCCTCTCTGCTGTAACCTGCTAATCGAGCAAATAAAGAAGCGGTTTTATTGCACAAGTACCTGGAGTGCCGTCTGCTATTTATTGATACTGCTTTATGGACTATGTCTATTTGAAGCAGGCATCGGCAGTGCTACCGTGGATGGGTGGTCTCGGACGATCCTGGACTCAAGTGTGTATATAACTGGCTGGAAAGGTGCATGCAGTAAATACTCTCTCTACGTTCTACTTTGTAATGACATCAGTCATTTTACCCCAAAATGTACAGCAAAACGGAAGAAAAAATCATTGTGATACAAAATTGAAAAAAAAACATAATTTTGTAACTATTGGGGGCTTCTGTTTCTACGCAGTACATTTTGCGGTAAAAATGACACATTCTCTTTATTCTGTAGGTCCATACGATTAAAATGATACCCTACTTATATAGGTTTGATTTTGTCGCACTTCTGAAAAAAATCATAACTACATGCAGGAAAATGTATACGTTTAAAATTGTCATTTTCTGACCCCTATAACTTTTTTATTTTATCGCGTATGGGTCAGTATGAGGGCTCATTTTTTGCGCCGTGATCTGAAGTTTTTAGCGGTACCCTTTTTGTATTGATCGGACTTGTTGATCACTTTTTATTCATTTTCTCATTATATAAAAAGTGACCAAAAATACACTATTTTGGACTTTGGAATTTTTTTGCACGTATGCCATTGATCGTGCGGTTTAATTAATGATATATTTTTATAATTTCAGACATTTCCGCACGTGGCGATACCACATATGTTTATTTTTATTTACACAGTTTTTTTTTTAAATGGGAAAAGGGGGGTGATTCAAACTTTTAATAGGGGAGGTGTTAAATTATCTTTATTCACTTTTTTTTTTGCAGTGTTATAGCTCCCATAGGGACCTATAACACTCCACACACTGATCTTTTACATTGATCACTGGTTTCTCATAGGAAACCAGTGATCGATGATTCTGCCGCTTGACTGCTCATGCCTGGATCTCAGGCACTGAGCAGTCATTCGGCGATCGGACACCAGGAGGCAGGTAGGAGACCCTCCTCGTGTCTAACAGCTGTTCGGGACGCCGCAATTTCGCCGCGGCGATCCCGAACAGTTCCTTGAGCTAACCGGCATGGTTTCACTTTCACTTTAGACACAGCGTTCAACTTTGAACGCCACATCTAAAGGGTTAATAGCGTGCGGCACCACGATCAATGCTGCACGCTATTAGCCACGAGTCCCGGCCCTTGTTAGAGCTATGACTGGCCCTGCATTATAGAAAGGGAAAGGACTCAGGACGTACCGGTACGTCCTTGGTCCTTAAGGGGTTAAATAAGGGTTTTCATGTCAGGAATTTGAAGATACTGGTCTAGAGCCAACAAAAAATTCCTGCTCAGGTAAGGAAATTGTGACACACTTGATATATTTCTACAGCAGTAGAAGCTCACCAAAAGTTCTTAGCGCTAGATAATGTGTTTTATTGCAGCATAGGTAAGCTCTTCTACTTGACGTATAGGGATTTTGCCACCTTACAAAGTTATCCCCTGTCCACAAGATAGGTGATAACTACCTGATTCAGGGTAGTTCAACAGCTGGGACGATGCGATCTCAAAAACAGGGACCTGCGGAAACAGTCAAAGGGTACGTTCACACGTGCTGAATTTTTAGCGGGTTTTCCGCTGCGTATTTGAAAGTGGGTGGGCTCTTCTCGGCTGTCTGCAGCCGATTTTCCGTGGCGGAATGTACACTGCGGAAAATCCGCCACAAGCCCCGTTGAAGTCAGTAGGGACTGTGGCGGATTTTCCGCAGCGTAAATTCCGCCACGGAAAATCTGCTGCGGACAGCCGAGAAGAGCCCGCCCACTTTCAAATACGCAGCGGAAAACCCGCTAAAAAATCTGCGCGTGTGAACGTACCCAAACACTGTATTTGTTTTTTTCTGGACGGTTTCATGGAGAACAAATGAAGTGGTGGCACAGAATAGAGACTAGAATGGAGCCCCAGCAATCGGACCCCTTTTGGTCACATAGTTATTCCCTATACTGTGGAAGGGGGATGCAAGGCAATTCTGTAGATGTAGTGTGTGTGGTTATACCCTTAAAGTGTACCTGTCATTTCATATAACTTATAGTAACATGTCAGAAGTTTTAATCAGTGGGGTCCATGTGCTGAGACCCCCACTATTCACTGAAAGAAAAGAAGGGACAGAAGCACTCAGCGCTCTGAGTGCGGTGCCTCTTCAGTTATGATCAGCTCAGTTATCCTTAGGCCAGGTTCACATTACAGAATGTCAGTTTGTATGTATTCCATTTGGAGACCTGAATTTCGGAGCAGGGCTAAAGGGATCGCCAGCCTGAACAAATACACCAGTTGAACGGTCGCTCGAAAAAAAAAAAAAGGGGGGGGGGGGCAGCACACATGTCCACAGGTTGTGTGTGGTATTACAACTTGGCTCCTATCACTTCAGTGGAACTGAGCTGCAAAACCACACTCAACTTGCAGACAAATCTGGTGCAGTTTTTTGAAGAAATGAGCACCAGAAATCCAGTGCTGGATAACCTATTTAATGGTGTTTGGACTCATTGACTTACGATGAGCTCATACACACAGCTCAGCTCTCCTACAATGATGTGTACTGTGTAAACAAAAAAACAAGTGATCATCCCTCCCTGCTTCCAGCTTGTGGTCCAAAGAAAACTCCAATATTATTTACTGTGGGAGTCGGTGTGGAGCGCGAATATTTCGTACATGCGAATATGCAAATATTTGCGAATATCGTCACTGATCCCTCCCTTCTTTGAGCTTTAGATAGGGTAGGTTAGTTTAGCAGATAGATTCTAGTGTAAGGTATTCTGTTAATTAGTTGAGAGATATAATCGCGCATGCGCGCTATACGAATTTCATTATGATTTTCGCATGGAAAAAAGTGAACGAACATAGCGAATATGCAAATTTCGCAAACATAGGACGAATATTCGTCCATATATTCACGAAGTATCATGAATTCGAATATGGCCCCTGTCGCTCATCACTAATGTGAACCCACAGTTTTCAGCAGGCTTGACTGATCATATAATGTATGTGGGGACGCACAGCCGAGCCGTGTGCGCATGTGTGTGGGTGGGTACTGGAACAGATAGCCATCATTAGTTCTATTGGCTGACAGTTATCTAAAATGTATACTGTATGTCATGTTCCAGAGCAGTAACACCTTCGCTACCTGAACTTTGGGTGGTTGGGGTCCTGTCTCTATTATAGGTCCTAATGTAGTGATTTAAAAATGTATTTTACGGTACGTTCACACGTACAGTATCTGCTGCATATTTTGTGCAGCTGATTTTGCTACCCATTAACTTGAGTAGGTAGAAAAATCAGCTGGAGAAAATATGCAGCAAAAATATGCATCAGATCCTGTACATATGAACGTTCCCTTATTGTGTACCCTTATCAGCATACTGTCACTTTAATTGCTGTGCAAGAGTTAACTGTTTTCGAATGTAAGAGCTGGTGAAGAGCCACATGTGTCCTGAAGCCAATCAGGGAAGTCATCCCTGTTGCCACTAGTGTTGAGCGGCATAGGCCATATTCGAATTCGCGAATATTTGCGAATATATGGACGAATATTCGTCATATATTCGCGAATATGCGCATATTCGTTATATTCTCGTTTTATTTTCGCATATGCGAAAATTCGCGTATGCGAAAATTAACATATGTGAATATTGACATATACAAAATTCGCATATGCGAATTTACGCACGCCAGTCTCACACAGTAATATTACAGCCTTCTTTACACCACACAAGCTGGAAGCAGAGAGGGGTGATCACTGTGATGTGTACTGTGAAGAAAAAAAAAAAAAAAAAAAAAACGAATATTCGTCATTACGAATATATCGCGCTATATTCGCGAAATTCGCGAATTCGCGAATATGCGATATTCGCGAATAATATTCGAATTGCGAATATTCGCGAGCAACACTAGTTGCCACCCTAGCCCTCTCGGATAAGGAAGAAAATCTTAACTGTCAGTCAGCCAATCAGAGAAGCCATCCTTGTTGCTACCCTACCCCTTTGGGATAGGGAAAAAATGCTAACGGTCAGTGTAGAGTCTGACTCTGGTCAGTAAAGATGGAACAGCACCTGTCACTCTCCTTTTACCTCACTGAGGGATCTGTATTTCCACACCCTCATAAGTTTCTCATATGTTAAAAGGGTACTCTCGTAGAAAACTTTTTTTTTTTTTTAATCAACTGGTGCCAGAAAGTTAAACAGATTTGTAAATTACTTCTATTAAAAAATCTTAATCCTTCCAGTACTGAATACTACAGAGGAAATGGTTTTCTTTTTGGAACACAGAGCTCTCTGCTGACATCATGACCACAGTGCTCTCTGCTGACATCATGACCACAGTGCTCTCTGTTGACATCTCTGTCCATTTTAAGAACTGTCCAGAGTAGGAGAAAATCCCCATAGTAAACATATGCTGCTCTGGACAGTTCCTAAAATGGACAGAGATGTCAGCAGAGAGCATCGGGGTCATGATGTCAGCAGAGAGCTCTCTGTTCCAAAAAGAAAAGCATTTCCTCTGTAATATACAGACCCTAAAAAGTCCTGGAAAGATTAAGATTTTTTAATAGAAGTAATTTATAAATCTGTTTAACTTTCTGGCACCAGTTGATTTAAAAAAAAAAGTTTTCCATGGGAGTACCCCTTTAACCTGTTCAGGACGCAGGGTGTACAGGTACGCCCCCGAACCCGAGTCCCTAAATGGGCACTATTATTAAAACAAATTTTTGCTATTGCACTCCTTATGGTAAATAAAAAATCTTTCTAATGTACTTTGTTTAAAAAAAAGTTTTCTAGGTTTTATTTGTGTTTAACCCTTTCAGGTGTTTTTCTGTTTTTGCACTTTTGTTTTTTCCTCACCTTCTAAAAATCATAACACTTTCAGTTTTCCACCAACAGACCTATCTGAGGGCTTGTTTTATGTGCTACCAATTTTACTTTGTAATGACATCAATAATTTCACCACAAAATCTATGGCGATACAAAAAATAAATTATCTGTGGGACAAAATGTTTAAAAAACGACGCCATTTTGTAATTTATTAGTAGCTTTCGTTTCTACACAGTGCACTTTTTGGTAAAAAAGACGCCTAATATTTATTCTGTAGGTCCATACAGTTACAAGGATACCCAATTTATGTAGGTTCTATTTTATTATACTACTTAAAAAATTATAAATATATGCACCAAAATTTGTATGTTTAAAATTGTCATCTATACGCCATTTACCGTGCAGTTTAATTAACATTGTATTCTCATAGGGGGAGATTTATCAAAACCTGTGCAGAGGAAGAGTGGTACAGTTGCCCATAGCAACCAATCAGATTGCTTCTTTCATTTTCCACAGGCCTCTAAAGAGGCCTGTGGAAAATGAAAGAAGCAATCTGATTGGTTGCTATGGGCAACTGCACCACTCTTCCTCTGCACAGGTTTTGATAAATCTCCCCCATAGTTCGGACATTTACGCACGAGGCGATACCACATATGTTTATTTTTGTTTAAATTTTTTTTTTTTTACCCCTTAAGGACTTAACACGCTACGGGTTAACTCTTTCCTTTCCTGTGCAGGCTATATAAAAAAGACCAGTGTGTCAATAATGCTTACTCCCGAGGAAGGAAAGCCTTTGTTTTCCGAAACGCGTTGAGAGCATTTTTGGACTTCCACAGCCACCATAGTGACGTCACTATTGCTAGCAACAACGAGCAACCCGGAAGCCGATAGCAGCGTTGTAGAGACGCCGCCGGCCGGGGCGATACTCCCACTGCACACACGCTACGAGACCAACTCTGAACCTTTCAGTCGGAATAATCGCAACAGAAATAGGGACCATCCCGGACATTATGAACACTGTATACAGGTATCTGTGATGCGATATGTACTACTGCCTTCTATAACACAGGATTGATCCCTCCTTACAGTTCATTGACCTGGCTGATTTTCAGCGCTACACGTTGTCAGAATCATCGTCATTATCTACACTTATACACCTAGAGGTACACTGCTGACATATGTAGCATTATAACCAAGCTTATTGTGCCTTTATACTTGCATAGTAACCAGTTACTGTCACTGCTTCTCCCTTTGCAGCATCGTTTGTCTGACTTTCATCCACTGCATGATAGCACAGAGAAAAGTCACTAGTTCTTCCCCTTTCTATCCCAGCCTTACAGTCCAAGAATACTGATACAACAAAGGTATGCTTAACATAGATGTATTATTAGTCTAGCATTCTTACCCACAGTTATAAGTCCCTCTCAGCGCACACTATATATATTTTAAATGTATTCCCATTTTTCAATACTTACAGGGAAAGGTATTTGTAGTGGTGCAGCAGAGCGGGCATTCCATAGGTTCTGGTGCAGCGCTAGTGTTTTATACGATATATTTTTATAGTTCGGACATTTCCGCGCGCGGCGATACCACATATTTTTATTTTTATTTACACAGTTTTTTTTTATGGGAAAAGGGGGGTGATTCAAACTTTTATTAGGGAAGGGGTTAAATTACCTTTATTAACTTTTTTTTTCCACTTTTTTTTTGCAGCGTTATAGCTCCCATAGGGACCTATAACACTGCACACACTGATCTTTTACACTGATCCCTGCAAAGCCATAGCTTTGCATGGATCAGTGTTCTAGGAGCTCGATTGCTCAAGCCTGCAGCTCAGGCTTGGAGCAATCAAACGCCGATCGGACGCGACGGCTTGTGTCCTAGCTGATCGGGACATCGTGATTTTATCGCGATAGTCCTGATCAGCCCGACTGAGCTGCAGGGAAGCTTTTACTATCGTTTTGGACACGGCGATCAACTTTGATGAGATGTAAAAGGAGGGGGTGTGGCTGCCTGCTCCGTACCCGAATGTCAGGAGTGCCGTGCCGGAGATGGCGGGGGTCCCCAGCGGCGGGTTCCTCGTGATCTAACATCTTATCCCGTATCCTATGTATAGGAGATAAGATGTGTGCAGTGGAGTACCCCTTTAAAGGTTGCAATGAAGCGCTGTACAACAGGAGATCGTTCCCTTCCTATAGTCCTCTAATGACAATGTATAATTATGCTTATGTAGTCATAGCGAGATCCCATTAAATACAGTGCGCAGAATAATTAAAAAGGGATGGAAGCCATAAAGTTTGTCAGCACCTTGAAGGTTTACGATGCCCACGCATACCGTGATCACAGCTGATATTGAACTTTTGGCCTGAAATTCTGGTTTCTGTCATATAAAAAACGACCACCAACCGTATAATGTTGCATATAATAGAAGTTAGTTGTTATCAGGTGTGGGGTAAAAACGCTGAATAGGATTCCTTTTATCTGCTCTTTTTAGAATCCTACACTATGGCAGAGAGCTACAATTGTTGGCTTGAGGGTAAGAAGACAGATACCTTTGGCACAGCTGCTTTTGCTAATATTTAGACGTGGCAGCCTGGCAGATGTTGGCTTAGGGCAGTGTTTCCCAACCAAGGTGCCTCCAGCTGTTGCAAAACTACAACTCCCAGCATGACCGGACAGCCTTCGGCTGTCCGGTCATGCTGGGAGTTGTGGTTTTGCAACAGCTGGAGACACCCTGGATGGGAAACACTGTTTTTGGGAGCAGATAGGAGGATACGGTATACAGATATACAGAGGTTTATGAGTTTTACATGTATGTTACCGCACAGTTGCTATGGCAATACCTTCATCATACAACCGGAGATCTTTTCCTCAAGTGAGCTGGCATTTTTTAAAAATTTTTTAAATTTTTTATGCCAGCCCTCATTTGTAAAATCAAGATTTGCCTGGGGGGGCAATAAAAGCTCTGACAGCCCCCTCTGCTATTCTGGCACCATATACCAGCTATAGTGCCAGAAAGGATAACAAGAAAATATTTAACTCCTTGCAAACATGCCTTTAAAGAATTCCCATCAAAATCACATGTATGTATGAATGCAGTCAGGATAGCCATGGCTATCATTGCATTGTAATCATTAGGGGGTTTCTGCTGATGGATCCTGCAGTCCTAGTGAAAAATATTCATAGATGTTGCTTCAGGTGAAGAGACCTGTCAGTCAGCGCTTTAACGTCCCTGAACTCCGATATATACATATATATTTTTTTTCTTTACAGATTGTGTTCTCTGTTTTAAAGTGTATCTATCATATCAGAAAAAAAAAGAATGCTTATATATGTTACTTACTAGGTCGCGCAGATGCTTTACATGTTTTTTTTATGTGTCCGTCTTTTGTATTTGGCTCACAAATCACTCTGTTCTGCTGTTCACTCATTCTGACATCCACTGCTCCCCATGCATTCACTTCCTCCCTGAGTCTGCTGTGCAGTGCTGGGTCTCTTCATCCAATCACTGCAGGCTGCTCTGTAATCTCCTCCTCCTGCTGCAGTCTGATAGGACAGAAGTGAGCACAGAGGAGTGCTAGTCCCCCCGCCCGGCGTACTTAATCCTAGCCTGTGCTTCATTTTGGACAAAGATGATGCTGCAGCCAGACAATATTATGTTTTGGATGGTATGGGAACCCCTGAGCATAAAGTAGTAGTAGTAGAAATATTTATTCACTTGTATATCCACCGCAGCTCCTGTGTCCTCTGGGCCTGCTGCGATGAGGTCCCATACACTGGTGGAGATTTATCAAAACTTAGCTACCAATCAGATTGCTTCTTAAATTTTTAAAAATAAAGAAGCAATCTGATTGCTATGGGCAACTGCACCACTTTTCCTGTGCAGGACTTAATAAATCTTAATAAATCTCCCCTATTGTTTATGAGATGCTGTAGTCAACCATTTGTCTTGCTGTCGGCATGTGACTGGTAAGACCAGTGATTGGCTACAGCGTCAGGTGAAGAGGAAGGGGGGCAGATTTAGTGGTGAGTCATATTTATTTCTGCTTTATGCTGGTTTCAGTCTGGACACCATTCTCTAAAAATCCCAATTTTTAGGCCAGTTTTACATTGGCATATTACAGACACATTTTGTGCTGATATTACAGCCACAAGCCCCAGCCTGACCGCAGTGTTGATGACCCCAGTTTGGGACTTGAGGCCATAAAACGGATGCAGTAATATTCTCATGTGAAACAGTTAATAGTGCAAATATACAAAGGTGCACCTGATGGAATCCTGCCTTCATATTAAAGGGGTTATCCAGGAAAAAACTTTTTTTTATATATCAACTGGCTCCAGAAAGTTAAACAGATATGTAAATTACTTCTAATAAAAAATCTTAATCCTTTCAGTACTTATGAGCTTCTGAAGTTGAGTTGTTCTTTTCTGTCTAAGTGCTCTCTGATGACACGTGTCTCGGGAACCGCCCAGTTTAGAAGCAAATCTCCATAGCAAACCTCTTCTAAACTGGGCGGTTCCCGAGACACGTATCATCAGAGAGCACTTAGACAGAAAAGAACAACTTAACTTCAGAAGCTCATAAGTACTGAAAGGATTAAGATTTTTTAATAGAAGTAATTTACAAATCTGTTTAACTTTCTGGAGCCAGTTGATACATATAAAAAAAAAGTTTTTTTCCTGGATAAACCCTTTAACTGAGATATGGTAAGAAGGACATGGTAAAAGACCATTTACTTATTTATTCCTAACATTTTGTCTTTACATCCAAGGATGTTGACGGCCTATAAAAGATTTACTCCATTCCAGACTAGACGTTGAAGTTGCATCTTTTATTCCTTCATTAAAGCGGCTTTGCTTAGGCCTAATCATGTTTACCATTCAAGGGGTCAAATTAGCTGATAATTATCGCAGGTGTCTAGATAAGACCGGCTCCATTATTGATCTGCTTTAATAGTTCCGGCCCTGTTTTCCTTTCTTCTTCTTCTGCCCAATAATCAGATTAGGAGAGATTATCCAAGAATGCCAATTAATTAAAAAGACGTAATATGACTTGTCTCATGGGTTCTTGTTACTTCTGCTCACTACCTCAGCCTTATTATTAAAGGGAATGTATCACCTAGATTTTTTTTCTCTTGAATGGAGACAAATACAGAAACATGTTCTATTATAATAATCTGTTTCTATTTTCTGATTGTAATTTTTTTACATTTATTTTTATGCACATTATTATGGATGCTGCCATCTTGCCAGGGCTGTTTTAACAGTATTAAGTGAAATGCTTTACAGCAGGATCCATATGCCATAAACAATAGAGCTTTCAGAGGAATTAGAGATGCTACTGAGCAGTCTCTTTGACCTTCTCAGTGGTCATTCTACGGGGAGGGGGATGATGATTTCTGCTGTGAATGGTGGTAGATCCAATGTTATCTACATACTGGTGTCCCCTTTCACTGTGCTTTAGAAATAAGATATTACTGGAAATTGATCTTTCTCAGCTTAGTTTTAGGCCTAGTGGCCAGATTGGAAACTGCTAAATTTCTGCATCATTATAAAATATAGATAGTAAAGTGGAAAATTAGAAAAAAAATTACCAAATATCCTTTAAAAATATGGTTAACATAAGTACCTGATTTAAACAATAGGTCATTTTCTGATGACACATTCCCTTTAAGACGATGCTTGCTACTCATAGAGGTCTCTTGACACTAGGGGCTTAGGTACAACCCTTGCCCTATCATCCCCTTCCAATTGCTATGACACTGATTTGTTCATTTGTGAATAGCCTTAGAAACAATCGCTACTAAAAACATGAAGACTACAATAACATTTTATAGTAAGAAACAACAATTATACTTATGGAATCATCCAACTAAATATACTCATGGAATCATCCAACTAAATATACTCATGGAATCATCCAACTAAATATACTGATGGAATCATCCAAATAGTCATATGAAGGGTGCTGTGATGCACATTTGCTAGGTGTGTGATTTATGGTGTACAATTAAACAGTTTGAAAAAACTATAAAAAATAAATTGTGATGTTTACTGCATTTTCTATGCTTATAATGGAAAATCTTGTTTGGTAAATGGCTACATGATTTCCTATAGAGGCTTTTATGTGGGCCATCATTTTCGTAGTTGTAGTTGTAAGTGAATGTATTACAGTTTTATAATGAGCTATGGGTGTTGAATAATATTGTTTATTTAAAGGTGTAACATCAGTGTAAAAATACAAAAAAATCCTACACAACTTTCCCTGAACCCCTGCAGCTGCCATGCCGATATCTAGGTCCCCAATGTTCACTGCTGTTCCCCTCTGCCATTGATGTAATTTTTTTGGGTGGGAAATGCCCACTTAACCAATCATTGGCCACATCAGCGACCCTCCTCATTGACTGAGCAGGCATTTCTGCTCGAACAAACCATTATTGTAAGCGGGGAACAGTGGCGAACAGTGGGGACCTGTAGATGTAGGAATGGCAGGGGATTGGATTATGATTTCTTTTTAATTTTTTAAAGCACCCTAGTTACATTTTGAAATATTTCTCCCTTTAATGAAGACTATATAGACATTTGCCTAATTTAGCATTTTGGAAGAAGATGAACAATAACAAAATAGTTTTATATAGACTTAAAATACTTGATTTTAAATCAGGTTCCATTTGCGCAATATTTAATTATGTTTAAAGATCAGAATCAATGTGACAAACAGGAGATTTTAAGTACTTTTTCCAGCACTTTATTTTTACAGTATATGGTTTATTAATTTGGGAGCTTATGGCATTTTAAATATATACTGCAATTTGCATCTGGAAGGGAGCAGGAGAGTCTCCATTGCATTATAACCATTTTATTTCTCTATCACAGTCACACAAACTGATGCTCCAGGACCAGTTTTATCGGAATCCAATTAAACTAACAATATGCTTGGGGAGGAAGCTAAAGTGCCTGGAAGAACAAATTCTATGCAGATGGTCCCATGGTCAGAATCAAACCCTCTATCCCAGAGCTGTAAGACAGCTTAACAATGCGTATATGTAATGTGCCATATGAAATACAAGGATATGAGCTGTTAGCTGGACGTTTCATTGTCCTTACAGCACAGAAACACTAAGTACTGATGAAATCGAAGCATCAAGAAGTTTAATGTGTATTTGTGGCTCGATCTGTATATGAGCACATCTTGTGTTTATCGCGAAACCTTCATTGTGTCTCTCATTGACCAAGTCAGTGTGCCTGCTGTTCTATTAATCACTGGTGACACTTTATTTCTACCCTTCCTCTATAATGAAGCCCATGCAGTTAAATGAGAATTACAGCTTAATGAAGCGTTAACTTGTTTATCCTGGACTCACTTGGCTCTTGAGTATTTACCAAGATTTCCCGTAATGATGCCTGCTAAACAGAGAACAAAAAACCTAGGTATGAAAAGAGTTCAGCAAGAAATGTTGTTTCATGGATGCCCAATGTGCTTAAAATATTACTTATGTTAATGCCCCTATAATACATAACATCGCAATGAGAGAAAGTGATAGTATTAGTATTTGCTTTAATGCCACCATTTAAAGGGAAAATAACAGTAGGGTGCACCACACTTACCAGAATATACAGGTAGCTAGTGCAGGTGACCTGTGTCTAATGCTTTTTACTGTGTGAAAATCGGTACAGCCGTTCAGGAAATATTCATCCTGTTACTTATATAGTAATGTCTTCTTAAAGGGGTACTCCACTGCTCAGCATTTGGAACAAACTGTTCTGAACGCTGGAGCCAGTGCTGGGAGCTCGTGACATCATAGCCCCGCCCCCTCATGATGTCAAGCCCCCTAAATACAAGTCTATGGGAGAGGGCGTGACTACCGTCAAGCCCCCTAAATACAAGTCTATGGGAGAGGGCGTGACTACCGTCAAGCCCCCTAAATACAAGTCTATGGGAGAGGGCGTGACTACCGTCAAGCCCCCTAAATACAAGTCTATGGGAGAGGGCGTGACTACCGTCACACCCTCTCCCATAGACTTGTATTTAGGGGGCTTGTCATCATGAGGGGGCGGGGCTATGATTTCATGAGCTCCCGGCTCCAGCGTTCGGAACAGTTTGTTTCAAACGCTGAGCAGCGGAGTACCCCTTTAACTGCAATGGACGCAGCGGCTGCTGTATGTGCGATTATATCTCCGCCCTCTCAGGCTCATAACCCTACCCCCTTCTGAAGATATCTCCACCCCTTCATAAAAAGTAATTCCTTTTCCTCAGCAGGTCTGTAAAGGGGGCAGAGTTATGGGCATATACAGCAGCACCACCCGCCTCCAGTGCAGTTAAGAAGAAAATACCATACTAGCAACAAGAGGAGTATCTCCTAAGCTGCACCGATTTATACCCAGTAAGAAGCATTAGAAACAGGCTCACCTGCACTTACCACTTGTATATCAGGTGAGTGCGGTTTACCCTGGCGACCCTGCTGTCAGTTTCCCTTTTATATCAGCCCCCAACTAAACCTGCGAGTCAAACACTCAATTGTAGGGAAGGCAACATCCAAAAGGAGGCATCTATTTTCCTGGAAGAAAGGCTTTACTAGATATGATGGCAGTGCGGCATATGACGACATTACATTTTGTAGGATCTCTATAAACCACGTTTAACCTTGATATTAACAGGATATTACTCCACGTACAGTACTGCTTTTCAGAAAGGACACAAATGTTCTTCTAATCTCGACATCCTTATTTTTATTCAATTGTTAGTAGAGATGAGCGAACTTACAGTAAATTTGATTCGTCACGAACTTCTCGGCTCGGCAGTTGATGACTTTTCCTGCAAAAATGAGTTCAGCTTTCAGATGCTCCCGTGGGCTGGAAAAGGTGGATACAGTCCTAGGAGACTCTTTCCTAGGAATGTATCCACCTTTTCCAGCCCACCGGAGCACCTGAAGGCTGAACTAATTTACGCAGGATAAGTCATCAACTGCCGAGCCGAGAAGTTCGTGACGAATCGAATTTACTGTAAGTTCGCTCATCTCTAATTGTTAGCAATGGTGGAGTTTATAGAAGTGTGAGAGAGTCTCAATGTTTTGGAGCTGCAGCTGTCGTAAAACAAAAAATGTAAGTCCTTTAATTGAATTCTGTTTACATGCGGAGGGGGCGAGGCCTTTCACCTGCGGTCTGCTCAGACACGGATCTCTGTTGCCAATTAAAGCAATTACCTTTTTATCTCTCTGAAACGTTCACATATTCTAAATTAACGCCTGACTGAGATTAGCCAATGGAACGTGCATAATGCAGATATAACCCCCCCCCCCCCCCCAGTCTGCAGGTTATCAGAATATAGCACATAACTGATTATGTTCAGTAAATGGAATTAAATGAAGCTTGACCATACATATCTTGTGTAAAAATGTCAGCACCGGCCTGACCATATCATTTCCAGCTGTAAGGGACATTTTTTTCCCCAGACTGGATAATGTGCTACAGAAATGGATGACTGGGAATATGATTCCTATCTGATGGGTATTTGAGCATATCTTAATAGAGTTCAATTTTATCTTTTACTTCCCTGAGCTTTTTGTTGAATCTAAATTTTACTCCATGTAATCACAAGAAATATGTAGTCTGAAAAAAAATCTGCTTTTCTATCCATAATAAATACAATTTCTGTTATTGCTATATTTCCCAACATCAAATTGTTTGTTTCTTACATATTCATTAATGTTCTTTGTATTCAGACTCTGACCCTGCCCCATGGATTTATTTCAGTAGCATTCCATTACATGTATTGAGATTATTTCTGGTTTCTAGCAGATTTTATGATGACCTGATTGTCCCTAGAACACTGTAGGAAGTAAACAATAGTCTCTTTGCTTAATAATTGACTTTCAGTACAGGCGGCAGCAGAATGCTGACTTTCCCACAAGTTAAAGGGTAAAATGAGGGGTATGAATGGAATGTTAGCAAAGCAATGCATTTCACTCTCCTACAGAGCAGCTGGCTAATCCTCTGTGATTTATTCCAGAGGAATTAAACTGAGAACCAGGGGAAGCTGGCAAACGATAATGTGTTTGTTTTGATCCAGTAAGTTCCCGAGGCCTCCCTTTTTATACATGTTTTCATCCTTTCTCTATATCTGAACTGAGCTGTGTCATAAGTCTTAATTAGATTTTAATGATAACACACACTGACATTTCAGGAAATTAGAGGGATTGTATCTGTGAATTATTATTTTCATCCCTAACATGTGAATGGACACTTTAATTTCAAACAACTTCCCTCTGTTGTGATTCCTAACATCTTTGTAAATGACTTAATTATCAAAAAATTACTTCTTCCCTCCCCCAAAAAACAGCTCTAAAATCTTAACCACTCTGTGTCTTCTTCTCAGCTATATGCTGACCGCTGCCTGTTGTCAAGGAGATTCTGTCTCTAGTAACAGACAGAGCATGACAAATTACAAGTAAGTGCAGGTGGGGTTTACCATGTGCTATGTGCTGGGGAGGGGGGAGAGAGTTTCAGAGAACCTTGGCTGCGTATTTGCAATCTGTGAGACAATCTGCCTGCTAATCATGATCTGTACTGGTCCTTAAAGGTAAATCAAGATGTCCTACTCATCTCTAACCACCCATACAGCACAGGGCAGCTGTCCCTTAATGCGACTTAAAGGCACATCAAATATGCACCAAAAATTATGCAAACTTATGGACAGTCAGAGAAATGCACCAGATTTTCAAGCAGCCTGAGGCACTGTTATAGATCTGGTACATTCTTTGAGTGTGTAGTCTAAGTTTACACTGTCTACCTTTTTATGTTTTTCTCCCAATGGGTATATTCACAACTGAACACACAATAGAGTTTGCATATGACAGCCATCCACGATTAAAACCAGATCTACACAGGGACCTGTTAGCAATATGACAATGATCACAATGTTGCACTGCTGAACTAACAACTAATGGTGTTGATTGTAGTTGCCCAGAAATCCAGCAGATTTTGATGTTGTGTCGCTGTCACTGCATCTTTCAGATCACAATGTCACCACTTTGTAACCCTAGTTTTAATGGGATTATACTGGATTAGAAAAACACGGATTGTTCCAGAAACACAACACCTGTCCACGGGTTAGACATTGTATTGCAGTTCAACTCCTGGATAACACCTTTAAACTACCGTTCATTTTTCAGTTCCTTGCTTTGGCAACTTTTTATGATGCCCAGTGAGTTCCATGCACAAGCCCATTTCCAATGAATAGAACTTGTGCATGGAGCTTGTCTCTGCAATCCTTCAGCTCAGCTTTGACAGCTTTCGTCTTTCCACACCTGATCTGAAGAATGAACGAGAGTTCAAGATTACAGTTATCCTAATCAATGGTATCTCTTAAAGCATTTTGACACTAAAAGCTAAAAAAATGCATTCTCATGTCTATTCTTTCCATTTGTCACCTTTGATCTACTGCAAGAAGCAGTCTCTGAGCAGAATCAATGTCCTCCCTCTTCTGGCAGTTGGCAATGTAGGTGGAGATTTATCCAAACTTGTGCAGAGGAAAATTTGACTTGTTTTCCATAGCAATCAATGAGATCGTTTTTTTCAGTTTCCAAAGCCTTTTCCAAAATAAAAGAAGCGCGCTGATTGATTGCGCTGGAAAACAATGTATTGTCATCTATTTTTTTCATCTTTGAATTAATATGGTATCTTATATTGGGCCACCTCCTTTGAAAACTACTGACCAAAATAAACTCCAAGACACAGACCTAATACTGACCAGAATACTGTGTGTAAACCCAGACTTTGAGTGTCTGTACACATTGCAACTAGCTTTAGTAACTTAGTAATTTATCTGATCTGTGCTTGCAGTGAATAACTAGCTATTCACTTTAAATTCTTTATTATGAATGTTACCTTACATTGTTGAAAACATACTTAAATGGGCACTGTCAGATTAAAAAACTTTTATATGTTGTACATATAAACATTAACTTTTCTAATATACTTCATAAGAAAATGTATTTCCTTTTTATAGAAATCATGGCTTATAAAATCATGGGTTTGTCCAAGCTGAAACACGGGCATGGACAAAGTCCAGTAAGTGAGGGTGGTCTAGCACTTCTCTGTGCTTTCCTGTCTGATAGTACTCTTTGTGCTCTCTCCTGACTGATAGGACTCCTCTGTGCTCTCTCCTGTCTGATAGTA
The DNA here is from genome assembly GCF_029499605.1 of Hyla sarda. Lineage (NCBI taxonomy): Eukaryota > Metazoa > Chordata > Amphibia > Anura > Hylidae > Hyla > Hyla sarda. The sequence continues at coordinate 131,766,538 of NC_079191.1, read as the reverse complement.
CTCCTCTGTGCTCTCTCCTGACTGATAGCACTCCTCTGTGCTCTCTCTTGTCTGATAGCACTCCTCTGTGCTCTCTCTTGTCTGATAGCACTCCTCTGTGCTCTCTCTTGTCTGATAGCACTCCTCTGTGCTCTCTCTTGTCTGATAGCACTCCTCTGTGCTCTCTCCTGTCTGATAGTTCTTCTCTGTGCTCTTCTGTCCTATCAGACAGCACAGAGAAGTGCTAGACATCCATCGCTTACTGGACTTTGTCCATGTCTGTGATTTTATAAGCCATGATTTCTATAAAAAGGAAATAAACTTTTCTTATGAAGTGTATTAGAAAGGTTAATGTTTTGCCAAGATGTACAACATATACATTTTTTTTGTATCTGAGAGTGCCCATTTAAGACATTTTACCCAGTGACCACGAACAATTGCTACATTAAGTAATAAAATAATATTTTACAATGTATAATTAATTCAGAAAGTTTTCAGACCCTTTGCCCTTTTTCACCTCCTAATAATAAGAACGTGAAAAAAAGAATGTTAGAACTTTTGGCTGAGCTCTGAAGATTCTGTGGGCAGATGGGAGAAAATTTGAGAAGGTCAACCATCACTTCAGCAGTCCACAATCTAGGCTTTATTGCATAGTGGCCAGAAAAAACTCAGCTCAGTGAAAAACACGTGAAAGTTCACCTGGAGTTAGCAAAAAAACTAGGACTCTCGGACTGTGAGAGACAAGTTTTTCTGCTCTGCTGAAACTAAGATTAAAGTTTTTCAACTCTAAGCATCATGTCTGGAAGAAAACAGGCACTTCTTAATATTTACCCAATACCATCCCTACAGTGAAGCATGGTGGTGGCAGCATCATGTCGTAAGGGTGTTTATGAGTTGCTTGGCAGGGAGACTGGTTAGGGTTAAGGAAAACTTAATCAAGCAAAGAGAGTGCTCTGGACCTCAGACTGGGTGAAAGATTCCAAGTGCATTGTATTCCCCCTCTGCTAATGCCCCCTGATTCTCAACAGTCCTGTATGACACTATGCATAGAACAGGAGTGTTAGTAAAGGGGTCCTTGCCGAAATATATCCCTTTTGGCCTGTGTGGTAGCCCAGTACGAGAGTTGTTACCCCGTACCCTTGATGCCTTTTCAGGCAGCCTTCCTGCAGTGTCCCCTGGGCCCCTCCTTCATCTGTTCTACTGTAATTGTATATTATCCCCTATGTTATGAATATAAGAATGTTGTATCTTTAAGAAAGGTTAACATGTGATCACCAGTTGTCATGTGATTGTTACACAGGGGGTATCAGTGACCAAGTGACTTAAGGGTGACCAATGGGACCCACCAGAGTCTCCCCCATAAAAGCCCTGGGAGGAGTCTCTTCTCTCTCTTAGTCCCTGAGCTACACTGTATAGACTGTACCATCTGTCACTCAGTAAAGCTACCGTTGTCCATAACTTTGCGTCGGAGTCATTATTGCCCCTGTGCCTAGCCCAGGATCCAGCGATATACCTTCGGGTGGTATTGGGGATAAACCACGCCCTGGAGCCACAAATACAAGGGGTTAATGCCATCTGCCCCTAGGGTAATTCCATCTGCCCTCTACCACACCTGCACGTGTTTGGTTTGGACTATGGCAATGAAGTACAGTATTTATTGCAATACTTAAACAAAGGGTAGTAAACATGACTTACAATCGCATTTTGTACCAGACTTTAACAAGAAGCTGCACACAAAATCTAATAACGGAACGCTGGGCATGATCTCTTCAGAGTCCTCTGTATCTTTTAGACATCTTAAAATTCAATCTCTACAAATGACTAACAACAGAACATGTCACTTTTTGCCATTCTCATTTCTTATAAGGTCATGACATCCTTACAACCGGGGGTTGTGAGTATGTGTTTGCTATTTATCTTGAGACACACAATTGCTCTTTAGATTTTCTGCCGTTTCCTCTAACCAATTCATGTCATAGTGATTTCTACCGATTTTACAAGTTACTTTATATAGCAGTGTCAAGGATTTGCTAATAAAAATACTATTTCATAGCAAGGAATATCACATTCTGCATTTACATGCAAGTCAGTGGGAGAAATAACAGGTTCAGCGTGTGAAAATAAACAGGTTTTTATTTTTAGTCATTGAATGATATATATAACACTAACAGTTCTATCCATCAATGTCACATCAGGAAAGAAAATGATCACATTTGACTAAATAGGCTTTATTCCTTTAGTGGAATTATACTAAACTAAAGCATGTTTAAGGGGTTGTGCTGTCCCTCTCTTTCAGCCCAATCTGGCATCAGGCATTAAGAGATATGGCTACCCTGGGCATTATGGTTGTAGAGTCAACTATCCAATGCCCAGCAAGTATTGTGCTTGTGGCTTATTTTAGTTAATAGGACTAGAGCAGTGGTCTTCAACCTGCGGACCTCCAGATGTTGCAAAACTACAAATCCCAGCATGCCCGGACAGCCGTTGGCTGTCCGGGCATGCTGGGATTTGTAGTTTTGCATCTGGAGTTCCGCAGGTTGAAGACCACTGGACTAGAGCATACAACTTTCTAGGTGCCAAATGGTTGTTAGATAACTGTCCTGTTGGGCATGCAATAGCTTTCTTTATGCCCAGTATTAGTTCAGGTGGATAAAAGAGGCTGCATGAGCCTTTTAAAGGGGTTCTCCGGTGCTTACACATCTTATCCCCTATCCAAAGGATAGGGGATAAGATGCCTGATCGCGGGAGTCCCGCAGCTGGGGATGCCCGTGATCATGCACGCGGCACCCTGTTTGTAATCAGTCCCCGGAGCGTGTTCGCTCCGGGTCTGATTACGGGCGACTAGAGGGCCGGCGGCGTGGGACGTGAGCTATCACGCCTCCTCCCGTAGGCTTGCATTGAGGGGTGGAGCGTGACATCACACGGCGGAGGAGGCGTGACGTCACATGCCGCCGGCCCAATGATTCTGTTTTTCAGATTTCGAGTCAGGAAGAATTCTCTTTACCTAACATAAGGAAAATGTACTTCTCCCTCATCTGGCTTTTTGCCTTCCTCTGGATCAACACTGCTGCATAGTAGGCTGAACTGGATGAGCGCATTTTTTTTTGCACCTTACAAACTATTTATAAACTATTTTAGCTCATATGATCACACAAACAATATGTTGTTTGACATGACTGTATCATCTATGACATCAATATAGATACATGCATGATGATGGTGATTTGGTCATGTTTTACATTTTAATACTTAAAAAAAGTCTCTCCTGGTCATGTGATGTAGAATTAACCTCTTAAGGACCCAGCCCAAATATACCTTAAAGGAGTAGTCCAGTGGTGACTCAGTGGTGAGCAACTTATCCCCTATCCTAAGGATAGGGGATAAGTTGCAGATCGCGGGGGGTCCGACCGCTGGGGCCCCCTGCGATCTCCTGTACGGAGCCCCGACAGCCCGCGGGAAGGGGGCGTGTCGACCTCCGCACGAGGCGGCGGCCGACACGCCCCCCTCAATACAACTCTATGGCAGAGCCGAAGCGCTGCCTTCGGCAATCTCCGGCTCTGCCATTGAGATGTATTGAGGGGGCATGTCGGCCGCCGCTTCGTGCGGGGGTCGACACCCGCTATCTGGGCCGAGAGCCGGGGCCCCGTACAGAGAGATCGCAGGGGGCCCCAGCGGTCGGACCCCCCGCGATCTCAAACTTATCCCCTATCCTTAGGATAGGGGATACGTTTTTCACCACTGGACTACCCCTTTAAGGACCCGGCCATTTTTTGAACATCTGACCACTGTCACTTCAAGCATTAATATCTCTGGGATGCTTTTACCTTTCATTCTGATTTCAGGATTGTTTTTTCATGACATATTCTACTTTATGTTAGTGGTAAAATTTTTGTCGTTACTTGCATCGTTTCTTGGTGAAAAATTCCAAAATTTGATGAAAAATTTGAAAATGTAGCATTTTTTTTTTTACTTTGAAGCTCTCTGCTTATAAGGAAAATGGATATTCCAAATAAATTATATATTGATTCACATATACAACATGACTACTTTACGATATGTTTGCATCATAAAGTTGACATGTTTTTACTTTTGGAAGACATCAGAGGGCTTCAAAGTTCAGCAGCAATTTTCAAATTTTTCACAAAATTTTCAAAATCGGAATTTTTCAGGGACCAGTTCAGTTTTGAAGTGGATTTGAAGGGCCTTCATATTAGAAATACCCCACAAATGACCCAATTATAAAAAACTGCACCCCTCAAAGTATTCAAAATGACATTCAGTAAGTGTTTTAACCCTTTAGGTGTTTCACAGGAATAGCAGCAAAGTGAAGGAGAAAATTAAAAATCTTGCATGTTCTTGTAGACCCAGTTTTTGAATTTTTACAAGTGGTAATAGGAGAAAAAGCCCCCAAAATTTGTAACCCAATTTCTCTCGAGTATGGAAATACCTCATATGTGTATGTCAAGTGTTCGGCGGGCGCAGTAGAGGGCTCAGAAGGGAAGGAGCGACAATGGGATTTTGGAGAGTGAATTTTTCTGAAATTATTTTTGGGGGGCATGTCACATTTAGAAAGCCCCTATGGTGCCAGAACAGCAGAAAACCTCACATGGCATACCATTTTGGAAACTACACCCCTCAAGGCACGTAACAAGGAGTCCAGTTAGCCTTAACACCCCACAGATGTTTGACAACTTTTCGTTAAAATCGGATGTGTAAATGGAAAAAAAAAATTCACACTAAAGTGCAGTTTTTCCCCCAAATTTACCATTTTTACAAAGGGTAATGGGAGAAAATGCCCCCCAAAATTTGTAACCCCATCTCTTCTGAGTATGGAAATACCCCATGTTAGGACGTAAAATGCTTTGCGGGCGAACTACAATGCTCAGAAGAGAAGGAGTCACATTTGGCTTTTTGAAAGCAACTTTTGCTGAAATGGTTTTTTGGGGGCATGTCGCATTTAGGAAGCCCATGTGGTGCCAAAACAGCAAAAAATACCCACATGGCATACTATTTTGGAAACTACACCCCTCAAGGAACGTAACAAGGGGTCCGCTGAGCCTTAACACCCCACAGGTGTTTGACGACTTTTTGTTAAAGTTGGATGTGTAAATGAAAAAAAAATTCAACTCCTAGCATGTACTGACAGACCGTGCATGCTGGGAGTTGTAGTTTTGCAACAGCTGGAGGCACACTGGTTGGAAAACCTTCAGTTAGGTTCTGTTACCTAACTCAGTATTTTCCAACCAGTGTGCCTCCAGCTGTTGCAAAACTACCACTCTCAGCATGTACTAATCACTGAAGGGCATGCTGGGAGATGTAGTTATGCAACAGCTGGAGGTACCCAACTACAACTGCCAGCATGCCGAGACAGCTGTTTGCTGTCTGGGCATGCTGGGATTTGCAGTTTTGCAACATCTGGAGGGCTACAGTTTTTAGACCAGTGCACAGTGATCTCCAAACTGTGGCCCTCCAGATGTTGCAAAACTACAACTCCCAGCATGCCCAGACAACAAACAGCTATGTGGGCATGCTAGGAGTTGTAGTTTTGCAAGATCAGGAGGGATATAGTTTAGAGACCACTGTATGTCCTCAGTGTATAGAGCCCTGCTTGTCCTCAGTGCACAGAGCCCTGCTTGTCCTCAGTGCACAGAGCCCCGCTTGTCCTCACTGCACCGAGCCCTGCTTGTCCTCACTGCACAGAGCCCTGCTTGTCCTCACTGCACAGAGCCCTGCTTGTCCTCAGTGCACAGATCCCTGCTTGTCCTCACTGCACAGAATCCTGCTTGTCCTCACGGCAGAGTCCTGCTTGTCCTCACTGCACAGAGTCCTGCTTGTCCTCAGTGTACAGAGCCCTGCTTGTCCTCACTGCACAGATTCCTGCTTGTCCTCACTGCACAGAGTCCTGCTTGTCCTCACTGCACAGAGTCCTGCTTGTCCTCACTGCACAGAGCTGCACAGAGACACACAGACAATAGCTGCAGGGACAATGCTATTTACATTATATAAAACGTTTTTGTTAATGACAGGTACACTTTAATGTAAGTTTTGACACCTTTTTTGGCATGTTCTTTTGTACATAAACACTTTTAAACACTTAAATTGTGCAAGCAAAGACCTGCTTTACATAAAATAATCATAAACTGCCTGAAAGACGTCAAAGACTGCACTATAAAACAAAAATAATGAGGGTAATTTTTCTTGTAAAACACGTGTATTTTTGAGTCTTTAAATACACACAGAATATAATGTACAAATTATTCGCAATTATCTACAGTCGCTTAAGCCATGATATGTGCATCTTTTTCGAAGGAACAATGTAATAATAATATAATATACATTATGACATTATGTGTATTATGTTATTTTCTTTTCTTATTGTCCATATTCATAAGCCTTTTTTTTTTTTTTAAATAAACTTTATTCGTAGAAGCAAACATGGAGTGATCAGTACAGTTATTGCAACTTATCCAATCAGATGTCACAGAGATATAGGTTTGCACATAATTCTAGTCAGTTACAATCACTCGAAATGACCATGTCTGTCTTCCGTGTTTTACATTTAAATGTGTATATAGAACCTATCTAATCTGAAAAACAACATAAAAAACTTCTCCTGTGGAATCAGGATCACATTTACATAAAAGAAATAAAATCTTCATAAGCATATTGATGGTCATATGCCTTGCTGCATAGGTTGGGATCCCAAGATATGTATAAAATAGCAGCACATAGGTTTGTAAAGAATTCTCCCCGGAGTATGTTTTTATTAGAAATGAAATGTGTGCTCTACAGAGCAGCTTTAGCTAGTTTAGTTGCTTATATTTAGACATTTCCGGAGGCAGTATGAGGCTACCGCTATACAATCTGCTGCTCCTAAAATAACATGGACAGCTGGACTTTAAATACTCTATGCATTCTGTGCTACTGAATATGAGTGCAATTGCTGAGTCAACAGAAACAGGTTGCAAGCATTATGAGTAATGCCTTGAGAAAAGTAAAATGAAAGAGTTTGATGATTTTAACATAAAGTTATAATTTTGCTTTGTATAACTTTATTAGCTAGCCATAAAATAAAAGCAATGTGATGTAGCTACTACATCCTAGTTAGGAGATGTATTCTGTAAAAAGGTGCTCCAGCATCAGGTAAAAGAAAAAAAATGCAGAAATATATAGCATTGCTATCTGCCTAAGCTCTGAAACCACAAAAAATCTATTTATTTTGGTGGTTTTAGTCCTGTGCTTCCTGGTTGAGTCGTTGCTCAATCCTACAATTCCCAGAATGCATTGCTTTCCATCATAGTCTCCCCACTCTCCCTACTCCCCTCCCATAGCGCTGCCAGTTTCCTGGCCAAAGCTGCAGAACATCATACGTCATACAGACGTAATGCCTTCCCCATTCATGTGTGGTGCGCCACGGGGTGTGAAGATGAGGTGTATGGAGCAGATGTTATAGCCCAGGGGCAGATGGTATTAACCCCTTAATGTTCGTGACATCAAGGCGTGGTTTTATCGAGAACCATCCAAACGGTAGCACGGCTAGTCCTAGTTAGGCAGGGCAAATAAGAGTCCAAGGCCAGGGTTAACGGTAGCTTTACTGAGGTAGACAGGTGGTACAGTCTTTACAGCTAGGCCAGGATCCCAGAGAGGTGACCAGTAACACAGGGGACCTCACAGCTTGCTGGGACATGCAGTGACTCTCACAGATTTTAGGACAGCCACGCTGACTATAATAGACTTGACTGAAGATAGTGAAAGCAGACATAGATGACTTGACTTACTGGCTTGTGGCTGTAATTTAGGCTTGAGGCCTCCAGATGTGCTGGACACTGGCTCTGAGATGTCTGGACTGGACTTGACCTCAGCAGAAAGTATGGTGGAAGAAAAGAGATTGTAGTACCTCCCCCTCTTATAAAGGGGGGCTGAGCAAGGAGCCCATAGGGTAGCTGTGGGGCATCTGGTCACCTGGTGCTCTCTGGGAAACAAAACATGTGACTTTAACATGTGACAACTATTGTCATGTGATCAATAACCATGTGACCATATCAAAGGTCCTTTACACATAATATACAATTATACAGATTATAGGGGTACAGTGCAGGTGAGCCCTGGGGACGTGCAGGGACTCAAGCTGATAGGACTGTGAGATGCATATCCTGTACTGGGATATCACACTATGGGGGGGCGGGGGGGGGGGGCGTGATGGCTAGTACATAGCTGTCATGCCCCCTCCCATAAACATGGAGAGGGGGGGGTGGCGTAGCGTCAAGAACACAGAAGCTGGAAGCTTCGGTGTTCAGAACACTCTGGTCTCGGCCCGGAGATTGCAGGGGGTCTCATCGATCAGACATCTTATTCCATATCCTTATGATAGAGGATAAGATGTCTAGGGATGGAGTACCCCTTTACTGCTTCGTTCACATTTGGTATTTTATTAGTGGTATTGTCATGGTACTATAAAGACTTTGCCTTCATTTTCTGAAATCGTGGTAAATATTGCGTAAATTTACAGCAATTATGCAAATAACGGTAAACAAGTTTAAGGTTGATTTTGTTCATTTTGCATAAAAACGTGGCACAAAATATGCAGGCCAGAGGTGATGACATCACTCAGGGGGGCTAGAGCTCAAAGACAAGATCTGGCCAAATGACGATGCATTGTCTCAGGAGAGAGGGAGGAGCCAGGGAGCTGCTGGGATTACACCCCTTTAAAATGAAAGAACTTCTGGTCAGGGGTTAGACTAGAAAAAGTATGCTGAAGCCAGTGAGATTTGTGATAACACTATCTTAGTAAGTTATGTCTTGGGGTGATAAAACTATTTTCTGAAACCGAAATACCCCTTTGATAATTGTTGGTACATAACAAACTGGTTCTTAAAGCATATACATTCAGGGGAGTGGGGCCCTGTAGAAAGAAATATCTCTTTATTGATGCTATAATTCTTCATGATTTTCTAGGTCTCTAAATCTGTCCTGATTAGGGTGACTTTCCAGTTATCATACATGTATCTCTGTGTCCATCACATGACTAAGAACGATTTTTATCCTCTGGGAGAGAGCAAGGGAAAATCCAAGTCAATAACTACAAGATGATTTCTTTCTCAACAAGTCTTCTACTTGGGCCGCAAAACATTAGTAACATATCTTCTTTTCCCATATATACAATTTAAATAGGGAATACTAATATTCTTGGTTTTGGGTAAAAATTCTGACCAAATACCAAAATACTATGTATGAACCAGCCTTAGAGGGTCTGTACGTGCTGTGGACAAGTGTTAGTAATTCTCTTCTTGATGTGTTCTTGCAGTAAATAATTAGCAGTTTGCAGTAAACTGGTATACGTCAACCTATTTTGCACATCAGGGATAAACATTTGCCCTAGTCTTGCTCCCGTTGCTATCAGCATCCGGGACCAATGGCTAATGCCAGACATCGCCAATGACCATTTAGATGGTGCAATCAAAAATGATGGTGGCATCTAAAATGGCTAGTTCAGGGAGATGATTGGGACCACTGCGGCAAAATTGCGGGATAGCAATCAGCTAAGAGGATGGACGGAGGGTCCCTGCAGCCTGCACTAATGGAGTGCTGATAACACTGATCAAAGTTATGCTATGGCAGCATTGTTAAGTGTATGCAATCAAAAGATTGTATGTAATAGTCCCCCACGGGGACAAAAAAAATTGTGAATAAACTGTGAAGGGTAATAAATGTGAATAAGCCCCTTGCCTAAAAAAAAGTGTAAGTCACCCCCCTTTTCTCATTTTTCATAAAAAAAAAAATCTTAACAAAAATAAACATAAACATGTGGTAGCACTAAATGTGTAAATGCCCTAACTTAATATAATGTTAATTGAACTGCACAGTCAATGGTGTACATGTAAAAAATGCCAATGTCTAGAATTGCTGATTTTTTTGTCTTTATATACCAAAAAAAAATAAGAGGAAAAATTTAGGCACACTAATTGTTGTACAAAAAGTTATAAATAAAACAAAACCTACATAAATTGGGTATCGTTGTAACTGTATAGACCTACAGAATAAAGATAACGTGTCATTTTTACAGAAAAGTGCACTGCATAGAAACGGAAGCCCCCAAATGTTTTAATGTTTCGGTTTTTTGTTGTTAATAAAATTGGTGACGTCATTACAAAGTACAATTGGTGTCACAATAACCAAGCCTTCATATGGGACTGTTGGTGGAAAATGTAAAGAGTGATGGCAATTGAAAGGCAAGGAGGAAAAAACTAAAATGCAAAGATGAAAAATCCAGACAAAGCGCAAATCTCTAGATGCATTTAGTGCAGTGATCACCCATATAGGGAATTTTCTAGTCTAATTATTAAACATTCAGTATTTAACAGGTGGAGGCTTTTTAATAATGTTTTAAGTTTTATGAAAAATGACTATAGTGCAGTACTGTGCAAAGCTCCAGCTCAAGACACAGTACCATAGAATGACATCAGGCTTGGTCTCGCACGGTAGTCAGATGCTACAAAAAATGTGTCTCCTTTCAATCATCTATAGCAGTGGTCCTCAACCCAGTCCTCGAGGCCCCATTCTGTGTTTTTAGTTGCTCCATTGGAATAGAACAGCAAAAAATTTCAAATCCTGGACTTTTGGTGGCACTGAAGACTGGGTTGGGAACCACTGATTGATCTTTTGGATAGATGTGGACTCCTTCCTCTTAGCTCCTTAGTGTAGACCATCTGTGTATGACTTGAAGGAGATTCTCACAGAGGAAGCCGTGTGTGGGGGTGACCTGATGTACCAAGCACAGCTGCACTGATATGTACCAGCTTCACAAAAGCATGTTACAGGCCCATTTTTGAACCCATATTGGATGCAAGTCCAGGCCAGAGTGCGTTTCTAATGAACAGCTTTCAGTTTGGGTCTTCATACTGGGACTGGTATCCATAATACAGAGGCAAACATACAACTGTAACATTCATGAAAGGCAGAAAGACGGCACTCACCAGGCTGCAGGGATCAGAAGGATTTATTTGTGCTATCAGCGGATTACAGCATGGGGAGATGAGGGGGGCACCACGGGGTAAATCCTTCTGATCCCTGCAGCATGGTGAGTGCCGTCTTTCTGCCTTTCATGAACATTATTTTCTATGTCTCCGGACTGAGCACCCCGCCTAAAGGGTCTTGTGAACTGTCCTGCAACTGCACACATCTGTTCCATTTACATTCAGAATTTTGTGGTGGCTTTGCCGAAGCGCTCTTTCTATTGTTACATACAACTGTAACACACACATATAAAACCAGCCTATATCATATAAACACAACTGCCATCTCTTCCTGTTGTTCCTGATCCCATAACACGTCATACATTGAACAACAGAAAAGGAACACCCCATTATATCTTTTTTGAACAGGCCCACAAATTTCAAGAGCATATGCCTTACATATATGTAGATGTTATTCTTCCTATGGACTATAATATCTGTTTACACGGTACCTATCATCAAAAAATGTTTGTATATATTAAAGATCAATCCCTAACAAATAAGTTTCTTATTGCTTTTAATTAAAACTGTTGCATCCTTTCATGTGTATTTTAAGTTTAAAAAATTCACCACTAGGGGTCTCCCTAGCAGTCCAGGCCGCAAGCATCTCTATTAATTTTGGACTCATTGCATCAGTCCAAAATCACACTGCAGCCATGACACGTACGAGCTCAGCTCAGCTCTCCGCCTGTCATTCAGACAGGTGGCAGCCAGTGCTGTGCTCGTACTTCAGCACTTCAACTTAGGAGTTGCCATAGCGCGCTCCTGACTCGGCCGGCCACCCACCCAGCCGGCAGAATGAGAAGCTTAGCTCATAGTAAAAAAGGTATTTTGGGTGGTATTTAGCAAAAAAGAAAAAGCAGGGATAGTGTCTGATAGAGTCAGGGACAGTGGGGGGGGGGGGGGGGGGGTAGGGAAAGTCTAGTTGTTCATAGGTACTCTTTAAGGACATAGTAGTAATCTGGCCATTTTTATGTAACCAGATAATAAAGTAATATTGACCACTTAAAAAGGATATATATGTTTATATGTATTAGTAACTTTTCACTATGCAGAAGAGAGTTGACGAAAGTGCAATATGAAAATGTGTATTACAAAACTTTTTTTTAATAGATGGCATTGCCTACTATATTATATGAGTAACATTTATCTACCTCTCCTCATTCTATATCTTTTCAGGTAATGAAGAAACAATCAATGGACATAAAACCATTAAGCTTTGCTGTATCAATTGATTTTTTATAGTGCACTGTCTGACTGCATTGTTGCACTGATGGCTATAATAGCTAGATGAGAAATCCAAAATAGTGCTTCATCAAGGTTTTTACATTGCAAACACACAATAATTTGCTAATTGAATTGGCATTTACACTATTTTGTAACTATACTCAGGTGGTATCAGTCTATCATAGATCTATGAGCTAAAATGGGCAAGATACTTAAGGTAAGCCCACACAGTGCCATAACGACATGATCCTCATGAGACCGAAAACCTTGGAGGAATTACAGTCATGGCTGTAAATGTTGGCACCCCTAAACTTATTCATGACAATTCAGTATTTCTCATAGAAAAGGATTGCAGTAACACATGTTTTGCTATAAACATGTTTGTTCCCTTTGTGCGTATTGGAACTAAACCAAAAAAGGGAGGAAAAAAAAGCAAATTAGACATAATGTCACATCAAACTCCAAAAATGGTCTGGACAAAATTATTGGCACCATTTCAAAATTATGGAAAAATAAGATTGTTTCAAACATGTGTGAGCAATGTAAAAATCACACCTGAAAGCAGATAAAAAGGAGAGAAGTTCACTTAGTCTTTGCATTGTGTGTCTGTGTGCCACACTAAGCATGGACAACAGAAAGAGAAGAGAACTGTCTGAGGACTTGAGAACCAAAATTGTGGGAAAATATCAACAATCTCAAGGTTACAAGACCATCTCCAGAGATCTAGATTTGCCTTTGTCCACAGTGCGCAAGATTATCAAGAAGTTTGCAACCCATGGCACTGTAGCTAATCTCCCTGGACGGAAGAGAAATATTGATGAATGGTGTCAACGCAGGATAGTCCGGATGGTTGATAAGCAGCCCCAAACAAGTTCCAAAGAAATTCAAGCTGTCCTGCAGGCATAAGCGTCAGCGCGAACTATCCGTCAACATTTAAATGATATGAAACGCTATGGCAGGAGACCCAGGAGGACCCCACTGCTGACACAGAGACCCTACTGCTGAAACATTTGCCAAAATGAACTTGAGTAAGCCAAAATCCTTCTGGGAAAATGTCTTGTGGACAGATGAGACCAAGATAGAGCTTTTTGGTAAAGCACATCATTCTACTGTTTACTGAAAACAAAACTAGACCTACAAAACAAAGAACACAGTACCTACAGTGAAATATGGGGGAGGTTCAATGATGTTTTGAGGTTGTTTTGCTGCCTCTGGCATTGGGTGCCTTGAATGTGTGCAAGTCATCATGAAATCTGAGGATTACCAATGGATTTTGGATCGCACTGTACAGCCCAGTGTCAGAAAGCTGGGTTTGCGTCCGAGAGAAGGACATTGACCCCAAACATACATCAAAAAGCCCCCAGAAATGGATGGCAACAAAGCGCTGGAGAGTTCTGAAGTGGCCAGCAATGAGTCCAGATCTAAATCCCATTGAACACCTGTGGAGAGATCTTAAAATTGCTGTTGGGAAAAGGCGCCCTCCCAATAAGAGAGACCTGGAGCAGTTTGCAAAGGAAGAGTGGTCCAACATTCCAGCTGAGAGGTGTGAGAAGCTTAATGATGGTTATAGGAAGCGACTGATTTAGTTTTTTTCCCCCAAAGGGTGTGCAACCAAATATTAAGTTAAGGGTCCCAATAATTTTGTCCAGACCATTTTTGGAGTTTGGTGTGACATTATGTCCAATTTGCTTTTTTCCCTCCCTTTTTTGGTTTAGTTCCGATACACAAAGGGAATAAACATGTTACTGCAATCCTTTTCTGTGAGAAATACTTAATTTTCTTGAAAATTTTTAGGGGTGCCAACATTTATGGCCATGACTGTACAAGTAAACATAAATTTGGTTTAAAAAAACAGATTTTGTTGCTTTATTGTTTTAACCCCTTAACGACAATGGACGTAAATGGACGTCATGGTGTCGTGGTACTTAACGCACCATGATGTACATTTATGCGCCGCCATGATCGCGAGCACCGGAGCCGCGTTCGCGTCATGTGCGGCAGGTCCCGGCTGCTTTAAGCAGCCAGGGACCCGCCGGTAATGGCGGACATCTGCAACCGCGCAGATGTCTGCCATTAACCCCTCAGATGCCATGATCAATACAGATCCGATCATCCAGCATGGCAGCCGGAGGTCCCCTCACCTGCCTCCGCTGCCTTCCCGGGGTCTTCTGCTCTGGTCTTAGATCGAGAAAACAAGAGCAGAAGATCACCGATAATACTGATCAGTGCTATGTCCTATACATAGCACTGAACAGCATTAGCAATGAAATGATTGCTATGAATAGTCCCCTATGGGGACATAAAAAGTGTAAAAAAAAAATAAGAAGTAAAAAAATTTAAAATAAAAAAGTAAAAAAATTAGAAAAATCTCCCCCCCCTAATAAAAAAGTAAAACATCCGTTTTTCCCATTTTACCCCCCAAAAAAGCGTAAAAAAATTATTAATACACATATCTGGTATCACCGCGTGTGTAAAAGTCTGAACTATTAAAATATATTGTTAATTATCCGGTACAGTGAACGGCGTAAAAAAAAAAATAATAATTTCAAAATTTCTGCTTTTTTGTCACATTTTATTCCAAAGAAAATTTATAAAAAATGTATAAAAAGTAAAACCTAAGCAAAAGTGGTACTGATAAAAACTACCGATCATGGTCGCAAAAAATGAGCCCTCATATCGCCCCATATTCGTAAAAATGATAAAGTTATAGGTGGTCAAAATATGTCAATTTCAAACATACTAATTTTGTTAAAAAGATTTGAGATTTTTTTTTAAGCAGAACAATTATAGAAAAGTATATAGTCATGGGGTTTCATTTTAATCGTATTGACCCACAGATTAAAGAAAACATGTAATTTTTACCGGAAAGTGTACAGCGTGAAAACAAAACCTTCCAAAATTTGCTAAATTGCGGTTTTCTTTTCAATTTTCCCACATAAATAATATTTGTTTGGTTGCACCGTACATTTTATTGTAAAATAAGTGATGTAATTACAAAGTACATTTGGTGATGCAAAAAACAAGCCCTCATATGGGTCTGTGGAGGAAAAAACAAAAATGCAAAAATAAAATTGGTCTGGTCCTTAAGGCCAAAATGGGCCTGGTCCTTAAGAGGTTAATATGTATGTATTCAGTAGATTACCCCAATCACCATTTTACTCAGTTATTTTACGAATGGATGTTGTTGTATTGGGGAGATTTAAATTGGTATTTCCCTCCCATCTTGTGAAGTTAGGATATGTCCTCCTTATATGATCGATAGTGGTACTACTGCGCCCTTCAGCTGATTGTAGCCCACGATCACAGCAGGTCTGAGGATTGAGACGCGGTGTGACGGTGTGATCTAAACTTTTGTCATGTCTGGACAACATGTCAGAAGTTTATGTAAGTGTAAGTGAAAAAGTTGACCAGTTGCCCATAGCAACCAATCAGATTGCTTATTTTATTTTTCAGAAACCTTTTTAAAAATGAAAGAAGCGATCTGATTAGTTGCTATGAGCAACTGGTCAACTTTTCCTCTGCACAGGTTATGATGAATTTCCCCCATGGTGCTTAAACTAGGTGTGTATATACATTTTATCATATCTGTTAGGTGGTTTTTACTTGCAGTCAGGGGTAACTGTTAGTGCAAAGGCATAAGCTTACTCATATAGGGGGAGATCTATCAAAACCTGTTCAGAGGAAAAGTTCACCAGATGCCCATAGCAACCAATCAGATTTGTTCATTTTTCAGAGGCCTTTTCAGAAATGAAATAAGCAATCTAATTGGTTGCTATGGGCAACTCAGCAACTTTTCCTCTGGAGGACAGGTTTTGATAAATCTCCTCCATAGTACTTAAATTAGCACTGTTATTTGAAAAACATTGCATAGATCTATAGTACAAATGTATATAAATAATATTGTAATATACCTTATTACCTTCTTTCCCCTGTAGTTAAACCGCCCCCCCACTCCTTCCTCCTGCTGATAAACTCATCAGCGGAGATTTGTCAAACCCTGTAGAGAGGCAAAGTTTACCAGTTGCCCACAGCCACCAATCAGCTCGCTTCTTTTATTTTTCCGAGGCCTTGTTAAGAATGTAAGAAGAAAGCTGATTGGCTGCTATTGGCAATGGGGCAACTTTGCCTCTCCACAGGTTTTGATAAATCTCCCCATCCACTCTGAAAATCAGCTTATCCTTGTCCTGTGTCTGCAAGACAAACAATACAAGTCTATGGAGTAGGGAGATGGGAAGTTTCTGTGAATATATAGAGAAAGACAGCACAGACAGGTTTGTTAGTAAGAGATCTCACAGAGGGCTTTAAGCTGTGCAGAGAGACATGGCAGGATCTCCTCCTTTGAGTGTTTATAGTGTATAGGAGACACCATAGACATTAGGCTCCACCCACCAGCTCTGGGAGAACTGCATATTATAGATTGAGCCTGCAGAGCTGAAATTTGCTTAAAAAAAATGCCATATACAAGGTATATATTACAACCAGAAATAGTGCTGCTCCTGGTATATACACACAGGACATCTTATCCTGAAAAGTCATCTGAAACGACTTGTAGGACTGTGGCCTCTCCTGACCTGTCTGTTGTAGTACATGCTTGCACTCCCCATTGAATAACAAATCTGGGACATATTTTCTGGATTGACACAAACTCTGTATTGTGTCATTCCTCTGTTAGTCTTACTAGAAATGCATGACTTAATTACAAACTGGGTTTTACGAGCTGCAGGCGTGTCCCTACATTGTCTGGCACTGCCAGCTTTGATCGAATACACCCCCTGCTGGAAATACCCAGTTGCCCATTAAGTCAAGCATTTCTAGTAAGAACAGCACAAGACAGAGCTATAAGAGAAGATGTTTCAGAATTTTCATTTCATGAAAAATCCAAGTGTTTACTAAAACAGACATGTAAGGAGAGACCAAAGGTTATCTTTGAATTGGTAGTCTTTTCCCAGTAAAGTTACTATGTTAGAGAATGTTATAGGGGTACTCCGCCCCTAGACATCTTATCCCCTATCTAAAGGATAGGGGATAAGATGTCAGATCGCCGCGGTCCCGCTGTTGGGGAGCCCTGGGATCCCCGCTGCGGCACCGCGCTCTCATTACAGCACAGAGCAAGTTCGCTCTGTGCGTAATGACGGGTGATACGGGGGACGGAGCAGCGTGACATCATGGCTCCGCCCCTCGTGACATCACGGCCCTTCCCCTTAATGCAAGTCTATGGGAGGGGGCGTGACGACCGCCGTGCTCCCTCCCATAGACTTGTATTGAAAGGGGCGGGCCGTGAGGTATCGAGGGGCGGAGCCGGGATGTAACGATGCTCTGGCCCCTGTACTGCCTGTCATTACGTGCAGAGCGAACTCGCTCTGTGCTGTAATGAGAGCGGAGTGCCGCAGCGGGGATCCCAGGGCTCCCCAGCAGCAGGACCATGGCGATCTGACATCTTATCCCCTATCCTTTGGATAGGGGATAAGATGTCTAGGGGCGGAGTACCCCTTTAAAGGGATTATCCAGGGAAAAACTTTTTTTTATATATCAACTGGTTCCAGAAAGTTAAACAGATTTGTAAATTACTTCTATAAAAAAATCTTAATCCTTTCAGTACTTACGAGCTGCTGAATTTGAGTTGTTCTTTTTGAAGTGCTCTCTGATGACACCTGTCTCGGGAACTGTCCAGAGTAGAAGCAAATCCCCATAGCAAACCTCTTTTACTCTGTGCAGTTCCTGAGACAAGCAGAGATGTCAGCAGAGAGCACTGTTGCCAGACAGAAAAGAACAACTCAACTTCAGCAGCTGATAATTATTGGAAGGATTAAGATTTTTTAATAGATTTACAAATTTACAGATTTACAGATTTACAAATTTACAAATCTGTTTAACTTTCTGGAGCCAGTTGAGAGAGATATATATATATATATATATATATATATATATATATAAAGTATTTTTCCTGGAATACCCCTTTAAAATAAGGACTTTATTAGATGCAATTATCATTCAAAATGTTACTGTTCTAGACTCTTCTTGATTCTTCTCCAGCTCATCTGCCTATGTGCTTTTATCATGGCTGCCTATGGTTGCAGCCACCACTGCTAGTTTGGCTAGGTAATCAGAAATGTGGTGCAGTACATGCAGAAGCTCCCTTCCAAACCACTTCTTTACAGCTCTATAAAAGTGTATAGAATGGTCCCCGGGTATATGCAGTAGCGCTGTAGCGGTTGTATTCTAGTGAACATGGAAGCGCAAACTTGAATTAAATAGTGCCGTAAAGTCAACACAGTACTGCTTGAATAATATTTCATGGAGAAATGTACCACCCACAATTTGCCTGGAGTCTGGGGTCATGGTGCTACCAGAAATAGTGGAAAAACGTGATCTTAGGTTAAGAAATGTCTTTATTTGGGAATTTAGTTGCTCATAAATAATTAAGTGCTTAGACGGGAACAACCCTTTAATAGTAAATGTATAAAATCCACTAAATCCACTCACAGCCCCTCTGTTAATATATATGGAGACTTAGTCATTTTAAGCCACATATATTTGAACATCTCAAGCCTATACAGTGATCCCTCAACTTACAATGGCCTCAACATACAATAGTTTTGACATACAATGGTCTTTTCTGGACCATTGTAACTTGAAACCAGACTCAACATACAATGTTACAGACAGTCCAGATCTGTGAAACATGTTAATGGCTGGAAGAACTGACCAATCAGAATGGATATTCACTGGTAAAACCCCTGTATTAGCGCGTGCACTGTAGTACTGAAGTGCATGCACTGAATTCCTGTCTGGTAGCACCCCCTACAGTACAGGGAGGTATTACATGTTGAGTACTACTCTTAACCTATGTCACAGTTAGCTGCTCCTTTGGACACCAAGTAAAGGCAGCTCCATTTTACTTTTTTAGGAAATTGCGTGTACTGTACAGGACCCTGAAGAAACTCCTGTCCTCTACATAGAACAGTGTTTCCCAACCAGGGCGCCTCCAGCTGTTGCAAAACTACAACTCCCAGCATGCTGGGAGTTGTAGTTTTGCAACAGCTGGAGGCACCCTGGTTTGGGAAACACTGACACAGACCGTGATTTTCGGCTCCCAGCAGATCTTTCTTACTTTTATATGTAAGGATTTGCTTTATCTATATTAGTTATCTCCTTATTTTTCTTTAATCCTCACTTTTTCCTATTTTTGGATGACATTTTGGTGGCTTCAGAACCAATTACCAGGTTTCCATAGAGTTATGGACTCAACATACAATGGTTTCAACATACAATGGTCGTCCTGGAACCAATTAATATTGTAACTTGAGGGACCACTGTACAGATTTGATAACCGTAACGGATTAAAAAGAACGGTGAAAAGCTTGCTTCACATTGTTGTAATTACAGTGGATCACATGACAAATATTACTGCATATTGACTAAACTCTGACATTTATGACATTTTCACAGTTTAGCCTAGAGAATACAATATGATATTCTACTTGCTGTTTGCTAAACCTTTTTGGGACTGACCTATTATTCCTGGCATTGCATTATGATGTACAGTATATGTAAGTACTGGCATTGCATTATGATGTACAGTATATGTAAGTACTGGCATTGCATTATGATGTACAGTATATGTAAGTGCTGGCACTGCATTATGATGTACAGTATATGTAAGTACTGGCATTGCATTATGATGTACAGTATATGTAAGTGCTGACACTGCATTTTGATGTACAGTATATGTAAGTACTGGCATTGCATTATGATGTACAGTATATGTAAGTACTGGCATTGCATTATGATGTACAGTATATGTAAGTACTGGCATTGCATTATGATGTACAGTATATGTAAGTACTGGCATTGTATTATGATGTACAGCATATGTAAGTGCTGGCACTGCATTATGATGTACAGTATATGTAAGTACTGGCATTGCATTATGATGTACAGCATATGAAAGTGCTGGCACTGCATTATGATGTACAGTATATGTAAGTACTGGCATTGCATTATGATGTACAGTAAATGTAAGTACTGGCATTGCATTATGATGTACAGTATATGTAAGTACTGGCATTGCATTATGATGTACAGTATATGTAAGTACTGGCATTGCATTATGATGTACAGTATATGTAAGTACTGGCATTGCATTATGATGTACAGTATATGTAAGTACTGGCATAGCATTATGATGTACAGTATATGTAAGTACTGGCATAGCATTATGATGTACAGTAAATGTAAGTACTGGCATTGCATTATGATGTACAGTATATCTAAGTGCTGGCACTGCATTATGATGTACAGTATATGTAAGTACTGGCATTGCATTATGATGTACAGTATATCTAAGTGCTGGCACTGCATTATGATGTACAGTATATCTAAGTGCTGGCATTGCATTATGATGTACAGTATATGTAAGTACTGGCATTGCATTATGATGTACAGTATATGTAAGTACTGGCATTGCATTATGATGTACAGTATATGTAAGTACTGGCATTGCATTATGGTGTACAGTATATGTAAGTACTGGCATTGCATTATGATGTACAGTATATGTAAGTACTGGCATTGCATTATGGTGTACAGTATATGTAAGTACTGGCATTGCATTATGATGCACAGTATATGTAAGTACTGGCATTGCATTATGATGCACAGTATATGTAAGTACTGGCATTGCATTATGATGTACAGTATATGTAAGTACTTGCATTGCATTATGATGCACAGTATATGTAAGTACTGGCATTGCATTATGATGCACAGTATATGTAAGTACTGGCATTGCATTATGATGCACAGTATATGTAAGTACTGGCATTGCATTATGATGCACAGTATATGTAAGTACTGGCATTGCATTATGATGTACAGTATATGTAAGTACTGGCATTGCATTATGATGTACAGTATATGTAAGTACTGGCACTGCATTATGATGTACAGTATATGTAAGTACTGGCACTGCATTATGATGTACAGTATATGTAAGTACTGGCATTGCATTATGATGTACAGTATATGTAAGTACTGGCACTGCATTATGATGTACAGTATATGTAAGTACTGGCACTGCATTATGATGTACAGTATATGTAAGTACTGGCATTGCATTATGATGTACAGTATATGTAAGTACTGGCATTGCATTATGATGTACAGTATATGTAAGTACTGGCATTGCATTATGATGTACAGTATATGTAAGTACTGGCATTGCATTATGATGTACAGTATATGTAAGTACTGGCACTGCATTATGATGTACAGTATATGTAAGTACTGGCACTGCATTATGATGTACAGTATATGTAAGTACTGGCACTGCATTATGATGTACAGTATATGTAAGTACTGGCACTGCATTATGATGTACAGTATATGTAAGTACTGGCATTGCATTATGATGTACAGTATATGTAAGTACTGGCACTGCATTATGATGTACAGTATATGTAAGTACTGGCATTGCATTATGATGTACAGTATATGTAAGTACTGGCATTGCATTATGATGTACAGTATATGTAAGTACTGGCATTGCATTATGATGTACAGTATATGTAAGTACTGGCATTGCATTATGATGTACAGTATATGTAAGTACTGGCATTGCATTATGATGTACAGTATATGTAAGTACTGGCACTGCATTATGATGTACAGTATATGTAAGTACTGGCACTGCATTATGATGTACAGTATATGTAAGTACTGGCACTGCATTATGATGTACAGTATATGTAAGTACTGGCACTGCATTATGATGTACAGTATATGTAAGTACTGGCACTGCATTATGATGTACAGTATATGTAAGTACTGGCATTGCATTATGATGTACAGTATATGTAAGAACTGGCACTGCATTATGATGTACAGTATATGTAAGTACTGGCACTGCATTATGATGTACAGTATATGTAAGTACTGGCATTGCATTATGATGTACAGTATATGTAAGTACTGGCATTGCATTATGATGTACAGTATATGTAAGTACTGGCATTGCATTATGATGTACAGTATATGTAAGTACTTGCATCTCCAATCATATGGCTAAATACTGCATGTAATGGCCTGGATTTCTAGAGTATATTATACAGAAAAACAGTCTGTACTATTAAAAAAAGTGAAATATTACTATGTTTCTGATGAATTATGTGGCAAGCTAAAAACCTGGTCTGGGTGTCTTCACCAGCAATCTGTACCATTACATTGATCACTAAGTGAATGAGAAAACCAATGTAATATTTACTAAAACATTACCAGTGATTCAAAATGTTTTAAAATGAAATGGAAATGTATATGTCACGATGCCGGCTGGCAGGTGGTGGATCCTCTGTGCCAGAGAGGGATTGGCGTGGACCGTGCTAGAGGATCGGTTCTAAGTCACTACTGGTTTTCACCAGAGCCCGCCGCAAAGCGGGATGGTCTTGCTGCGGCGGTAGTGACCAGGTCGTATCCCCTAGCAACGGCTCAACCTCTCTGGCTGCTGAAGATAGGCGCGGTACAAGGGAGTAGACAGAAGCAAGGTCGGACGTAGCAGAAGGTCGGGGCAGGCAGCAAGGATCGTAGTCAGGGGCAACGGCAGAAGGTCTGGAATCACAGGCAAGGAACACACAAGGAACGCTTTCACTGGCACTAGGGCAACAAGATCCGGCGAGGGAGTGAAGGGGAAGTGAGGTGATATAGGGAAGTGCACAGGTGTAAACACTAATTGGAACCACTGCACCAATCAGCGGTGCAGTGGCCCTTTAAATCGCAAAGACCCGGCGCGCGCGCGCCCTAGGGAGCGGGGCCGCGCGCGCCGGGACAGAACTGACGGGGAGCGAGTCAGGTACGGGAGCCGGGGTGCGCATCGCGAGCGGGCGCTACCCGCATCGCGAATCGCATCCCGGCCGGAGGTGGTAACGCAGCGCCCCGGGTCCGTGGAACCGACCGGGGCGCTGCAGTGAGGGAAGTGTAGCGAGCGCTCCGGGGAGGAGCGGGGACCCGGAGCGCTCGGCGTAACAGTACCCCCCCCCTTGGGTCTCCCCCTCTTCTTGGGGCCTGAGAACCTGAGGATCAGACTTTTGTCCAGGATATTGTCCTCAGGTTCCCAGGACCTCTCTTCTGGACCACAACCCTCCCAATCCACTAAAAAAAAAGTTTTTCCTCTGACTTTTTTAGAGGCCAAGATTTCTTTGACAGAGAAGATGTCCGAGGAGCCGGAAACAGGAGTGGGAGGAACAGATTTAGGAGAAAAACGGTTGAGGATGAGAGGTTTAAGAAGAGAGACGTGAAAGGCATTAGGGATACGAAGAGAAGGAGGAAGAAGAAGTTTGTAAGAGACAGGATTAATTTGAGACAAAACTTTAAAAGGACCAAGATAGCGTGGTCCCAACTTATAGCTCGGGACACGGAAACGGACATATTTAGCGGAGAGCCATACCTTGTCTCCAGGGGAAAAAATGGGAGGAGCTCTTCTTTTCTTATCTGCGAATCTCTTCATGCGAGAAGAAGCCTGTAAGAGAGAATTTTGGGTCTCTTTCCATATGGTGGAAAGATCACGAGAAATTTCATCCACAGCGGGCAGACCAGAGGGCAAGGGGGTAGGGAGGGGGGGAAGAGGGTGACGGCCGTACACCACGAAAAACGGAGATTTGGAGGAAGATTCAGAGATTCTGAAATTATACGAGAATTCGGCCCAAGGTAGAAGATCTGCCCAGTCATCCTGGCGGGAGGAAACAAAATGTCGTAAATAGTCACCCAAGATCTGGTTAATTCTCTCTACTTGTCCATTGGATTGAGGATGGTATGCAGAAGAAAAATTTAATTTAATCTTGAGTTGTTTACAGAGAGCCCTCCAGAATTTAGACACAAATTGGACGCCTCTATCCGAGACGATCTGTGTAGGCAACCCGTGAAGACGAAAAATGTGTACAAAAAATTGTTTAGCCAACTGAGGCGCTGAAGGAAGACCAGGAAGAGGGATGAAATGTGCCATTTTGGAGAATCGATCAACGACCACCCAAATAACAGTGTTGCCATGGGATGGGGGTAAGTCAGTAATAAAATCCATACCAATCAGAGACCAAGGTTGTTCGGGGACAGGTAGAGGATGAAGAAAACCAGCGGGCTTCTGGCGAGGAGTCTTATCCCGGGCACAGATAGTGCAGGCTCGCACAAAGTCCACCACATCAGTCTCTAGAGTCGGCCACCAATAGAAGCGAGAGATGAGTTGCACAGATTTCTTAATGCCCGCATGACCTGCGAGATGGGAGGAGTGACCCCATTTGAGGATCCCAAGGCGTTGGCGTGGAGAAACAAAGGTCTTTCCTGGAGGAGTTTGTCTGATGGAGGCTGGAGAAGTGGAAATCAGGCAGTCAGGAGGAATGATGTGTTGAGGAGAGAGTTCAATTTCAGAGGCATCTGAGGAACGAGAGAGAGCATCGGCCCTAATGTTCTTATCAGCAGGCCGAAAGTGAATTTCAAAATTAAATCGGGCAAAGAACAGAGACCACCTGGCCTGACGAGGATTCAGCCGTTGGGCAGACTGGAGGTAGGAGAGGTTCTTGTGATCGGTGTAAATAATAACTGGAAATCTTGATCCCTCCAGCAGATGCCTCCATTCCTCAAGTGCTAATTTAATGGCTAGAAGCTCTCGATCCCCGATGGAGTAGTTCCTCTCCGCCGGAGAGAAGGTCCTGGAAAAAAAACCACAAGTAACAGCATGCCCGGAAGAGTTTTTTTGTAGAAGGACAGCTCCAGCTCCCACTGAGGAGGCATCAACCTCCAATAGGAAGGGTTTAGATGGGTCAGGTCTGGAGAGCACGGGAGCCGAAGAAAAGGCAGACTTGAGTCGTTTAAAGGCGTCTTCCGCTTGAGGAGGCCAAGACTTGGGATCGGCATTTTTTTTTGTTAAAGCCACAATAGGAGCCACAATGGTAGAAAAATGTGGAATAAATTGCCTGTAATAATTGGCGAACCCCAAAAAACGTTGGATGGCACGGAGTCCGGAGGGGCGTGGCCAATCTAAGACGGCAGAGAGTTTATCTGGGTCCATTTGTAGTCCCTGGCCAGAGACCAAGTATCCTAGAAAAGGAAGAGATTGGCATTCAAACAGACATTTCTCTATTTTGGCATAGAGTTGATTATCACGAAGTCTCTGAAGAACCATACGGACATGCTGGCGGTGTTCTTCAAGATTGGCAGAAAAAATCAGGATATCGTCCAGATATACAACAACACAGGAGTATAGGAGATCACGAAAAATTTCATTAACAAAGTCTTGGAAGACGGCAGGGGCGTTGCATAGACCAAAGGGCATGACCAGATACTCAAAGTGTCCATCTCTGGTGTTAAATGCCGTTTTCCATTCATCCCCCTCTCTGATGCGGATGAGATTATAAGCACCTCTTAAGTCCAGTTTGGTAAAAATATGGGCACCTTGGAGACGATCAAAGAGTTCAGAGATGAGGGGTAGGGGGTAGCGGTTCTTAACCGTGATTTTATTAAGACCGCGGTAGTCAATGCAAGGACGTAGAGAGCCATCTTTTTTGGACACAAAGAAAAATCCGGCTCCGGCAGGAGAGGAGGATTTACGGATAAAGCCCTTTTTTAAATTTTCTTGGACGTATTCAGACATGGCAAGAGTCTCTGGGACGGACAGAGGATAGATTCTGCCCCGGGGTGGAGTAGTGCCCGGGAGGAGGTCAATGGGACAATCATAAGGCCTGTGAGGAGGTAGAGTCTCAGCTTGTTTTTTGCAAAAAACGTCCGCAAAGTCCATATAGGCCTTAGGGAGACCGGTTACATGAGGAAGCACAGGGACACGGCAAGGTTTACTGGGAACCGGTTTTAAGCAGTCCTTGGAACAAGAGGGACCCCAACTCTTGATCTCCCCAGTGGACCAATCCAGGATTGGGGAATGGAGTTGAAGCCAGGGAAGTCCAAGAAGGATTTCAGAAGTGCAATTGGGGAGGACCAACAGTTCAATCCTCTCGTGATGAGATCCGATGCGCATTAGAAGGGGCTCCGTGCGGAAACGTATAGTACAGTCCAATCTTTCATTGTTTACACAATTGATGTAGAGGGGTCTGGCGAGACTGGTCACCGGGATGTTGAACCTGTTGACGAGAGAGGCCAAGATAAAATTTCCTGCAGATCCAGAGTCCAAGAAGGCCACAGCAGAGAAGGAGAAGGCAGAGGCAGACATCCGCACAGGCACAGTAAGACGTGGAGAAGCAGAGTAGACATCAAGGACTGTCTCACCTTTGTGCGGAGTCAGCGGACGTCTTTCCAGGCGGGGAGGACGGATAGGACAATCCTTCAGGAAGTGTTCGGTACTAGCACAGTACAGGCAGAGATTCTCCATGCGGCGTCGTGTCCTCTCTTGGGGTGTCAGGCGAGACCGGTCGACCTGCATGGCCTCCACGGCGGGAGGCACAGGAACAGGTTGCAGGGGACCAGAGGAGAGAGGAGCCGGGGAGAAGAAACGCCTCGTGCGAACAGAGTCCATATCCTGGCGGAGCTCCTGACGCCGTTCGGAAAAACGCATGTCAATGCGAGTGGCAAGATGGATGAGTTCATGTAGGTTAGCAGGGATTTCTCGTGCGGCCAGAACATCTTTAATGTTGCTGGATAGGCCTTTTTTAAAGGTCGCGCAGAGTGCCTCATTATTCCAGGATAATTCTGAAGCAAGGGTACGGAACTGTACGGCATACTCGCCAACGGAAGAATTACCCTGGACCAGGTTCAACAGGGCAGTCTCAGCAGAAGAGGCTCGGGCAGGTTCCTCAAAGACACTTCGAATTTCCGAGAAGAAGGAGTGTACAGAGGCAGTGACGGGGTCATTGCGGTCCCAGAGCGGTGTGGCCCAAGCCAGGGCTTTTCCAGACAGCAGGCTGACTACGAAAGCCACCTTAGACCTTTCAGTGGGGAACTGGTCCGACATCATCTCCAAGTGTAATGAACATTGGGAAAGAAAGCCACGGCAAAACTTAGAGTCCCCATCAAATTTATCCGGCAAGGATAGTCGTATTCCAGAAGCGGCCACTCGCTGCGGAGGAGGTACAGGAGCTGGCGGAGGAGATGATTGCTGGAGCTGTGGTAGTAACTGTTGTAGCATAACAGTCAGTTGAGACAGCTGTTGGCCTTGTTGCGCAATCTGTTGTGACTGCTGGGCGACCACCGTGGTGAGGTCAGCGACAACTGGCAGAGGAACTTCAGCGGGATCCATGGCCGGATCTACTGTCACGATGCCGGCTGGCAGGTGGTGGATCCTCTGTGCCAGAGAGGGATTGGCGTGGACCGTGCTAGAGGATCGGTTCTAAGTCACTACTGGTTTTCACCAGAGCCCGCCGCAAAGCGGGATGGTCTTGCTGCGGCGGTAGTGACCAGGTCGTATCCCCTAGCAACGGCTCAACCTCTCTGGCTGCTGAAGATAGGCGCGGTACAAGGGAGTAGACAGAAGCAAGGTCGGACGTAGCAGAAGGTCGGGGCAGGCAGCAAGGATCGTAGTCAGGGGCAACGGCAGAAGGTCTGGAATCACAGGCAAGGAACACACAAGGAACGCTTTCACTGGCACTAGGGCAACAAGATCCGGCGAGGGAGTGAAGGGGAAGTGAGGTGATATAGGGAAGTGCACAGGTGTAAACACTAATTGGAACCACTGCACCAATCAGCGGTGCAGTGGCCCTTTAAATCGCAAAGACCCGGCGCGCGCGCGCCCTAGGGAGCGGGGCCGCGCGCGCCGGGACAGAACTGACGGGGAGCGAGTCAGGTACGGGAGCCGGGGTGCGCATCGCGAGCGGGCGCTACCCGCATCGCGAATCGCATCCCGGCCGGAGGTGGTAACGCAGCGCCCCGGGTCCGTGGAACCGACCGGGGCGCTGCAGTGAGGGAAGTGTAGCGAGCGCTCCGGGGAGGAGCGGGGACCCGGAGCGCTCGGCGTAACAGTATAGACTGCAAGCAACCAAGACTTCTATAGAGCTTTAAGCGAGCCTAATGCGAACATTATAATGTTAACAATCTTTAAAGGGGTATTCCAGGAAAAAACGTTTTATATATATCAACTGGCTCCAGAAAGTAACAGATTTGTAAATTACTTCTATTAAAAAATCTTAATCCTTTCAGTACTTATGAGCTTCTGAAGTTAAGGTTGTTCTTATCTGTCTAAATCCTCTCTGATGACACCTGTCTTGGGAAACGCCCAGTTAAGAAGAGGTTTGCTATGGGGATTTGCTTCTAAACTGGGCGTTTCCCGAGACAGGTGTCAATGGCCTGGGACCCGCGGCTAATACAGGACAT
The DNA here is from genome assembly GCF_029499605.1 of Hyla sarda. NCBI lineage: Eukaryota > Metazoa > Chordata > Amphibia > Anura > Hylidae > Hyla > Hyla sarda. The sequence continues at coordinate 131,738,024 of NC_079191.1, read as the reverse complement.
CACCGATCGCGGTGATGCCTTGTATTAACCCTTCAGATGCGGCGATCAAAGCTGACCGCTGCGTCTGAAGCGAAAGTGAAACCTTACCTGCCTCCTTGGTGTCCGATCGGCGAATGACTGCGCTGTGCCGGGATCCCCTGCATGGCCGGCGCTCTCCTTCGTCGTCATCACGTCATCGCGCACGCTGTCCCGTCAGCCAATAGGAGCGGCGTGCGTAGCGATGTGATGGCGGCGACGGAGAGTGTGGAGTAGAGACATTCCGGAGTGACGGGACACCCCGGGGACGCGGCAACAGCGATGGAGGGCGACATCCAGGGAAGTGGTGACGAGCGGTGATGGGTCCAGAGCGGCGGGGACACGTATTACCTCCTATACCAGTGGTCTTCAACCTGCGGACCTCCAGATGTTGCAAAACTACAACTTCCGGCATGCCCGGACAGCCAACGGCTGTCCGGGCATGCCGGGAGTTGCAGTTTTGCAACAACTAGAGGTCCGCAGGTTGAAGATCACTGTCCTATACTTTACATTGTATTTGGTTCAGAATCTTTTTTTTCTCGATTTTCCTCCTTTAAAATTGGGCGCGTCTTATATGCCGGAGCGTCTTATACGGCGAAAAATACGGTACCTGCTATTTCTATACTAATTCCGAGTTGTTTTTCACTTGCTCATGTTCTGACCTTTGAGGTGTGCACATCTAGTGAGGAATCCTGGGTTATATATAGCATCTTTCCATCTCATCCCACAGTCAGACTGCACCTTGCAAACAGATTAGTGTTGGTGTCGTACCCCAGCCTTCTTGGATGTGGGAGAAAGATAGTTTTATGGACAGTAATACTACATAAAGCAGGACTTTAAACTGATTTTAAGATGTTTTTCTCTCAATATAGAAAATATTCTATTTACTTTAAAAGCACATTTGAACTTGGAATAAACCAGATACACGTAGAATACAGCCTGAATTTGTTAGAGCGTCTAAATATCGCTGCACTTGATATAGCACGTTCGCCTCTATGACTATATGATTTATGTAGTCAGAAGAGGTACTAGTGCAGGAATTGAAACACTGGAGATCATGGTGACCTTTACTGAGTTATGACTTGTCTCCTGCCTTCCATAGAAGGAATATGAAATGTCTACAAGAGATCACACCTATGCATACATACCTCCCTGCTTTAAGATGACCAGGATTCATTATACAACAGAAAAGATGAATTAATAAGAATTAGAAGACAGAGCACATGTTAAGGATCTCAAAAGAATATATTTATCATTGCTTTCCAAGCTACACTGTGCGGCTGCATTGTAAAGGTTAAATATTCTAACTCACTGCAGGCAGCAATGTTAGAAAGCTAAGCTTTAGGTTGCAAAGTACATTTGCTATAGCTGAATAGCTGAACCTAACAAGAGCATAGGGGATTGACAAGAAAGGTATATAAGGCACCGAATGCTGCAGAAACAATAAAAGAATCCATTTGTACTTACATTCATCTTCTATGTGTCTCCTATTCAAGTCATTTTACAGGAAAATTCCAATCATTGGCAGCTAGCAGTGTTTGAGAGGCATGTTCTGCACCAACTGTCTGTCATATTGTTCACTGCTTTCCTTCCCCTTCATAGACCATTCCTCTTGGACTCGAATGCTCAGTTCAAAAATAGACTTTAATTCACTTCAAACATTCACGCCTTAACTCTTTGCAGCAGCTGACAGCATCTAAGCTAGCAAAATGTAGCTGCAACCCATCTCAATATAATCCCCCCCCTCCTCAGAAAATGACTAGACTGTGCCTGGGGTCTCCTGAACTTGTCTTAACCCACCAATTTCATGACGATTTCTGAGCAAGGCTGGAAGAACGAGAGCGGATCATTCCAAAAGCCTTCCCTATTTCATTCATCAACCTTGCAGGGGGAAATGTGTTTCTGATATGAATTATTCATGAGTTCAATTCTGCTAGACCCAGGACATGGTGTTAATCATTAATAGGTTGTGACTTGCTTTTTTTTTTTTTTTTTTTTATAAATTTGCTTTCTTTGTTAAGATTTCCACAGTTTGCTGTACTACATACAGAAATAACCCTTTACCCTGGTATTTTTTTTAAAAATGTTACGTTTGCATTTCTTTATGTATGTTTCCGCCTATGTGGGCATCCATCCATCTATTATTGATTGATCTGTTGTTCTGTGTATCTATCTCTGTGTAATATCTATATCTCTCTCTTTCTGTATCTATCTATCTAGTAGGCAGGAAAGTGAGACAGCATCAGGGTTGCCCAAGCTGCCAGCCCAGGATTAAAGTACACCAACTCTGGAAATCACAGCACCAGTCAGGTCTTGGATCATGAAGAAAATTGGAAATTTATTGTCCCCAAATAAAGTGCAACGTTTTGGCAGCAGTAGCCTTTGTCAAGCATAGTACATACAAATAAAGTGCACACATCTATCAACTGCTCAGGCGTTACTGACGTATCTGCGCTAAGCCCCCGGGTCCGCCAGTATGCCCAGCATGTCTATTTTGGGTATGGGTACTCGGATAGTGTCGCAGGTTATCCTGCACGTATGATGCGACTGGCTGATTACTGGCGGACACGGGGGGCTTAGCACAGATACATCAGTAACACCTGAACAGTTGCTTTATTTACAAACAACTAACGTGATAATTCCAGTTAGGAATGGCTGATCAGAGGAGCGATCACTGCAGTACAAGGCTGGCAATGAAAGTTATGGAATGCACTATTAATTGCACTAAGCACTTTATTCACATTTATAATCCATTGTGTATATTTGGTTACCATACCATTGATTGATCGATTTTTGCACCAGTGTATGTATTCTAGAGGTGTCTGCACCTGATTACACATTTGTATCATTTGTGTTGTAACCAATGAAATCTGTTTGATGTGTATACATATATATATATATATATATATATATATGTACATAAAAAGAAAAAATATGCAGCACTACTTATCCAATATGACAGCGGGTGCCAGCGCCCCCGACCCGACCAAAGTCCATGTAATATAGATGTAGAAAAAGAGCAGCACTCCTCAGGTACATGAAAAAATAGTGGTTTATTGGCTCACATAGCAGCTGCTATGAGCCAATAAACCACTATACCTGAGGAGTGCTGCGCTTTTTCTACATCTATATATATATATATATATGCACTTTATTTGTATGTACTATGTATGTATGTACTATGCTTGACAAAAGCTACTGCTGCCGAAATGTTGCACTTTATTTGGGGACAATAAATTTCCAGTTTTCTTCGAGATCCAAGACCTGACTGGAGCTGTGATTTCTGGAGTTGGTGTATCTATCTATCTATATATCTATCTACCTACCTTATCCTTGTTAAAGAAATTTAGTGTAAGGTAAAAGGGTGTTAACATGTATCTACCATGAGGCAGCTCTTCTCTATAGGAGAAGTGGTTTAAGTAATTCTTATTTAACCGCAAATGGACATTCATTAAGGTCCATCTGCGGCTCCCAAGGTATGATGCACGCTCAGCAGGTGAGCGTGCATCATTCCCATTGGGTCTCGGTTGCTATAAGCAACCAGGACCCACGGCTAATGCCGAACATCACTGATCGGGCTGATGTTCGGCATTAACTGTTTAGTAAAAAATTTCCAAAGTCCAAAATAGCATATTTTTGGTCACTTTTCATATCATGAAAAAATGAATAAAAAGCGATCAAAAAGTCCAATACAAAAATGGTACCGCTAAAAACTTCAGATCATGGCGCAAAAAGTGAGCCCTCGTACTGCCCTGTACGTGGAAAAAATTAAAAAGTTACAGGTGTCAGAAAATGACAATTTTAAACATATAAATTTTTGCGCATGTAGTTAGGATTTTTTCCAGAAGTAAGACAAATATAAGTTAGGTATCATTTTAATCGTATGGACCTACAGAATAAAGATAAGATGTCATTTCCACAGAAAAATGTACTGCGTAAAAACGGAAGCCCCCAAAAGTTACAAAATGTTGTTTTTTCTTCAATTTTGTTGCACAATGATTTTTTTTTTCCGTTTCGCTGTAGATTTTTGGGTAAAATGTCTGATGCCATTACAAATTAGAATTGGTGGCACAAAAAATAAGCCATCTTATGGATTTTTAGGTGCAAAATTGAAAGGGTTATGATTTTTATATGAAAGGATTTTTAAAATGTAAGGAGGAAAAAATTAAAGAGCAAAAATGGAAAAAACGCTCAATTTTTTATTGATGACATCGTGGACAAAGACTTTTAATGTCCACTCTATAACTGAAATAGAATCAAACCATTGCCATAGCAACATAATGAAATTCTAGTAACCCTGTCTTATACTTTTCTCTCTCTCTGGAAATACAGTACAAGGAGCCAATCATTTCACTAGACTGGTAGTGAATTAAAGGCTAAGGCTGCTTTCTTCCCTGCTGCTTCATTTAATACAAGCCTGACTTGTCCTACACTTGACTAAATCAGCCTCAAAATACCCACCAATAAAAAGAAAGGCTAGGACATTTACTAGAACTTAATGAGTCCATTGTCTTCTGGAGTCACAATGTAACTTCAGATGAACGTTGGATATTTTAATACCGTGTAATACTCCATAGTAGTGTTTGATTATTTTTAATCTTTGGTGTTCCAAGAAAGCTGCCAAAAATCCAGTGAGTTGACTTTCAGAGGAAATAATGATTGCATCTTTTTCTAGGGGATTTTATTTTAAAAGCTTTGTAAAAAAAAAAAAAAATTAAAAAAAGGTATTAAAAATGCTTTCCAATGCTCCCTTTATCCATTGTCATGTAAGAAAAACTAGAAGTATTCAATACAAAAAATGGTTGTTCCTGCATGGTTGTAAGGAAGCAAAAGCTGTAGTTGGTACTATCTTAGATTTCATTATCAATGTATTCCTATGGGTCAGACTGTACACTTTAAAGAGGTTATTCACCATAAGGTGACTTTAGTACTTATCTGCCAAACAGTACTGGACATGCTTAGAGAAGATCCGAGCTTGTCTTTGGGTTAAATGGCCGTTTTGTGAGGCCACCATAATGCTGCTGATTTCTTTTTGTGAAATGACTAATTCCTGTTGAAGTTCCCTCCCTCCAACTACAAATCCCAGGATCCCTTGTTTGTAAGTGTGAGTTCACACATCAATCACCCCACTCTGAGCTACGCATGCTGTTCATGAAACTACAATTCCCTGCAGCCATGTGGAGAATTATCTCCTTTCCCACCCAGCGAACGCTTCACCCATTAAAGCAGTCAGGCTCCCTGCTAGTGATGTAATGTCTCTGACCACACTGTAACCTTAAAAATCTGAGCAACACTCATTTTCTAAGCTGCTAAAAACAAACATGGGGCAAAGATCACATAAAAATTGCAAGACCAGCCATCATATACAGGTACAAACAGTTTATTATGAACTACACTAATTTTACAGCCTCTGCAGCACAGACAAATACATTCCTTAAATACCCCTTTAAGGGCCACTTAAGTGGATACTACATTTTTATTATTATTTTATTATTATCATTATAATGATTATTATTATTATCAGGGGCGGACTGACAGGCCGGTCCATTCAGCCGTAGACAGAAGGCCCGGCCGGGTAAAGGGCCCGCTGCAGTTGCTGAGGATTCAGGACACTTGTCCCGGATGCCCAGTCAGACAAGCGCTACTTTCAGGTGATGTAGTTCTCTATATAAATATCCCTGCGCTGCTCCTGCTCTGGTACCATTAGTGGAGACAGGCAGCAGCGCAGGGATGAGGACCTGATTGTTGGCTCCGCCCCCAGCACAGGAAGAGGATGGGCCGAGAGCTGACAGGCCTCCCAGGAACACAGAGCAGCTGCTTCATGTGAGGGTGAGTGATGTCCCTATGTGCTGCCTCTCTCCCCTGTGATCATCAGTATATTCTGGCTGGGTGATGTGTATAGTAGTAGTCCAGTGGGGTCAATTTCCCTCCTCCAGTGTCCACAGGTCATCAACAGGTCACATTACCAGAACAATTTTTGGGAAAAATCGCGGCAAAAATGGTGCGGTTGTACGATTTGATTTTTCGAAATTGCAGTAAAACTGTGCCATTTTTGCAGCGATTTAAAAAAAAAAAAATGTTGTGGCAATGTGACCTGTTGGTTACCTGTGGACACTGGGGGAGGAAAAGTGACCCCACTGGGGCGACAACATGTGAACACACTGCTTGTATATTTATCATTAACCCCTTAAGTGTACATTCACATGTACAGTATCTGCTGCATATTTTTGCTGCATATTTTGTGCAGCTGACTTGGTAACCCATTAGCTTCAATAGGTAGCAAAATCAGCTGTGGAAAATATACAGTAGATCCTGTACATGTGAACGTACCCTAAGTGCTTATTCACATGGACAGATACAGTGCTGCCTCCATCTGTGTCTGCTCATAGAGGCAATCCACCGCTACGAGCAGACACGCTTCGAGGTGCATGTCCGCCTCGTGCATGCGCAGTATACTCGCACACATCGCAGCCGCTCCTCCTGTTCCCTAAGCCGAGGCTGAGAGCAGCTGCGATGTGTGCGAGTATACTGCGTATGCGTGCATCGAACATGCACATCAAAGCGTGTCTGTTCGTAGCAACGGATTGCCACTATGAGCAAACACAGATGGAGGCAGCACTGTATGGTCCATTGTTGGCAGATCCGCACCGTAAAATATGCTGCGGATCCATCCGTGTAAGTGAGCCCTTAAGACACAAGGCGTACATGTACGCGCAGTGCCTGCTCCCACTTCCACTCCCTCGGCTAATGCCAGACATCACCAATCAGGCTGATGTCCGAATAGGGGTGGGGCAGAGGTGCGGCCAGGGGCCGACTGGGGGCCCTTGCTTTATTTGGTCCAGGGGCCCTGAGTGTTGTCAGTCCGCCCCCGATTATTATATGCCACCCTAAAACATGCAGCATACATTTTGATCAAAAGGATATGACTTTTTATTTGGACTGGAATTTGAAGCACCATTACAGTACTCAGCTATCTTCAGCAGTCTTATAGATTTGGAATGGAGCAGCAGTGGGCATAGCTGGCTGTCCTTGTGACCCTGCTTCATGATTAGTGGTATCCCAGTGGTCCGGCCTGCACTGACCAGAACATAACACCTATCCTGTGGATAGATAATAAGTAGCAGTGTGTGGACTGTGCTTCCTAAGAAATGTAAAGTTCTCTTCTGAGTTAAAATTGAATTGGGAGGCACACCAGTGTAAAAGGGTTCCTGCAAAAAGGGTGAATAATCATGAAATAAAAAAGAGAAAGCTCATGGTGAGACATTACTGGGAAGAAAGGTCAAATCATTTAACTTTAGCAGAGGATACCTTACGATCTATCCAGATAAGTGAACTAGACATTTATATGTCTTTGCACTGCAAATCAACTGTTTTAACCTTCTAAAACATACATTTGTTATGTGTCCATACTGGGGCCACCAGGGCCAGATTAAGGCTGCCTGGAAGACGGAGCACTTCATTATGATGGAGCACCCCCCCCCCCCTCGACAGTTCCCCCACATTAGGTGCAGTATAGTTCCCCCACATTAGGTTGTAGTTCCTCCAGATTAGGTGCAGTATAAGTCCCCGCACATTAGGTTGGCAATACAAGTCCCCACACATTAGGTTGGCAGTACAAGTCCCCGCAAATTAGGTGTGCAGTACAGTTCCCCCACATTAGGTGTGCAGTTCAGTTCCCCACATTAGGTGTGCAGTACAGTTCCCCACATTAGGTGTGCAGTACAGTTCCCCCACATTAGGTGCAGTACAGTTCCCCCACATTAGGTGCAGTATAGTCCCCCACATTAGGTTGGCAGTATAGTTCCCCACATTAGGTGCAGTATAGTTCCCCCACATTAGGTGCAGTATAGCTCCCCCACATTAGGTGCAGTATAGTTCCCCCACATTAGGTGCAGTAAAGTTCCCCCACATTAGGTGCAGTATAGTCTCCCACATTAGGTGCAGTATAGTTCCCCACATTAGGTGCAGTATAGTTCCCCCACATTAGGTGCAGTACAGTTCCCCCACATTAGGTGCAGTATAGTCCCCCACATTAGGTGCAGTATAGTTCCCCACATTAGGTGCAGAATAGTTCCCCCACATTGGGGGCAGTATAGTTCCCAACACTAGGTGCAGTATAGTTCCCCCACATTAGGTGCGGTATAGTTCCCCACATTAGGTTCAGTATAGTTCCCCACATTAGGTGTGCAGTTCAGTTCCCCACATTAGGTGCAGTGTAGTTCTCCACATTAGGTTCAGTATAGTCCCCCACATTAGGTGCAGTATAGTTCCCCACCTTAGGTGCAGTATAGTCCCCCACATTAGGTGCAGTATAGTTCCCCCACATTAGGTGCAGTATAGTTCCCCACATTAGGTGCAGTACAGTTCCCCCACATTAGGTGCAGTATAGTCCCACCACATTAGGTGCAGTACAGTTCCCCCACATTAGGTTGGCAGTATAGTTCCACACATTAGGTGCAGTATAGCCCCCCACATTAGGTGCAGTATAGTTCCCCCACATTAGGTGCAGTATAATCCCCCACATTAGGTGCAGTATAGTTCCCCAACATTAGGTGCAGTATAGTTCCCCACATTAGGTTGGCAGTATAATCCCCCACATTAGGTGCAGTATAGTTCTCCCACATTAGGTGCAGTATAGTCCCCCACATTAGGTGCAGTATAGTTCCCCAACATTAGGTGCAGTATAGTTCCCCACATTAGGTTGGCAGTATAATCCCCCACATTAGGTGAAGTATAGTTTCCCCACAGACATACAGCCTTCAGCCATATACAGTGTATGACTGGAGGCTGCATGCCTGTTTTCTGCCCCACTTCAGTATTCCGACCACCGCTCTGGGGTCACGATCTTCTGCTATGGCCTATTGGCCATAGCAGTAGGTCCCGGGACCGGAGGAGGGGTGGTCGGAACACTGAAGATGACGTGCCGCTGGTGACTTACTATGCGCAAGCATCCTCCTCACTGCTCCGCTCTTCTTTGGGCGCACGCACGGGACATCAGTGAATTCCCTGCGTGCGCTACCTCCCGGCGGCCCCTGCATTATTAAAGTTGACGCTGGGCCACAGAGAGGTAACCGGGGCATCCTTGTGTCCTGAAAAGATTTTTGGGGACACAGGGATGTCCCGAATGTGATAGGGGCTCCCTGCGGGCCCAGAGAAGGCGCTCCATGAGCGCCAATGATGATCCAGCCCTGGGGGCCACCATAACATTGACTCCCTACAGTCAATGCATTCTCTGGTTTTAGATTTTCTGTTGACTTGTGCAGAACTTTAGGGAATATTTATCCATAAAAAGTATAAACAACACTTGTGGGTGCATAGCTGACCCTAGTATAAATTGTGTGATGATTAAAAGGGGCTGATGTTTATGCATCAACAAAAATGGTGTACTGTATGAGCAGTGCTCCAGTCTTTACTACAGTACATTGTGTGCTAAGAAGTGTGTTTGAAGGTTTTGTGGATATGGTATGTTTAGTAGCAGAATTGTGTTATTGACAGGCTGGACTTGTCACTCAAAATCAATTAAAATTCTACTGCTTCTACTTCCTACTGAAATCTGAAGTATAAACAGCTTTACCAGAACACCTTGGGAACATAAAAGCACTTTAAAGCTTGATTGGTAAAGTGATGTGAACTGCTTCCTTCAAAGCCCATTCTGTTAATTCATTGTGACTTAAAAGCCTGATTTGTTATCTGGTATTAAATGCAGGTGTTTGTAAACTCTATGTGAACTTTTCATTTAAAGAGTGGTAGCGTTAGTTAGAAAGCATTTTTATGCATTCAAGAAATATCAATTAATCATTTTATTGGGGCAGATCTACTAACCCTTTGAAATACTGTGTAAATTTAAGGTGACCATCCAAATACGTTAGCAGTAGGTTGTGTTTTAACAATAATAATATAAAAAACAATTGTTTTGTCAATGCATCTATTTGCATTTTACTCCATATTGGCCATCAATTTATTCAAACATGCTAAACAGGATCAATGACTCGAGGTGAAGGATAAACCATTTCTTGGATATTGTCTGAAATCATTCTTTCCTGATATAACATTCACGAACAATAAATCTTTTCCTAAAGTATACCTCCAAAGTTTTTAGCCTGTGTGATCTCCAGTTCTACCAAAGGGAGACAGGACCCAAGTGTAGTGTGTTACCAATTGTTTTCTTGGTGACTATGGTCTTAGCTGCCTTGAGATTGACAAGATCCTCCTGAATAGTTTCAAGCTGATTCCTCACCATTCTCATAATCATTGAAACTCTATGAGGTGTGATCTTACATGGAGCCCCCGATCGAGGGAAATAATTTTGCTTCTACCATTCGCACCAATTTTAGTAAACTTCTCACCAAGCTGCTTGGCGATGCTTGGTCTTGTAGCCCATATCAGACTTTTGTAGGTCTACAATCTTTTCCCTGACATTCTTGGACAGCTCTTTGGTCTGGTGGAGAGTTTGATTGCTTTTGTGAACATGTGTCTTTTATACAAGTAACAAGCTGAGATTAAGAGCATTACCTTTAAGAGAGTGCTCCTAATCTCAGCTCGCTACCTGTATAAAAGACATCTAGGAGCCATAAATCTTGCTGAATGATAGGGGATCAAATACTTATTTGTCTGAGTGAAATGCAAATCAATTTATAACTTAAAAAAATTAGCAATAGGTTTTTTTGCATTTTTAGTTTTATTCTGTCTCTCACTGTTCAAATAAACCTACCATTAAAATTATAGACCGCTCATTTCTTTGTCAGGGGGCAAACATACAAAATCAGTAGGGGATCAAAAATGTAAAAAAATTTATGCAATAGCAACTAAGACTAGATAAGTATAAAGCCCTATAGCAGTGATATCCTGTACAGGGCAACAGTTACTCACTCGTCCTCGGCACACTCTGGTCCCCACCTTCCTGGACAGACGCAGGTGACGCCTGCTCAACCATTCACCGGCTGAGGTGGGACATCGCTGCAGCCAGTAATTGGCTGAGCGTCCGTCAAGGAAGGTGAAGGCCGGAGTGTGCCAAGAACATATAAGTAGCTGGGTCCCGTACAGTAGAACATGCAGGGATATTTGGGTGGTTCTAGCGGTTCTCACCCCCTGCGATCGATCACACACTTAGCCCCTATCCCGTAGATAGGGGATCAGTGTCTAAAAAGTTCTGTTTCCTGGAATTCCCCTTCAAATTATAAGTCAGTTTGTGTATAGTAGATAATTACATGATAATTATTGGCCTCAGCACTTACTGTATTTGAGCTCAGCTTCCTTAGGGCAAACTTTTTTATGACTACAGTTTCCCTCTGGTACCACCTCCCATCCCATCATTGGGTGAGACTTTAACTTTCTCCTTCCTGCTCTGACACTTTAGATAGGCTTCTGAATATAAATACTATCACAGGCTCACCAGAAGGGAAGAGCTGAAATCTTATACAACAGGAAGGGTGAAAATGACGTGTAGACTGCTGAACCACCAGTAAGAAACACTATTAGGTAACTACCTCACATAAGGGAAATGTGCCTAAGGTCAGTTATATGCATTGAAGCATCATAGATTACTATCAAAAATTGTGGCCATAATATGTGGAACTGGTCTTAGAAGAATGCTGCAAGGTGATCACTATAAAAATTTAGGGAATCATATCTCCTGTTTACTTATTTCTTCTAATTTATTTATTCATACTTTTTGTATAAGGATTTTTTTTAATACAGAAATGGAAAAATGTTACATTAAAAAGTCACATGTCACACTTGGGACGACTGACATGGAAAAGGACTTAGGAGTCTTAGTTAACATTAAATTTAGCTGTAGTGACCAGTATCGGGCAGCTGCTGCCAAGGCAAATAATGGGGGGCATCAATAGGGGCATAGAGGCCCACGACAAGGAAATAATTCTACCGCTGTACAAATCACTAGTCAGACCACAACAAGAGTAATACGGGGAATGGGAGGACTACAGTACCCAGAAAGATTATCAGAATTGGGGTTATTTAGTTTAGAAAAAAAAAGGCTTAGGGGAGACCTAATAACTATGTATAAATATATCAGGGGACAGTACAGATCTATTTATACCCAGGAATGTATCTATAACAAGGGGGCATCCTCTACGTCTAGAGGAAAGAAGGTTTCTACACCAGCACAGACGGGGGTTCTTTACTGTAAGAGCAATGAGACTGTGGAATTCTCTGCCTGAGGAGGTGGTCATGGTTAACTCTGTAAAAGAGTTCAAAAATGGGTCTGGATGCATTTTTGGAGAATAATATTACAGGTTATGGATTCTAGATTTATAGGGATAGAACGTTGATCCAGGGATTTATTCTAATTCCATATTTGGAGTCGGGAAGGAATTTTTACCTCTAGTATGAGGGTTTTTTGCCTTCTTCTGGATCAACTCAGTAGGGACTCATTAGGGTTATAGGTTGAACTTGATGGACTCTGGGGGAAATTTATCAAAACCTGTCCAGAGGAAAAGTTGCCCTGTTGCCCAAAGCAACCAATCAGATCGCTTCTTTCTAACAAGGTCCCTGGCAAAATTAAAGAAGCAATCTGATTGGTTGTTATGGGCAACTTTTCCTATGGACAGGTTTTGATAAATCTCCCCCTATGTTACTATAGATTTTTAGGCATCATCTGAAGTAAAGTTGATATTTGTGTACAATTCCAAAGGGGAATGATGGATTTTGGTCTCTTCTTCTTTTATATTTATTAGTTACAGATGGATGTGCAGTCACTGTAGCAAGAAACATGTCCACTATTACAGGTAGGCTAAACGGTTTGTATCAAATTATTCTATGGCCTATTTTACCATTGCCTTAGACAACCCAATTTCTGCTGTCATTTTTTTTTAGTATTGGCTGTAAAGTGATAGTAGATGTCTGACTGGCTGCTATAAGCACATCTCTGTATTTTTATTTGCATGATTTTTTATAAGTGACTCATTTAATGGACACACTTAATCCTTTTGGTTCTATAGAACTGAAATGTGAATGTATACTAAACTAAAAATGAATGATAAAAGTATAGAAAGGATAAGCTTGTACACAGTGTTTGCCAGCCTGCAGGATTTTCTGTATGTTCCTGAAATTACCAGTCTTATAGAAATCCTGTAGAGGACATGTTATTTTTCCACTGATCTCTATCATTTTGGCTGCTAGACAACTGAGGGGTGGTGCTAAGAGTTTTTGACAAGATTCGGCATTTAAGGTCTTCTATTGCGGACAGAGTAGTAGGCAAATGCTTCTTATGCACTTTCATATAGAATGTTTAGAGGTGGGTTAAATTGCTGATCTAGAAGAATCTCTCATATAAAAGAATTATTTGTATATTTCTTAAAAGGGTTGTTTGGTCTGAACCTATATATTATAAATATGTTTGGGAAGATGCGGGTTAAAATAATAATAATGAACCTTGCTCTACACTGTCCCCAGAATCCTGGAGCACCAGTTTCTGAAGCGCAGTGTTTGCGGGTTTGTAGAAGTGACATCACATTGCTGTGGCCACTGATTGCCCGTGACATCATGTCTACATAGCTAAAAGAGCTGTGCTGCAGAAAATGGAGCTCCAGGATTCTGGGCATATTGACAAGAGTGAGGAAAGTAAATTACATTTTTGTTTTGTTTGTTTTTTAACCCACACCTTCCTATGCATATTTTAAAAAAATAAGTGCAGCCTAGACAACTTCTTTAAATATTTAAATGGGCACTGTCATGAAACATTTTTTTTTGATATGTTGTAGTAAGTACTACAACATATCTCTAATATACTTTTATAAAAAAAAAAATGCTTTTAAAACATTTTAAAAGCAATTTGAAATTCGGCCACTAGGGGTCGCCCTCCTAGTGGCCGAATGCAGTGCGGAGTGACGTCACTGCAAAATTCCGACTGATTCCGGAAGGGCATCAGTCGTAATTTTGCGCAGGCGCAGTAACATCCAGGGCTGTGCATCGGCTCCCCGCACTCGCCGACGGCCTTGCTGCAAGGGGGGCAGGAAGAGGCTCCTGTGCACCCCTCCCTCCCGCTGCTGAGGGGAGTCTGGGGCTCCAGGGACCAAAGGGGCCCCTCCGGCTGCACTCCGGTGTAGCTGCCGCCTTCCTGGCCGGGCTCCGGCTCAGCTCCAGCTCCCCGACGCTGTCCGTCCGGTACAGAGCCATGGAGGTTGCCTTCCAATACAGGGTGCCTCCAGTTGTTTTACCACTACAACTCCCAGCATGCCCTGACAGCCAATAGATCTCAGGGCATGCTGGGAGTTGTAGTGGTGAAACAGCTGGAGGCACCCTGTTAGGAGAACTAAGGGCGGAAGTTGGCCCCCAGCAGGCATCAGTGACGTGGTGCCTGCTGGGGAAATCTGCCTGGTAGTGAGCACACTGCCAGGCAGACTAAATGCCATTTTTAAAATAGTAAAAAAATTAAATAAAGGCAGGGAGGGTGTTAGGAATAGAAGGGCAATAGGCAGGGACAGAAAAAAAAAACATGGAAAAAAAACTAGTGTTTTTTTTCCATATGAAAGTAAATGACACAATTCATTTGTAAGGCAATAAAACCGTATATTTTAAATAAAAAACAATCTATAGAGCATTAAATTGCCTCACAGTGATGACATAAAGAAGCCCAGGAAAAGAATGAAAATGTCCTGGATCTGATATAACAGGACACTTCTGTAATGTCTCTTTATTCTAGAAATGTATAGATTAGTTATCAAAGCAATCTGGGGCAGCCTAATCCCAAGAGGCTCAAGCCGCAAAATCCAGGAGTGTGAACAGATTGTGTCAGTGCTGACCTAGACAGGGGGATTTTTGTCTATTTGTCAGTCTATCTCATCAAGTCACCTTTGAAAGATGCTGATTCGGCTTTGTTTACACTGTAACTCATTGGCTTGCTGTTTAAAAAAGAACATTCCCTTTTTCTTGGCATCTACCTGATCATTTTGGATGACAGTGTTGACTATACCTCAGAGGGAAACCTGCTGACAGATGTGAACCAGGGCTTAGTGAAAAATAATGTCTGGAAGTTACTCCCCGGTATGAGGCTGTTCATTTTAGCACTTTTAATTAGTGCAAGATAAACAACCACACTATTGTGTTATTAGAATAAAATTAAGAAGCTTATCCAAGTCATTCCAAGTGTGGAATTTCATAACTGATGCACAAAATAATTATAGTAATCACTTGTATCACAGGCTGAGAATCATCCGCTCCGGTATAGATACGTCACTGCTAATGAAAGCTTAGCATATGTATAGCGGAAGCTATTATGTTCCTTATAACATTAAGGAGCATTCTATTAATGTACTCAATTCTTCTATCACACAGGGCACGTTCATGGTCTAAAAAGATTTCTTTTCATCTCTACTTTGTCGCATACATTCAGAAAATAGTGACGAGAATAGTTTACATTATCTTTAAAAAAAAATATAACAAGTGTTATGTCTAAATTAGATAGCATTAACTGTTAAAAGGTCTTTGTAGGTCTTGCTTGCGAATGTAAAATGTACAGCAAACTACATTTGCTAATCTCTAGTTAAGATAAAAAAGAACTAAACTTAACACAAACATCAGTGCTCATATGCATCTCTTGCTGCATGTTGTCCTTTTTCATGGAAGAGGGAAAATAACTCCTTTCTACTGTATTATGTACATGCAATGTAAATGAACCCAGGCAATCACTTGCTAGAGAACATCTGTCTAGTGGAGCTTCTCTTAAGCACTAATGGCTGGAATCTGAGAAAATCTCAATCAAGGTCATAGAACCCCTTTAGAACCATCATGATCAATACATACAAAGAGGGGACGCTCTTGTTGTCCTGTCATGTTGGCCATGGCAACAAAATCAAAACAGACTATGTAATCAAGACAGCCCTGGGTCTATTAAACACCTGCATAGTATGTTAGCTGGACACTTCCGACTGGTGACAAGGGGATTTTTTAGGGTCCTCACTGCTGTTATTAAGCCCCCTCCATGGTGTACAGCTACAGGTGAAACTCAAAAAAAATTAGAATATTGTGCAAAAGTTCATTTATATCAGTTATGCAACTCGTCTGCAGAAGGAAGCATGAAGTGCTCCAAAATCTCCTGGTAGATGGATGCTTTGACCCTATATATATAATATATGGGGATTTGGGGTTTTCATGAGCTGTAAGCCATAATCATCACAATTATGACAAATCCCGCCTTGAACTATCTTGCTTTGCATGTAATGAGTCTCTCTCATATATTAGTTTTAAGTTGCATTACTGAAATAAATGAACTTTTGCACAATATTCAAATTTTTCAATATTCGACTGTATGTCTCTTTCTCTCCATTTGAGGGGGTGGGGCCAGAGCTGGAATGCTTGCCAGTAGTAATAATACCTGGACTTTCTTTCCTTTTAGTTTTCTAGCCAATCACCTACTATTCTATGCTTTGATGTTATGATATAGTGCAGGACAAAGTATACTGGAATAAACAGACTGGCACTGTGTTGGAGGATGATATATACTGTTCACTACTATAGATGACGTGTGTGGAATAGGGAGAAATCAGTTAACCTCTTCAGGACGCCGGGCGTATGCATATGCCCTGCATCCCGAGTCCTTAAGGACGTGGGGCGTATGCATATGCCTGTGGGAATTCCGTTCCCCGCCGCTAGCCGGTTGGGGACCGGACCGGGATGCCTGCTGAAATCATTCAGCAGGCATCCTGGCACATCACCGAGGAAGGTCCTGAGCCCCCCCCCCCCCCCCATGTCGGTGATCGCAGAAAATCGCATGTCAATTCAGACATGCGATTTTCTGCTATTCCGGGCTGATCGGGTCTCTGGTGACCCGATCACCCAGAAAATAGGGATGATCGGACCTGTCAGTGACAGCCCCGATCATCCTGAGGGATAGGAGCGAGGTCGCAGTGCAGCGATCTCCTGATTCTGACCAATGGCAGAACTGATTCTGACCAATGGCAGCGCATGACAGTGGGTTGCCATGGCAACCCCTGTTCTGCCCACCCCTGGATGTCGGGCAGAATGGGGGGAGAATATGGATGCCGGTACCTGGCCAGATGATAGCGTGGAGACCTCTGATCGTCGCTGGAGACTACGGTGGGGGGGGGGGGGGGGGGGGGAGGAAGGGGGCAGTAAGCGATATTTACTGCTGCCCTTCCTAGTGGGTGCCAAACTGCAACTTCCAGCATGCCAAGACAGCCAAAGGCTGTCTGGGCATGCTGGGAGTTGTAGTTTTGCAACATCTGGAGGGTCACAGTTTGGAGACCACTGTTACAGTGGTGCCCAAACGGTAGCCCTCCAGATGTTTCCAAACTACAACTCTCAGCATGCATAGACTGCCCAGGCATGCTGGGAGTTGTAGTTCTGTAACATTTGTCCCTTCAGATTTAGCAATTTTCATGACATTTTTGAAAATTGCTGCTCTACTTTGAAGCCCTCTAATTTTTTCAAAAAGTAAAAATATGTCCATTTTATGATGCCAACATAAAGTGGACATATAAAAATAAAATTTATTTGGAATATCAATTTTCTTTACAAGCAAAGAGCTTCAAAGTTAGAAAAATTGAAAATTTTCATGAAATTTGGGGATTTTTCACCAAAAAAGGATGCAAGTAACGATGAAAATTTACCACCAAAATAAAGTAGAATATGTCACGAAAAAACTTTCTCAGAATCAGAATATTCTGTAAAAGCATTTTAGAGTTATTAATGCATATAGCGACGGTGGTCAGAATTGCGAAAAAGGGCTCAGTCCCTAAGGTGAAAAAGGACTGCGTCCTTAATAATGCTAGTAAGTTAGTTAGTAAGGTGGTACATGAGCAGGAAAAAAAACAGTGATGAAGGGGTTACATCACAAAAGCAGCCCTGGTCTAAGCAGTGAACTGCTACTGATGACAACAGGCTAAAGGGTAGGGGGAAAGGGAATGTGGGAAAATAACAACACAGTTTTGAGGGAGAAACACAAGGTTTTTAGCTGTAGAAACATACTCTTAGAAGAATACAAGTGGCAATGAGGCCAGTTTGGTTTACACAGTGGCATCCAAATTAGAGCCCTGCAAAGGCAGTAAGTTTTACTTACTAAATTGGACAGCTGACTTAGTGTTCACATCATATATATATACATTTTTGTGAAGTACAGTATGTTGGTTTAAAAAGAGAATCTTGATTTTCATTTAATCAAAGACATTATCCATGTCTAAAAAAAAAAAAAGCCGACAAATATAGCAACAAATTTCTTTGCTCATAATGGAGAGATGTGCCATATGGCTTTTGCTTAATAGACACAAAATGCCTCTAAACTTTTGTCACCAGGCCTCCCATTTAATTATTACAAACATAAGCTAATTATTACTGTGACAAGAGGAGCAAATCAAATTTGCTAAAGTGCTGGTAAAATTATTATGAACATAACTTTCAATCTAACACACAGCTGCAAATGAAAAGAATACACATACAAATTGCTCAATTGTAATGGTCAATGTAATTGCAGCTTAATCAAGATGCTTATAGCATACCTATTATTTATATAAATGGAGTCTAAAAATGGAAAACATTTTCTTTTCTAGTACAGAACATGAAAAAGTTGTAATTGACAAGTTAACTTGATATGAGAATCAAGGAGTCAGAAATAGAAAATGCACTTCTAACCAACAACAGGGACATTTTCTAATAAGTAACACAATGATGCTGGGAAGGTGCCATACTGTCTCAGAAAAAAATAACTAATTTCTTTAGTCTTTATCAATATCATTTTATGGTTGATCAGACCTTTTGATCGTTTTTTTTAATCCATTTTTTTCTTGGATATAAATTGATAGAATTTTTTTAATCTTTTTTTATTCCAATTTTTTTCCTGGAATATTCCCTGATCAGTAATTCTGGTGATTGATATTGTTTTTTGTTTACAGCATTGGCCATGTTAGATCAGTTTCTGTTCGATTTTGTTTAAAGGGTACCTGTCACCAAATAAAACTTTTAATATAGTGTAATTAGCAGACACTTTCCCATTCACTTTCTTTTAAAATTATCAACATAAATATTTTTGAAATGTAATAGAAAAATCGATCACTAGGTGGCAAAGAGCCTCACTGAAAGAAGCACAGAGCTTGAGGTCTTCTATTCATCACAGCACTGCAACAATGTGAGGGCGGAAGTGGTCCCCCACTGGGCTTCAGTGATGGCATGCCTGCTGGGAAACGCCCAATTTCTTCTGCTGGGAGATTGCACTATGTGAGAAAGAAGAATGGTAAGATATAGAGCTTTTTAAAGCTCTGAAATTTTTTTTTTAAGGGTGGGAGGGTGTTAGGATTAGTTAGGTAACATAGCCTGAGTTAGTTTAGATAAGCTTATTTGGTGACAGGTACTCTTTAATAGTTTGGACAAGGCAATACCAATTATGTTTGTTTTTAAGGAGTTTAGCCTTTTTGTTACTTGAATAATGGGTAAAGGTGAGCTGTAATAACCGCACTCCCCTTTCCCCTTGTCACTGCTGTTTCAGTGGCTCCTATTCTGAGTGCTCTCTGCTTTTTTCTGCTTTTGATGATGTGCTGACACTGCAGGAACTGCCTGTTTAGCCATTCACTGGTGGCCCACTTCAGTCATTGATGAGATGAGTGGGCATCCCCTGCCCAGTCAGCATGTCATCAAAAGTAGGAGAAAGCAGAGAGCAGTTGGAAGGGAGCTGTTGGAATGGTAGTGGTGGGGAAATTTTGGCAGGTGAGTATGATTTTTTTTTTGCCCCACCCATTTTGAAGGTTCCCTTCAGCAGCAGTAAAAATAAGCCCATGCCTAGATAGGCATCAGTATTCTGGGCATACCTTTTGAATG
Organism: Hyla sarda; assembly: GCF_029499605.1. Lineage (NCBI taxonomy): Eukaryota > Metazoa > Chordata > Amphibia > Anura > Hylidae > Hyla > Hyla sarda. The sequence continues at coordinate 131,718,224 of NC_079191.1, read as the reverse complement.
TCCACAGTCCTTTTCAGTATAAAATATACATTTTCTTTTTAACTCTTAAGGACCAAGCCCATTTTGACCTTAAGGACCAGGTCAATTTTATTTTTGCCTTTTCGTTTTTTCCTCCCCGCCTTCTAAAAATCGTAACTCTTATATTTTCATCCACAGACTAGTATGAGGGCTTGTTTTTTGCGCGACCAGTTGTCCTTTGTAATGACAACATTTTGGAAGGTTTTGTTTTTACGCCGTACAATTTACGGTAAAAATGACATGTGTTCTTTATTTTGTGGGTCAATATGATTAAAATCATACCTATGATTACATACTTTTCTATTATTGTGCTTAAAAAAAAACGCTAACTTTTTAACCAAATTAGTACGTTAAAAATCCCTCTATTTTGACAACCTATAACTTTTTATTTTTTCCGTATAAGCGGCAGTATGAGTGCTCATTTTTTGTGCCATGATCTGTACTTTTTATTGATAACACACTTGTATATATAAAACTATTTTTTGAAAATAAATTAAAAAAAATATAAAATGTGACAAAAAAGCAGCAATTTTGGCCGGTCACGCCGTTCACTGTACGGGATAATTAACATTATATTTTAATAGTTCAGACATTTACGCGTGTGGCGATACCAAATATGTTTATTAATTTTTTTTTACACTTTTTGGGGATAAAATGGGAAAAAGGGCCATTTTAAATTTTTATTGGGTGAGGGGAATTTTTCAAATTTTTGTTACTTTTGTAAAACTTTTTTTACTTCTTTTTTTTTTACACTTTAATAGTCCCCATAGGGGACTATTCATAGCAATCAGTTGATTGCTAACACTGTTCAGTGCTATGCATAGGGCATAGCATTGATCAGTGTTATTGGCTATCTTCTGCTCTGGTCTACTCGATCTCAGACCAGAGCAGAAGAATCCGGGAAGGCAGCGGAGGCAGGTGAGGGGACCTCTGTCCACCATGTTAACTGATCTGATTCTCCGGGCTGTGCCGCGGGCGATCAGATCAGCATATGATGTAGCCGCGCTTCGCAGATGCCATGATCTGTATTGATCACGGCATGTGAGGGGTTAATGGCAGACATCGATGTGACCGCGGATGTCGGCCATTACCGGCTGCACATGACCCGATCATCGCTCCGATGCTCGCGGTCATGTACAGGACGTAAATGTACGTCCTGGTGCGCTAAGTACCGCCGCACCAGGACATACATTTACGTCTGTGGCCGTTAAGGGGTTAATATGTAAATATGTTCCAAGTGCCCAGGTTTTTTTTCCCCAGCACAATAGGAGCCCAGAATTAGCCAGTCCATTTCCTCTTAATCACTAGCTCCAAGCTCACTTGACAGAGGCAGTGAATAAGAGAAGAGGGGCTGGCTAACCATGGGTTCTTGCTGGAGAACACCCCCCTGGGCACTTGAGCCTAATTAACATATTACCAAAAAAGCTTGTATCACAATGCTGGAAAGGTATGCCTGGATTCCTGAGAACTCTATTTGGCCATGGGATTTTTTTTTACCCTGTTTAACTGCTGACAAGTACGCTTTAACACTTGTACAAAACACTGGTAGTAGCTGACTGCTCTCACATGTACCCTCTAATACCCACCAGTAATCTCATGTCAGCAATATCTCAGTTATAGCCACTTATCTAAAGCATTCCAATATAATAACTTGGCTATTAAGTGTATAAATCTAATAATATAAAAAAACAAAACAAATGGTCACTGACATAAAAAGTGGAGTTAAGTCTCTTATGTAGTTTAGCAGGAGGGAAGAAATTGCAAGTACAGTGGTTGAGGGACCGTGCAATGTAAAGTATAGGACAGTGGTCTACAACCTGCGGACCTCCAGATGTTGCAAAACTACAACACCCAGCATGCCCGGACAGCCGTTGGCTGTCCGGGCATGCTGGGTGTTGTAGTTTTGCAACATCTGGAGGTCTGCAGGTTGTAGACCACTGGTATTGGAGGTTATACTCACATGTCCCCACCACTCTGGACCGTCACCGCTCGTCACCGCTGCCCAGGATGTCACCGTCCATCGCTGTCGTCGCGTCCCCGATGCTCCGGCAAGGCCTCTGCTTCCTCGGCATCCGCTCTCTCCGTCGCCGCCATCACATCGCTACGCACGCCGCTCCTATTGGATGACGGGGCGGCGTGCGCAGCGACGTGATGACGTCGATGGAGGGTGCCGACGATGCAGAGGATCCTGAAGAGGACACGCCGGAGCCCCAAGGACAGGTAAGTGATCGTCAGCGGACCACACGGGGCACCGTAAACGGCTATCCGGTGGCAGTTGAAGCAGTCAGCGCTGCCGGATAGCCGTTTATGCGATGGCCCCGACATACAAAAGCATCGTATGTTGATGCTGCCTTCACCATGCAATGGCCTCTGAGTGGTCATCGTATGTTGAAATGATCGTATGTCGGGGCCATCGTAGGACGAGGGGTCACTGTACTGTACCAGCATAACATGAATGCACCGGATCAAGCATTTATAAGACATGGTAAAAATAATGATAAAGCGAACGTCACTCCCTTTTCCTCCTCTCGGCCATCACCAGAAACTCATTATTTCCTACTGGCAGGTGGGGCACTGTAGTAGTGACTGCCCATACTGAGAAGAATCTAAACATAAAGTGCCCATACTGAATGAGAAACCTATAGAGCATCCTGCTGCAATGTTAATTCAGAAGAAATGAACAAGTAAATAGTTGCTGTTACATATCACAACCCAAAAGAAGATTTTCAGTTTTGGGTGGAATTTTCCCTAATATGAGAAAGCAGTTTATTACTATAATTTCCCCAGTCAGATCAATATAATATGTTCTTTTATAAATGAATTCTACGTCTGTCTCATATCTAACAATTTCTATGGTGCAGCTCCATCTATTTTACCCTGACAGCATACTGAGCAAATTTGTAACCTTAACATTTATCAACGCTTCTAAAATGTCGCGGCGAGAAGATTCTCTTTAAAACAGAAATCTCTATAAAGACAGTTTTCATCCCCGCCATGTGCGCTTATTGTTATTGAAGGTGAACAGTTGTATCTCCCCTGAGTCCTCCATAGGCTAACATTGTGAAAGTCAAAAAAGCACATTATCCCCATGAAATTTAAGAGCTACTTAGTGTACAATCCACACGAAGCAATACGTAGACATATTAAAGAAGAATTATCCTCTCGGATTGAGGAAAATTAATTTACTGACACATTTGAAAGTGTCAGCTGGATAATGGTAGAAGAGGAGGGAGGGTTAATAACACAGATTTATTTCTGACCTCCATGAATTCCCTACTGCATTTTTCTAATGCGCTAAACTGTGAGTTGTGATTTTAGGTTGAAAATATGCCTACAGCTGAATACAGTATAATGGATATTCATTGGCTGAATTTTCTATCTATTGTTATGTTCTACTGGAAATTCTAATGGTTTCAAGTTGCTGGAAAGAAAATAACGTTATTGTCAAAGATTGAGAAAGAGATCCTGCAGAATAGGAGAAAAAAGATTGAATTAAAGGAGTACTCCGCTTCTCAGCGTTTTGGAACAAACTGTTCCGAACGCTGGAGCCGGCGTCGGGAGCTCGTGACGTCATAGCCCTGCCCCCTATGATGTCATGTCCCGCCCCCTCAATGCAAGTCTATGGAATGACAGCTGTCACGCCCCCTCCCATAGGCTTGCATTGAGGGGGGTGGAGCGTGACGTCACACGGGGCAGACCCTTGACACCCCCTTCCCGCAGGCTGCCAGGGCCCTGTACAGGAGATCGCGGGGGCACCAGTGGTCGGATCCCCCGTGATCTGAAACTTATCCCCTATCCTTAGGATAGGGGATATGTTTTTCACCACTGGACTACTCCTTTAAAGAGTAGCTCCCACCATCCTTTTTTTGTTTTTTTTTGGTTTCTGTCCTTGCCTATTGCCCATCTATCCCTAATCCCCTCCCTGCCTTTAAATTTTTTTTTTACTATATTAAAAATGCCTTTTTATCTGCCTGGTAGTGTGCTCACTACCAGGCAGACTTCCCCAGCAGTTCGACGTCACTGATGCCAGGCAGACTTCCCCAGCAGTGCGACGTCACTGATGCCTGCTGGGGCCGACACTTCCGCCCTTAGTTCACCTATACAGGGTGCCTCCAGCTGTTTCACCACTACAACTCCCAGCTTGTCCAGACATCTACTGGCTGTCAGGGCATGCTGGGAGTTGTAGTGGTGAAACAACTGGAGGCACCCTGTGTTGAAAGCAATAACTTTGTTAGCGCCGTGGCGCTGCCCCCAACCCCGCTCTCTCCCCCCCCCTCTGTAGAAATCAATAGTTTTGTATGGGAGGCGGCGCTATCCCGAACCCCGCTCCCCCACTCTGTTGAAATCAATAGTTTTGTAAGGGCCATGGCGCTACCCCGAACCCCGCTCTCTCCCCCCCTGTTGAAATCAATAGTTTTGTTTGGGCCGCGGCGCTCCCCCGAACCCCGCTCCCCCCACTCTGTTGAAATCCATAGTTGCCGTGGCGCTACCCCGAACCCCGCTCCCCCCCAACCATACCCAAGTGCAGAGCAGCAGCAGCGGCGCGTATATGCCAGGAGGCGGGGCCGAAGTGTTAAGCCAAGCAGCCAATGCACTCTCAGCGCTCGCTCCCGCCTGTCGGATTGACAGGCAGGGAGTGAGCTCAGGCTGAATGAATTAGAACCGATTTCCCGGCCAGCATTGGTCTGAATTCAAGCGTGACGTCACGCCAGGCTGCAGCCGGCCACTAGGAGGGAGACCCCTAGTGGCCGGTTTTCAACATTAAAATAAACTATTTTAATGAAAAAAAAATTAATAGATTTATATTAGAGATATGTTGCAGTACATAAGTACTACAACATATCAAAAAAGTTTGGTGACAGTAGCCATTTAACACTGAGTGATTCCATACTTTTTTCTTCTATTTGCTCTGGGAAGAACATATGCCATTAATTAAAATAAAATATTTAGCTTTCACGTGTTTGAGGTATTTTTTTATGAAACCAGAGTATTTAACTATTTAACATGCGTGATTTATGTATTTGCTATGAAGAAAATCAAAAAACGGTTTAACATTCTCTGTGTGGGTATTGTATAACTTTTGCCTGGGGTCGTGGGTGGTCTTTTCATTAAATAATGTAAAGTAGAGTTGCTTATATGAGTCTGTTAGCTCTTTGTAAGTATTGGAGCCATGGATTGATGTAAATCATTTTGAAAATGAAAAGAATTTCCATAGTATTGTTGGTTATTGCGGCTTCTTTATGTCCAGAGCATAAAAGTTCATCTGCGTTACACATTATGTTTTCTGAACCAAAGCCTCATTTGATGCTGTACATTGCAGTGTACATGCCAACCCAGTCCAATTTATAAAGCAGTATGACATGAGCATCCATTGCACAATTGCTGGCTTAATACCCATTAGATGCTCAGGACAGATATAGATGGCATTTGGTCCAAGAACTGCATCTGGCCTGTTACTGATCAGGGGAATTCAATATGCTGAACTCATAACTTTGCATATTATTCACATTTGATGCTGTCACTATTCAGAAATCAGCATTTAACTCTATGTAAGCCATCTAGATAACATTCTACTTGCATTCTATTATAAGGTGGGATTGTATCTAACAAGGGATCAGACATCTGCATTAACAGTGCCTTGCAAAAGTATTCACCCCCTTGACTTTTTTCATGTTTTGGTACATTACAGCCTTAAATTCAATGTTTTGTTAATCTGAATTTTATGTGATAGATCAGAACACAATAGTCTGAGTAGGTGAAGTGAAATGAGAAAAATATATAAATAAAACTATTGTTTAGAAATAGAAAACAGAAATGTGTGTATGTATTCACCCCTTTTGTTAGGAAGCATATAAATAGCTCAGGTGCAACCAATTACCTTCAGAAGTCACATAATTCGTGAAATGATGTCCACCTGTGTGCAATCTAAGTGTCACATGATCTGTCATTACATATACACACCTTTTTTTGAAAGACCCCAGAGGCTGCAACACCTAAGCAAGAGGCATCAGTAACCAAACACTGTCACAAAGACCAAGGAACCAAAATTCACGGAACGGACAAGGAGGGCATTAATCAGAGAGGCAGCACAGAGACCTAAGGTTACCATGGAGGAGCTGCAGAGTTCCACAGTAGAGACTGGAGTATCTGTATATAGAACGACAATAAGCCGTACGCTCCATAAAGTTGGGCTTTATGGCAGAGTGGCCAGAAGAAAGCCATTACTTTCAGCTAAAAACAAAAAGGCACGTTGTGAGCTTGCGATAAGGCAAATGGAAGACTCCCAAAATGTATGGAGGAAGGTGCTCTGGTCTGATGAGGCTTTAATTGAACTTTTCGGACATCAAAGAAAACACTAAATCTGGCGCAACCCAACACATCACCCAAAGAACACCATCCCTCCCAGTGAAACATCATGCTGTGGGGATGTTTTTCAGCAGCTGGGACTGGGAAACTGGTCAGAGTTGAGGGAAAGATGGATGGTGCTAAATACAGGGATATTCTTGAGCAAAACCTTCCAGCAGGACAATGACCCCAAACATACTGCTAAAGCAACACTTGAGTAGTTTAAGGAGAAACATGTAAATGTGTTGGAATGGCCTAGTTAAAGCCCAGATCTCAATCCAATTGAAAATCTGTGGTCAGACTTAAAGATTGCTGTTCACAAGCGCAAACCATCCAACTGGAAGGAGCTGGAGCAATCTTGCAAGGGGGAATGGGCAAAAATCCCAGTGATGGTAAGATGTGGCAAGCTCATAAAGACTTAATGAGCTGTGATTGCCGCAAAAGGTGGCTCTACAAAGTATTGACTTTAGGGGGGGGAAATGTTATGCACATTGACCTTTTCTGTTATTTTGTCCTATTTGTTGTTTGCTTCACAATAAAAAAATAAATAAAATAAAATAAAATCTTCAAAGTTGTGGGTATGTTCTGTAAATTAAATGACCAAAATCCTCAAACAATCCATGTTAATTCCAGGTTGTGAGGCACAAAAATACGAAAAAAGTCAAGGGGATGAATACTTTTGCAAGGCACTCTATTATTGCACTGTGTTAGAGCAGTAAGAGACTGTGATTGGGCAGTGAGGCTCTCTCTATAAATTACTTATTTTCTAAATATGCTGTAAATTCTCTAGAAGTAAAAGACATATGGAGAGGTTACGGGTAATGGAGCACAGATGATTCTTCTGAACTAATAATTCCCATATCTATTTTTTTTTCTGGGTGTCCAACATTTAGTCTTCAGTTAATTACTAGAGTTATAATAATGTGAAAAAAAAATGATATTTAAATGAACCGATACCAATCACGTCATATAGTTTAATACTGTAACATTCGATAAACTCACCAAAACTGTCTGTTAAGTGATAACCATGGGTTGCTGCACCTGTTCACTTCTGCACCTAAAACTAAACAGGTTTCCCTACAAAACAAGCAATGTAGCAAATATGCCTCAAAGCTATATCGTGCAATGCCATATTGCCAAAACAGCATATAAAATTGAAATAAATATACTACATAGTCATCCATAGAACTTTCTATATTTCTACATAATAAAATACCTATGCCAATCAGGCATAACATTGAAACCACCTGCTCCACATGGGCACTACTGAACCCTTTGTTGGACCACTTTGTTAAATATTTACCACTGCATATAGGAACACCCTACTGGACTTGCTGTTCTGGAAATGCCTTGACCCAGTTTTCAAGCCATCACAAATCGGTCCTTGTCAAAGTTGCCTAGGTTCTTACATTTCGTTTTCCTCCTTCCAACACATCACCTTCAAGAACTTGCTGTTCACTTGCCTTATATATCACACCCTTTGACAGGTGCCAGTGTAATGAGATAATGTTATTCATTTCACCTGTCAGCGGTTTTAGTGTTAAAGATGATTGCTTTATAACTTCATGTACCATTAAAAAGTCAATATACCTTAACACAGCACCATTAAAGAAATATAGTACTACAGAACCCAACATATACAGTGTAATCAGTGTATACCTCTATATAACTATGCCGCCATCTTCTCATTAGCACGATTTACTCTGCATACTTCCCCTTACAGGATACTTAACAAAAATATCCATGGGTCAGAGGTGCATACAAATAATTCATTATCAAATATAACATTTTTTAGCAAAATCTTTGCTCTATTAATATGCCACCCTGCATATTGTCCCAATCAGAAAAAAAAATATGGGGGAATTTACTAAGACGGACCTGTGTGTCACATGCCGGTCTTGAAGAGTTTATCCAGAATTAGAAAAACGTAGCATGTTTATGCTACCATGATGGCAATGCTCCATATCTCACCCCACGAGCCAATATTTTTATAAAATTTTGTATATTCATGTATATTTGTATATAATGCACATCCTGTAAAACGTTTGCCATTTTGACGTAAACGTGACTCCAATATAAGACATGTCGTAATTTTCCTGTTGAAAATTTTCAATTAAAGTAATTTAATTCAGTTTAAGTAAAATCAATTCAAAATATGGTATGCTTAAGTAAAAGGGATTCAAAAACGTAACACTGTAATACTATTAATAAGAACACGTCTGGTTACGGACAGGGTGGAAACAAATTAACATGCCATGCTCACACACCAGCAGATTGCAAGGGCAGCATTGTGTATATTTCCGTCTGCTATATTGTTGAAAGGAGATTTGAGAAAATGCACAGGGCAGATGGCACACAGCACATATATACACAGCAAGAATGTGAATGCCAGTGCCTACAGAGTGCCTCCACATATATGCTGTTTAATTCACTACTTTTTGATAGTTTTTGCCTTTTTATGTCTGAATTTAATCCCTGAACTCAATACAATTTACACTTACAATGAAGACCCATTAACAACAGGCTTTCATTATAACTTCTCCCGGAAAGACTGTCTACAGTGAATGGAAAGAAATAATGAAAATGAATTAAATCAATGTTTGGGTTATTTTAATGGCAAAGTGTGTAACTCCAGATTGTACAACCTGGATAGATCAATCTCCCTTTCAAATAACTTAAACCACCTCACCACAGTGTCTAGTAACAATATCCTTGTCTTGACTAGCAAAACTAGCAAAAAAAAAAAAAAAAAACATCTTTAAATGGGCAGATGTCTCTCCAAAAGAGATGGTTGTGAGATTGGTAGATTTCTCATGCTCTGAAACAACGTGGGCTGGCTTTTCCATAAGACACCAGAGGGATGTGTCTAAAAAACACCCTAAAATCCATAAAATCACATTGTCTGATTTTTAAAGAATTTATTTGCAAATTATGGTGGAAAATAAGTATTTGGTGACCTACAAACAAGCAAGATTTCTGGCTCTCACAGACCTGTAACTTCTTCTTTAAGAGTCTCCTCTGTCCTCCAATCGTTACCTGTATTAATGGCACCTGTTTGAACTTGTTATCAGTATAAAAGACACCTGTCCACAACCTCAAACAGTCACACTCCAAACTCCACTATGGCCAAGACCAAAGAGCTGTCAAAGGACACCAGAAACAAAATTGCAGGCCTGCACCAGGCTGGGAAGACTGAATATGCAATAGACAAGCAGCTTGATGTGAAGAAATCAACTGTGGGAGCAATTATTAGAAAATGGAAGACATACAAGACCACTGATAATCTCCCTCAATCTGGGGCTCCACGCAAGATCTCACCTTGTGGTGTCAAAATGATCACAAGAATGGTGAGAAAAAATCCAAGAACCACATGGGGGGGGACCTAGTAAATGACCTGCAGAGAACTGGGACCAAAGTATCAAAGGCTACCATCAGTAATACACTACGCCGCCAGGGACTCAAATCAAGAAGTGTCAGACGTGTCCCCTGCTTAAGACAGTACATGTCCGGCCCATCTGCAGTTTGCTAGAAAGCATTTGGATGATCCAGAAGAGGACTAGGAGAATGTCATATCGTCAGATGAAAACAAAGTAGAACTTTTTGTCATGTGTGGAGAAGAAAGAATGCTGAGTTACATCCAAAGAACACCATACCTACTTTGAAGCATGGGGGTGGAAACATCATGCTTTGGGGCTGTTTTTCTGCTAAGGGATAGTGTTGCTCGCGAATATTCGCAATTCGAATATTATTCGCGAATATCGCATATTCGCGAATTCGCGAATTTCGCGAATATAGCGTTATATATTCGTAATTACGAATATTCGTTTTTTTCTTTTTTTTTTTTTCTTCACAGTACACATCACAGTGATCACCCCTCTCTGCTTCCAGCTTGTGTGATGTAAAGAAGGCTGTAATACTACTGTGTGAGACTGGCGCACGAAAATTCGCATATGCGAAAATTAGCATATGCAAATTTTCGCATATGCAAATCTTCGCATATCCCAATTTTGTATATGCTAATTTTCACATATGTTAATTTTCGGATACACGAATGTTCGCATATGCGAAAATAAAACGAAAATATAACGAATATGCGAATATTCGCGAATATATGAGGAATATTCGTCCATATATTCGCGAATATTCGCGAATTCGAATATGGCCTATGCCGCTCAACACTACTAAGGGACCAGGATGACTGATCCATGTAAAGGAAAGAATGAATGGGGCCATGTATCGTGGGATTTTGAGTGAAAACCTCCTTCCATCAGCAAGGTCATTGAAGATTAAACGGGCTGGGTCTTTCAGCATGACAATGATCCCAAACACACTGCACGGGCAACGAAGGAGTGGCTTCTTAAGAAGCATTTCAAGATCCTGGAGTTGCCTAGCCAGTCTCCAGATCTCAACCCCATAGAAAACCTATAAAGGGAGTTGAAAGTCCATGTTGCCCAGCAAGAGCCCCAAAACATCACTGCTCTAGAGGTGATGTGAATGGAGGAATGGGTCAAAATACCAGCAACAGTGTGTGAAAACCTTGTGAAGACGTACAGAAAACGTTTGACCTCTGTCATTGCTAACAAAGGGGATATAATAACAAAGTATTGAGATGAACTTTTGTTATTGACCAAATACGTATTTTCCCCCATCAATTACAAATAAATTATTTAAAAATCAGACAATGTGATTTTATGAATTGTTTTTCTCATTTTCAGTTGAGGTATACCTATGATGAAAATCAAAGGCCTCTCTCATCTTTTTAAGTGGGAGAACTTGCACAATTGGTGCAAATAATTGTAAATAAAAATGTATATACAAATCTGGTTTTGACATACCCTGTTTTTTTTATAAGCTTCTAAACTCCCAGTTTGCTCATGATCTACACCAAAAGATGGTTTTCCTATTCTTTGGAATAGTGCATTGAAAGACTCATGGCAACAATAAATGATTGTCTCCAGTTTATAACTAGGGATGACTTTGAAGGTGTGACCAGGATAATAAGGGGTTTAGCACCGAATAAATCTAAAATAAAATATTATGTAAAGTGCTTCTCCCTTCCATGAATAAAGGTTCTCGAGGCAGGTGGGATTATTGGGGATATTAACAGGGGGTTAGTTATCCACCTTTTCTGTACTGGTGCACGTTTACATGTGGAAAATTTGGGTGTAAACTTTTCGAATATGTGAAATTTAGATTCAAGATGTCGACTTATTTGACTAAACTCACAGTATAATTTGCTGTCTTATACGGTGGGGCGGGAAGTGGATGTTTTGGCTGATGTACCATAGAATATTCTAGGCAGTGTTTTATCAAAGCATATGTCAGATCCATTTTGCTATTGCTCTTTAGTTGACACATTAGTTTTAGTTCTAAAAGAAAACTATATATTTCTCTTGACAGGTAATGTGAAGAGTATCAGTAATAAAAGAGGGAAGAGAAACAGCTGGAGCGAGCTTAATTATGCAAAGTCAGTCGCGTTGTTAACTTAAACCTTCTGTATGCCTCTATAAACTCAGAATATGCCTAAGGAAATTATAGGAAAATTAAAATGTAAATGTGTATACATGCAATGTGTCATTATGATTTAATGCCTATTGTTTATGTAAAATATTGTATGAATGCAATTTTTACAATATGAATCAGAATATCTTTTGCGTATTTATTACGTATTTCTCCTGTGTTAGTCATAGAAACGATAGACAACAGATAGAGATGATAACAACAGATACAAATGATAACAGATAGATATATAGATAGATAGAAAGAAATGATTACAACAGATAGATAGAAATTATAACAGATTGATAGATAGATAGAAAAAATATTAACAGATAGAAATGATAACAACAGATAGATAGATAGATAGAAAAATATTAACAGATAGAAATGATAACAACAGATAGATAGATAGATAGAAAAATATTAACAGATAGAAATGATAACAACTGATAGATAGATAGAAAAAATGTTAACAACAGATAGAAATAAAAACAGATTGATAGATACATACATAGATAGATAAAATATTAACAACAGATAGAAATGATAACAACAGATAGATATCGGCAATTGATACCTTTTAATTGCAAACTAAAAAGGTGAGGACATCTTGAGGACATCTTTTGAGAATACCTAGGTCAACTCCTCTAGTAGGTAGGTTGGAAGCCTCATTATTTGTTATCATTTTTTTTAGTTCACCATTAAAAACTCCCAATTTATTTTTCAACTGTCATTCTATAAAAATACAACAAAGCTGAATTTGTCATTCCACATCTTCTGCTGCACACTATGATTTGAGGGATTCCCTAATTTATGACCCTATGACTGATAGCAACACTGAAGACACTGGCAGGGATGTAGCTGAAGTAGCAACATGAAAACCTAACAGAATGGATTTAACTGGTAAAAGTGATGTAACAACTGCTATGGTAGCTTGAATATGACCAAGACTGAACAAGATGATGAACCAGGAAACAGGGCAAAGTTCAAAAAGTTTATAACACCAAGGCAAGGACCCAGAAGGAGGGAACATTCATGTTCAGTGAATGCATATTGGGTTTAAATACCGTATTTATCGGTGTATAAATCTTCTGGTCACTGTTTTAAAGCGGCCGCAGCAGCGGCTGCTTATTAAGTATTAGCAGCACGGCTGCGGCCACTTTAAATCTGTGACCAGTGGCATCTCCTCCCCGCTCACTAAAACTGTCACTTGTTTTCTTCCGCACTATCCACATGTACTGGTGGATAGTGCGGGAGACGCTGATTAAAATGAGCCCTACCTTGTCCGGATCTGCCCTACCTTTTAATCAGCGTCTCCCGCACTATCCACCAGTACCTGTGGATAGTGCGGGAGAAAACAAGTGACAGTTTTACTTTTCATTTTTCTTACATCCCCCCTCCCTCATCATTCCCCCTTTTCCCTGCTTTTTATATATTTTTTTAATTTTACTTTCCTGGCTGCGCTTCGGCACGTCAGCTCAGGCATCAGTGACGTCACTTTTCATTTCCTGTAGTCACCGCAGAAAAATGACATCCCTGATGCCGCACTGAGGAGCTGGGAGAGGACGTCACTCATCTGCTTCACTGACCGCAGCCCGCAAGACAGTCGAAGCGCAGCCAGGTAAGGAAAATAAAAAATAAACTATGAAAAGCAGGGAAAAGGGGGAATGATGAGGGAGGGGAAGAATAGCATACAGTGGTCTTCAACCTGCGGACCTCCAGATGTTGCAAAACTGCAACTCCCAGCATGCCCGGACAGCAGTTGGCTGTCCGGGCATGCTGGGAGTTGTAGTTTTGCAACATCTGGAGGTCCGCAGGTTGAAGACCACTGGTAGGAGGAACATGATGGGGGGATGAGGAGACAGGGGGAAATGATGAGGGGGGGGGGATGATGGGGGGCATGATGAGACAGGTTGGGGGGATGAGACAGGGTGGGGGGGAATGATGAGGGGGGAATGATGGGGGACATGATGAGACAGGGTGGGGGATGATGAGGGACATGATGAGACAGGGTGGGGGGGATGATGAGGGACATGATGAGACAGGGTGGGGGGATGATGAGGGGGAATGATGGGGGACATGATGAGACAGGGTGGGGGGATGATGAGGGACATGATGAGACGGGTGGGGGGATGATGAGGGACATGATGAGACAGGGTGGGGGGATGATGAGGGGGGAATGATGGGGGACATGATGAGACAGGGGGGGATGATGAGACGGGGGAAATGATGAGGGGGGGATGGTTGGGGGACATGATGAGACAGGGTGGGGGGATGATAAGAGACATGATGAGACAGGGTGGGGGGATGATGAGGGGGGGATGGTTGGGGGACATGTTGAGACAGGGTGGGGGGATGATGAGGGACATGATGAGACAGGGTGGGAGGATGATGAGGGGGGAATGATGGGGGACATGATGAGACAGGGTGGGGGGATGATGAGACAGGGGGAAATGATGAGGGGGAATGATGGGGGGCATGATGAGACAGGGTGGGGGATGATGAGACAGGGGGAAATTATGAGGGGGGAATGATGGGAGGACATGATGAGACAGGGTGGGGGATAATGAAACAGGGGGAAATGAGGGGGGAATGATGGGGGACATGATGAGACAGGGTGGGGGATGATGAGGTAAATGTGGCACAGGGACTGATAAAAGGGAAGGAATGACGTGGCACTGGAGGGGACAGGACCAAACTGAGGTGCAGAAGAAGACGAAATTGGGGGGGATGATGTGGCATTTAGTCCAAGCCATTTATTTCACATTTTATTTTTTTTACTTAAATTTCCCTGTTAAAATGGGGGTACGGTAACTAATGGCCATATAACATTATTGGGTAGACAAGCTCTGAAGGAAGAGAACACAGGATTACCAGGCGCTGAGCGGAAAATGTAGTAGTAGGTAACAAAAGTAGTTTAATAGACCATCATGCAATGCGTTTCACAGCACAAACGCTGCTTCCTCAGACATCCATATTATATTATTGGCAGAGGTCAAGTCCTGGGGAAAAAAAAATGTGTGGGAACACACCCAAGATATCCACTCAAGGGCTGGTCCTTCAGGACTCCTGCTAATGGGAACCGTGTTCCTGAAAACCTTGAGCCCTGATTATTGGGTAGCAGAGATATCATGGTAGAATGAGTGTTAATACTGAGTAATGCGCTAACTGATGATGTCATCAGGCACTGTCTATTCTGGCACTGTCAGGCACTGTCTATTCTGAAGAATACAACTATGACAAATATAAATAGTGTTATATAGGTAATTTCAGTAAGGCCATGTTTACACAGCAGAATTTTTGCAGAATGTCACATACCGCAAACAGACGCCAGCAGAACATGCCGGTGCTAGGACCACTCGGAGATGTGCCATCTCTATACATGGAAATGCATTTCCCTGTGGATTATGCAAAAAGAATTGATATGTCAATTCTTTCTGGGGAGGGCAAAACCATACATACCGCCATGTGCACGGTGCAGCAGAATCCTTCTGAAAACAATGGGACTCTGCTGCAACAAATGGGACTCTGCTGAATTTTTCCGCCAGATTATGATTAGAAATTCCATTGTCTTAAAGAAATAGGGAACATGACTTCAATAAGATTAATTTGGAATATATTCAATATTATTAATAGCTATACAGGAAAACAAAAAACATTATATCAGTATTAGAACTGAGGTGAATACATCTAAATATTATTTATAATACAGTCAAAAACAACAACAAAGTTTCTGAAATGTTTTCTTATTAGTAACTTATTAGTAATATGAAATAGGAGAATTGGTTCCACTATGTTGAAATTTTCAACATGGACTAGATGCTGAGTTACACTTAGGACTCTATTCACATAACGCTAAGAGTCTTCTGTCATAGATATACAGTATATCAGAAGATGTACCCAACATATACCTACCACAGAAGTCTGGGATGTGTCCCACGGTATGGACATACAGTAAGATTTGTTGTCCATAGGGTCCTATTGTAAAAACAAGTACCTATAACACGCACCCTAATTTTTCCAAGGAAATTTTGGTAAAAAGTTTTTTTTTACCAAAATATCCTTGGAAAAATGAGGGTGCGTGTGTGCATGCATGTGCAGGTGTACCTCGATAAACTGTTTCTGGTGGCTTCTGCAGTTCAATGATTTAAAGCAAGCGCTTCTGTGGGGCCAGAGTGCCGCTGCTCTATTCCCTCCCCGTCCACGGTTTTATAGTTAAATATCCCGCCGCCGCCACGGCCCAATTCCCTCCCCGTCCCCGTTTTATAGTTAAATATCCCGCCGCCGCCACTGCCCAATTCCCTCCCCGTCCCCGTTTTTATAGTTACATGTGCCCTGGGGACTGCGGTCCTTCATGCTCCGGAGGTCTCCTGATGCCTCCTGGTCTACTGTGCGCCACTCATTGACTGACGAGTGACGTTGTGTTGAGGGCGTGTTGAGGACGTCACTCGTCATTACGGGGACGGGGAGGGAATTGGGCAGTGGCGGGACATATAACTATAAAACCAGGGACGGGGAGGGAATCGGGCAGTGGCAGTGGGACTCTGGCCAGGCAGAAGCTGCTGCAGTTCAATTATTTAAAACGCCCGCTTTAAATCATTGAACTGCAGCGGCTTTTGCGTTGTCACAAACAGTCTATCAGCGTATAACACGCAGATAGACTTTAGGCTAAAAATTTTAGCATAAAAAATGCAGGTTATACGCCGTTAAATACGGTATACTGTGCTATGTATAAAAATATTTATTTTTTCTATATCCTTCTATGTAATATTAAGGTCTGCTTTGCTATTCGGTATCCTGTTTTTGGTATATTAGCCAAGTAGAGACCCAAAGCTGTGGGAGCTTTTCTGGGTGTACACCCTAGGCCTTCATTATTAAAGGGATGTGATCTTACTGAAATACTCTTGGTATGGTTAAGTTACTGCAACCAAGTAATTACATGTAGTCCATTATTCACACCTAAGTCAGTTACCGTGACAACTGCAGTAAAGTACAGATTATTCTCAGCACTCACTATTCTCAGAGAAAGATGAATTATATATAATAATGTGCTTCTTAATGCGTTACTTTTCTATGACCATATCAAGAAATTGAGTATTTTATCAGCTTTAATATTGTAGTTACAAATGACCAATAAACATTAAGGGCTTACTTCATATTGAGACAAATGTTAGAATACTCAGGTTGTTCTTCTACAATGTAAAAATGTACAGATACATACTTTGCATTATATCCATTTTTTGCTTTATTAGAGCGTGTTGTGATAATGTAAGTTCCTGTGTTAGGTAGTTTGCTTATTATAAAGCACTGTATCATTTAACTACATGGAGAACACATATAGCATTGCAAAGTTTAGATTCCTAAACAAATAATAAAATTTACATGTACATATTTCTTTCCTCGGTGCATATTATTGAAATTAATAAAGCATCATGTTACTTACCCACCTGCATGCATAAATACCCCAAAACTGGTGATTACTCCTTTCTTTACTTGAATTGTGTCCACTCTGTGTATGTTACCCCTATTTTTTTTTTTTTATCAACTGGTGCCAGTAAATTAAACCGATTAGTAAATTACTTCTATTAAAAAATCTTAATCCTTACAGTACTTTTTAGCTGCTGAATACTACAGAGGAAATGCTTTTCTTTTTGGAACACAGCGCTCTCTGCTGACATCTCTGTCCATTTTAGGAACTTTACAGAGCAGCATATGTTTGTTATGGGGATTTTCTCCTACTCTGGACAGTCCTTAAAATGGACATAGATGTCAGCAGAGAGCTCTGTGTTCCAAAAAGAACTAATAAGTACTGGAAGGATTAAAGGGGTATTCCAGGATTTTTTTTATTTGGCTATGCTACAGGGGCTGTAAAGTTAGTGTAGTTCATAATACAGTAACAACAACGTACAGGTGTGGAAGACCACACAACAAAATGGTGAATATACCCCAGTTAGAAGTAACTTATGACAAGTATGATCATGTATAAAAATGATTTTATTGAAATATATGGTTTAAAAAATACATATATGTATATCTGAAATCACAGAATCAATTCATAAAAGGTAGTATAAAAATAAAGAATATATATATATATATATATATATATATATATATATATATATATATAAAAGAATAAAATATAAGGTGGATACTGGGGTGAGAAAGCCTGTATGCCAATAGAATAGGTGAAGAGATAAAAAAGTTCCTTGGGAAGTCACGATGCTAGTAGTGAGCTGCAATTAATGGTTATAAATAAGTAAATTGATGATAATAAATAAATTAATATCTACAGGGGTTGCATGCACAAGGTGAGGGAAAGAAAGGGGGGGAAGGGCGTCATGCAGGATATGTGCAAACAAAATGTGCAATACTTGTGGAATTAAATACCACGCAACGGCCGGTGAGGACAAACAAATATATGTGATAAAATTATTAATTAATAACCAAGGCAGAAAACAAATAAGTAAAGCACAACACTCAAGTGAGTTACAACAAGTGCAAAAAAAATTTACCGTGCAAATGAAGTGGACAAGGACCTGAACATGCAACCCAAAAAAATAATAATATTACCTGGGTCACGCAGTATGGTGCTAACAATAAGCAATAACAACCAACAGGCAAATATCAGCAATAATATGGATAGCAGCAGATAGATAGCAGCAAGTTTGAGTAGTGACTAGCAGCAAAGAGTGATATACAAAGAAAAAAACTTTGGTATAGGCTGGCACAGGACTCACCCCAGTCCACCTCCACAACTCCGACGCGTTTCACCGGCCATTGCGTGGTATTTAATACCACAAGTATTGCACATTTTGTTTGCACATATCCTGCATGACGCCCTTCCCCCCCTTTCTTTCCCTCACCTTGTGCATGCAACCCCTGTAGATATTAATTTATTTATTATCATCAATTTACTTATTTATAACCATTAATTGCAGCTCACTACTAGCATCGTGACTTCCCAAGGAACTTTTTTATCTCTTCACCTATTCTATTGGCATACAGGCTTTCTCACCCCAGTATCCACCTTATATTTTATTCTTTTATATATATATATATATATATATATATATATATATATATATATATATATATTCTTTATTTTTATACTACCTTTTATGAATTGATTCTGTGATTTCAGATATACATATATGTATTTTTTTAAACTATATATTTCAATAAAATCATTTTTATACATGATCATACTTGTCATAAGTTACTTCTAACTGGGGTATATTCACCATTTTGTTGTGTGGTCTTCCACACCTGTAGGTTGTTGTTTTAGTTGCTCTTTTAGTGAATAATAAATCCCCTACCCTATCTATATAATATTATTCTATTTTGAGCCCTTGAGGAAAGTCTTTTTCGGTCACACATTCATAATACAGTAGTAAAGTTAGTGTAGTTCAAAATAACAAGGAGGAAAAACAAGTGCAAAAAACAAAAATTTGTCTGGTCATTAACGCCAAAACAACCCGAAAGGGGTTAAGGGATTTATCCTTGTACTGTAAGTGTCTGGTGACAACCTGAATAATTAATTGAAATGCCTGTCATTTGTTTTATTATTTCTCCAAAGCATACAGGCTAATAAATGGCTTAATTGAAAATGGCGCTTTGACTTGAGTATTTTCTTTCTAGGTTGCAATATTCTTCGTATTATCCTGTGTAATTTTACCAACATTCATTATTCTAATAAAAGCAAGGTTTAGTGCACTTCTTAGATCATTTGTTACAGCTGTTTGCAAATAAACTGAAAGACAATACGGGGTATTTATGAAACCTTTTACCCCTTTATTTTGGTTGTGTTTTGTCGCTTTATTTTGGCGTAGTTGTTTTTTTGCGACAAAATTGTGCAACAATTGAAATGGAACATTCTTTAAAAACTGACGGTGCAAGTGGTGATTTCAGTTGATCATGCAGTGGTCAGGAATTTATCATGTGGGACATTTCAGTTTGTCTCATCGTTTGGCGCAACTGCACTAACTGAGGCGCAAAGCTACACCAGGCCTGACTTGGCTTATAAACTGACTGTGGACAGCATGGTTAAAAAGTCACACAAAAAGTCACAGAGGAATCACCATACTAAGTGGAGTGATGAAGTAAGAAATGTGATCAGCACCATATTTATAACCTGCCCTGCGCCATGTAATAAATTTGGTGCAGGTACACAGTTTTCCCCACATTAAAGGGGTATTCCAGGAATTTTTTTTATTTGACTATGCTACAGGGGCTGTAAAGTTAGTGTAGTTCATAATATAGTGTTTGTACCTGTGTGTGACGGTTTTCTCACAATTCTTCTGTGATTTTCACCCCAATATTAGTATACAAAATGACTGTTGTTTCAGATTTTCCCCAGGTTGCAATGCGGCCAAGACCTGACCTCACTAGTCAGCTGATGACAGGGAGCCTGTCTGCTTCAATGGGTGGAGCGATCGCTTGGTGGGAGAGAGATCAATCTGTAACTAATACAACAGCTGTAGGCACCCTGATGGAAAACCACAGGTCTTTTGAATGGATGCAGCACATTTATGTTTCAATGGGTGGGGTGGCTGATGTGTGGGAGGGAGGAAAATGGAATTATGGGATTTGTAGGCAAAAAAGAAAACTCAAACAGGAAATACCAGTTGACAAAAAGCTAGCCACAGTGTTAAGGTGGACTCACAACATAGCCATTTAGCCCCAAGACAGGCGCAAATCCTTCCTAAGAATGTCCATCACTGCCTGTCAGGTACGTACTAAAATCACCTTATGGTGGATAACCCCTTTAAGGAAGTAAAGAAACATTCACCTACACCACTGTTCATGAATACCCCCCCCCCCATGTGTTTGGCCTTCTAGCATGTCTCAAACGTAACACAGTCTACAGAAAGCATAATAATGCACGTGTCTTGTCATTTTCAGACAGATTTATGCACTTTAATTGCTTCAATGCCGGCTTCAATGCCATACACCAAAGTGGCAAATGGTTTGTTGGGTTTACAACATTTCACATTAAATCATTATTTTTGGTTTATATATTTTTTTCTTTTTTCACATTTACCAAACAATAGGGAAAAACTCAGCAACAAAATTAAGAAACAAAAGTATAAAGTAAAACCAGTTGGCTCATCTAAAAACATATTCAGCAAATGCATTGCTGGCCTGAGCTGTGGAAATATTGGAGAGTGAGCTGCTCTCTCCAGTAATCTGGATGACTAAGGTTGAACGCTGCTGTAATTTATAGCTTTCTGTACTCATAAAACTTCTGGTGCATAGAAGCAATCCAGACTGCAGTTGTACATTTTAGAGATGGCACTTTGTTTGCTGTATCCTAATATATTGTAAAAAAACAAACAAACTAAACACATAATATGCATGTAATAGTAAACATTATACTACACCCACACTATTCTGCTAGAGAAATGGATCAAACCACCTTTCCTACCTTGACATTGCACAGAGTGGCAGAACAGCTGTGCACTAGCTTGTAAAAAGAAAATGCAGAGACTGTAAAGATTCAGTTTGATACATACCTACGGCTTTCAGATGTACTGTAAACGCCATCAAAGGCCTTGGCACTTAGATTAGGATCCAGGGTCCGGGCACTTAGGCACCAGGGATTAAATACAGCCTAGGATTGCCATTTTTTAGAATGATAACTATGCATAGACCACAGGGTCAGTGACAGGGAGAGTACAGGGTAAGTTCACCTTTGTCAGCTGATGATCGTCACTTTCTCCTTCCCTGCCCCCTGTCTACATGATAAGAATATTTTTTAGGTTGACCTCATTGTGTCTTTCTATTATCTTGTGGTATCTGAGAATTTCTATTCAGTTCTTCTCATGTCAAGTTAACCTTTCGAGGAATTATGTATGTCATTATGGTTACCAACGAAGGCATAAAACTGGTTTGTTTATATTTATTTTTGAATTAAAGCTCATGTTTAGGGCTGGTTTTACACGGTCACGTTTTTGCATTTGCATTACTGCCACAATTCCCAGCCAGTCCTCTGACATCTGACTGACGCCGTTCCACATGTGTCACAGCGTCTGCACTATGATACCATCATAGCCCACTTTGCAAAGAGCAGGAACACCTGTCTTCTACTATTTGTATTATCTGTCTATTCTGTGATATCTCCACCCTTCTTTATGAAGCCAGCCAATATCTAGTCTATACACCCCCCCCCCCCCCCCCCTTACAGGTAGCTGGCCCCTGCCCACATCTCAATATGACCATTGTTCAACCCTCACTTGTCACCACTCCTCCTTGTATGGCCATACATCCTTCTTCCCTGTAGATCACCATCTCCATTCACAACTTGTAGCATTTCTGGCTTACTTCTAAAGAGGTATGGGGTTTCCTGCTCTGGAGCAGAAGGCGCACAAGACTCTGTTTTATTTTTTGTGGTTACTTTATAATTTAGCAGAGTACAGAATGACATTTGTCATTAAAGGGACCAATCCAATGACATAATCATTTTTAAGATTTACAATTTGTGTTATTTCTTAATCTCTATGCCCTTTTCTGGATTTTTTTGTGAACAGTTTTCTTGTTAAAACAAGCCTGGATGCCAAAAGAGTATGGAAACCTAAGGTGACTTCTAATGCCTGTAGTAATGCGGAGCTGGAATGGTGCTGGTCTGTGGAGGATGGCTTAGGCTATATTCACACAGCAGAATTTCAACATGCTGAATTCTGCACGGATTCCACATGCAGATTCCACATCAAATTAAAGCCCAATAGACTTCAATGGGATTCCGCACTCCCATTCACACTTCAGAATTTCTGCATGCGGATTCCGCACGGAATCTGTTTCGCATTAATTCCGCACAAAATCCGCACAAGCCAGAAACCGCCCAAATTAATGCAGGCATGGAATTGGTGCGGATGTGTGGAAATTCTGCTGTGTGAAAATAGCCTTAGGATATCAACACAGCAACAATCTAGCCTTGGGATGAACAGCTGAATTGTGATAGATGGACTGTTTGTTAATGATACAGTACATTGCCTAACAACGAAAATCTGTATAGGGTTGTTTACTATTATGGTTCTAGAATTAACATAGTGCTATGTGATTAACCTGTTGGGGACGAAGGGGGTATGCATACGCCCTTGCGTCCTGGTACTTAAGGACGAAGGGCGTATCCATACGCCCGTGGGAATTTCGGCCCCCGCCGCACGCCGGGCGGGGACCGGGCCGGGGTGACTGCTGATATCTATCAGCAGGCACCCCGTGCAAATGCCCAGGGGGGTCATTAGACCCCCCCATGTCGGCGATCGGCGCAAATCGCTAGTGAATTCACACTTGCGATTTGCGCCGATTCCGGGTCATTACGGGTCTATGGTGACCCGGTGACCCGGAATAGAAGGGGGATCGCGGGTGTCTAAGACACCCACGATCCCCCTAAAGCGATAGGAGTGAGGTGGCAGAGTTGCCACCCCTCCTATCTCTGCTATTGGTGGTCTAGACGCGACCACCAATAGCAGATATGGGGCGGAGGGGTTTACTTTCATTTTCCCCGTTCTGCCCTCCCACAATAGGCGGGGCAGAACGGGGAAAACGAAGAGGAGCGGCGCCGGAGTCCACTTACCCCTCCGGAGGCAGCGGAGCGACGAGGATCGGCGGCGGCGACGGAGATCTGCGGCGGCGTGCGGCAGAAGAGGACGGCTCCCGGATGCGACGGAAGCCGGTGAGTAGTTGCATAGCAACATCTAGAGGGCTACAGTCTGAGACCACTATAGTGGTCTCTAGACTGTAACCCTCCAGATGTTGCAAAACTACAACTCCCAGCATGCCCAGACAGCTGTTTGCTGTGTGGGCATGCTGGAATTTGTAGTTTTGCAACAGCTGGAGGTCTGCAGTTTAGAGACCACTGCACAGTGATCTCTATACTGCCCTCTAGATCTTGCAAAACTACAACTCCTAGCATGCCCACACAGGCAGTTTGCTGTCTGGGCATGCTGGGAGTTGTAGTTTTGCAACATCTGGAGGTCCACAGTTTGGAGATCACTGTTCAGTGGTCTCTAAATTGTAGCACTCCAGATGTTGCAAAACTACAAATTCCAGCATGCCCACACAGCAAACAGCTGTCTCGGCATGCTGGGAGTTGTAGTTGTGTACCTCCAGCTGTTGCATAACTACATCTCCCAGCATGCCCTTCTGTGATCAGACATGCTGGGAATTGTAGTTTTGCAACAGCTGGAGGCACACTGGTTGGAAAATACTGAGTTAGGTAACAGAACCCAACTCAGTATTTTCCAACCAGTGCGCCTCCAGCTGTTTCAAAACTACAACTCCCAGCATGTACTGACAGACCGTGCATGCTGGGAGTTGTAGTTTTGCAACAGCTGGAGGCTCACTGGTTGGAAAATACTGAGTTAGGTAACAGAACCTAACTGAAGGTTTTCCAACCAGTGTGCCTCCAGCTGTTGCAAAACTACAACTCCCAGCATGTACTGACAGACCATGCATGCTGGGAGTTGTAGTTTTGAAACAGCTGGAGGTTTGCAGGGTACATTCACACGGGCGGGTTTACAGCAAGTTTCCTGATTCAAGTATGAGCTGCGGCACAAATTCCTAGCGGGAAACTCACCGTAACCCGCCAGTGTGAATGTACCCTAAAAACACTACACTACACTAACACCTAATAAAGAGTAAAACACAACATATACACCCCCTTACACTGTCCCCCCCCAATAAAAATGAAAAACGTATTGTACAGCAGTGTTTCCAAAACGGAGCCTCCAGCTGTTGCAAAACAACAACTCCCAGCATTTCCGGACAGCCACTGATTGTCCAGGCATGCTGGGAGTTTAGCAACAGCTGGAGGCACCCCGTTTGGGAATCACTGGCGTAGAATAACCCTATGTCCACCCCTATGCAATCCCTAATTTAGTCCTCAAATGCGCATGGTGCTCTCTCACTTCGGAGCCCTGTC
This sequence comes from Hyla sarda, assembly GCF_029499605.1. Taxonomy (NCBI): domain Eukaryota; kingdom Metazoa; phylum Chordata; class Amphibia; order Anura; family Hylidae; genus Hyla; species Hyla sarda. The sequence continues at coordinate 131,693,443 of NC_079191.1, read as the reverse complement.
GTCTTTCAAGGAAACAGTTTAGGGCCACATATGGGGTATTTCCGTACTCGGGAGAAATTGCACTACAAATTTTGGGGGGCTTTTTCTCCTGTTACCCCTTATGAAAAGGAAAAGTTGGGGTCTACACCAGCCTGTTAGTGTAAAAAAAAAAAAATTTTACACTAACATGCTGGTGTTGCCCTTTACTTTTTATTTTCACAAGAGGTAAAAGGAAAAAAAGACCCCCAAAATTTGTAACGCAATTTCTCCTGAGTACGGAAATACCCCATATGTGGGCGTAAAATGCTCTGCGGGTGCACAACAAGGCTCAGGAGTGAGAGCGCACCATGTACATTTGAGGCCGAAATTGGTGATTTGCACAGGGGTGGCTGATTTTACAGCGGTTCTGACATAAATGCAAAATAATAAATACCCACATGTGACCCCATTTTGGAAACTACACCCCTCACGGAATGTAATAAGGGGTACAGTGAGCATTTACGCCCCACAGGGGTCTGACAGATTTTTGGAACAGTGGTACGTGAAAATGAAAAATTTAATTTTTTGTTTGCACAGCCCACTGTTTCAAAGATCTGTCAAACGCCAGTGGGGTGTAAATGCTCACTGCACCCCTTATTACATTCCGTGAGGGGTGTAGTTTCCAAAATGGGGTCACATGTGGGGGGGTCCACTGTTCTGGCACCACGGGGGGCTTTGTAAATGCACATGGCCCCCGACTTCCATTCCAAACAAATTATCTCTCTAAAAGCTCAATGGCGCTCCTTCTCATCTGAGCATTGTAGTTCGCTCGCAGTGCACTTGACGTCCACATATGGGGTATTTCCATACTCAGAAGAAATGGGGTTACAAATTTTGGGGGGCATTTTCTCCTATTACCATTGTAAAAAAGTAAAATTTGGGGAAAAACCAGCATTTTAGTGGAAAAATATTTTTTTTTCATTTACACATCCGACTTTAACAAAAAGTTGTCAAACACCTGTGTGGTGTTAAGGCTCACCGTACCCCTTGTTACGTTCCTTGAGGGGTGTCGTTTCCATAATAGTGTGCGATGTGTTTTTTTTGCTGTCCTGGCACCATAGGGGCTTCCTAAATGGGACATGCCCCCCAAAAACCATTTCAGAAAAACTCACTCTCCTAAATCCCATTGTTGCTCCTTCGCTTCTGAGCCCTCTACTGCGCCCGCCGAACACTTGACATACACATATGAGGTATTTTCTTACTCGAGAGAAATTGGGTTACAAATTTTGAGAGGATTTTTTTCCTTTTACCCCTTGTAAAAATTCAAAAACTGGGTCTACAAGAACATGCCAGTGTAAAAAATGAAGATTTTGAATTTTCTCCTTCACTTTGCTGCTATTCCTGTGAAACACCTAAAGGGTTAACACACTTACTGAATGTCATTTTGAATACTTTGGGGGGTGCAGTTTTTATAATGGGGTCATTTATCGGGTATTTCTAACCAGAAGACCCTTCAAATCCACTTCAAACCTGAACTGGTCCCTGAAAAATTCCGATTTAGAAAATTTTGCGAAAAATTGGAAAATTGCTGCTGAACTTTGAAGCCCTCTGGTGTCTTCCAAAAGTAAAAACTCATCAATTTTATGATGCAAACATAAAGTAGACATATTGTATATGTGAATCAATATATAATTTATTTTGAATATCCATATTCCTTATAAGTAGAGAGCTTCAAAGTTAGAAAAATGCTAAATTTTCAAATTTTTCATGAAATTTTAGCATTTTTCACCTAGAAAGGATGCAAGTATCGCCGAAAATTTACCACTAACATAAATTAGAATATGTCACGAAAAAACAATCTCGGAATCAAATTTATAAGTAAAAGCATTCCAGAGTTATTAATGCTTAAAGTGACAGTGGTCAGATTTGCAAAAAATGCTCCCGTCCTTAGGGTCATAATGGGCTCCGTCCCCAAGGGGTTAAAGGGGTATTCCAGGAAAAAACTTTTTTTATATATATCAACTGGCTCCAGAAAGTTAAACAGATTTGTATATTACTTCTATTAAAAAATCTTAATCCTTTCAGTACTTATGAGCTTCTGAAGTTAAAGTTGCTCTTTTCTGTCTAAGTGCTCTCTGATGACACGTGTCTCGGGAAACGCCCAGTTTAGAAGAGGTTTGCTATGGGGATTTGCTTCTAAACTGGGCGTTTCCCGAGACAGGTGTCATCAGAGAGGACTTAGACAGAAAAGAACAACCTTAACTTCAGAAGCTCATAAGTACTGAAAGGATTAAGATTTTTTAATAGAAGTAATTTACAAATATGTTTAACTTTCTGGAGCCAGTTGATATATATAAAAAAGTTTTTTCCTGGAATACCCCTTTAATGAAAATAAAAGCAAGTACAACAAATGAGAAAATTCTGATATAACTTAGATAGAAGGGTTATACATGTGTTACATACTTAGAGTTGGTGTAGTAATCAATGGCATTCCAGAAAGCAATTTCACTTCATTTATTCAAGATGATTCATGATAAATCAGTTGTTAAATGGGCACTGTCAAATCCCAAAACATTTTATATATTGTTACTGATGAAATTAATGACCTTTTGTAATATGGTTGTTTAAATTGTTTTTTTTTTTATATTTTTTTGAATATTTAATAAAGAAAATGGCTCCTGAAAATCCTACCACTAAGGATCCCCATATCTACTGGGACACTAACCAGACCTTCAGCATCAGGCTTGTCCATGACTTATAGACAAGGTTGCATGAGCAGATCCACCAATCACCTCCCACCACCACAAGGAGGGACACGCCCCCTTCACCTGAAAGGATTTCTAACACTGTGAGCTAATGAAAAGAGGGATCATATGTTGTTTGATATTGGACGATTCAAAATCTGGTAAGATATAAATCAGACATGGTTCGGGCAGTATACCGATAATTGGACCTTTTGGTCAAGCAGACCATTCCTAACACTGCCCCAGACAGGATGCATACTGTTCATTGGATTCATGTTGATAAAGGTTTGCTTTACAGAAATGTTTATTTATCAGTATAGCTTTACAGTAAAATGTGTGATTTTTGCCATATCGGATTTTGATTTGCCCAGTATTAACCCCTTAAAGACCCGGGGTTTTTGCATTTTAGTTTTTTCCTCCTTACCTTTAAAAAATCATAACTCTTTCAAATTTGCACCTAAAAATCCATATGATGGCTTACTTTTTGCGCCACCAATTCTTCTTTGTAATGACATCAGTCATTTTACCCAAAAATGTACGGCGAAACGGGAAAAAAAATCATTGTGAGACAAAATAGAAAGAAAAAAAACCCTTTTGTAACTTTTGGGGGCTCCCGTTTCTACACAGTACATTTTCGGTTCAGATGACACCTTCTCTTTATTCTGTAGGTCCATACGATTAAAATGATCCCCTACTTATATAGGTTTGATTTTGTCATTATTCTGGAAAAAATCATAACTACATGCAGGAAAATGTATACGTTTAAAATTGTCATCTTCTGACCCCTTTTTATTTTTCTGCGTATGGGGCAGTATGAGGGCTCATTTTTTGCGGTACCTTTTTTGCATTGATAGGACTTATTGGTCACTTTTTATTCATTTGTTCATGATATGAAAAGTGACCAAAAATGCACTATTTAGGACTTTGGAATTTTTTTGCGCGTACGCCATTGACCGTGCGGTTTAATTAATGATATATTTTTATAATTCGGACATTTCCGCATGCAGCGATACCATATATGTTTATTTTTATTTACACTGGTTTTTTTAGGGGAAAAGGGGGGTGATTCAAACTTTTATTAGGGAAGGTGTTAAATGATCTTTATTCATTTATTTTATTGCAGTGTTATAGCTCCCATAGGGACCTATAACACTGCACACACTGATCTTTTACATTGTTCAATGGTTTCTCATAGGAAACCATTGATCAATGATTCTGCCGCTTGACTGCTCATGCCTGGATCTCAGGCACTGAGCAGTCATTCGGCGATCGGACAGCATGGAGGGAGGTAGGGACCCTCCGGCTGTCCTGTAAGCTGTTCGGGATGCTGCAGTTTCATCGCGGCGATCCCGAACAGCTCCCTAAGCTAACCGGCATTAGTTTACTTCCATTTTAGACGCAGCGTTCAACTTTGAACGCCACGTCTAAAGGGTTAATGGCGCGCAGCACCGCAATCAGTGCCACGCGCTATTAGCCACGGGTCTTGGCCGTTGTTAGAGGCCGGGCCTGACCCATTATGACGCGGGGACACGCCGTGGCCCCGCGTTATAGAACGGGAGCGGGCTCATGACTCATGGGTCCTTAAGGGGTTAAACAATGTGTCATATATAAGTGATGTGCAGAGCTTAATGAAAATCTTGAAACAATTTGAGATGTTTAACAACTGATTTTTACTTCTTGAATAAATGAACTGAAATTGTCTCCTAACGTGCTATTCATTACAACACCATTGTTAGTGTGGCCCAACCAGCCCTTAATAGGCAACCAACCCTATAGTGGTGTGCACAGTCACAAATTTGGATACATACTCAGCATTTCTGAGAAAACTGTGTAAGGGCTCGTTCACACGGGCGGATTTATTTGTGAGATAACAATGTTTGCCCCTGCAAATTTGAAACAGAGCGGGCTCTCTTGGCAGATTTGTGACAACGGAATTTCCAACAATCTGCTGAAGATCCCTTTGTCTTCAATGAGTAGCAAAATCTGCAGCAAAAAAAAAAGGATATGTGAACTGACCCCAAATATGTGTATTTGCATATTTTGCTTCAGATTTTCTACTGATTTTCCTACCCTTTGGCTTGTTAGGCCACATTCACAAAACATAGGTTTTATATGACTTTTCAGGGGTAGATTTGGCACCAAAATCCACAAGAGTAATCCCATTCACATGTAGCATAAGTGAGGGCATGCTGTAGATATTCAGATCTGCATTAGGGCCCTATTCCTCCTGGAAGCCTCCCAGTCTCATACTGGGAGCACATGGTGAATGAGCTTTTTACATCTGTTCCCCCATAGTGCGGTCCTGTTTGGCATCCGTTGCTGCCCCGGCGCTGTGTCTGTGGGGTGGTGCGGCCCAGTGACTGGTTTGAGTGGCTTTGGGGCTGCTCTGCCAGTTGGGTCGTTCCCCCTGTGGTCACTAGTGTTGGGGCCACTCAGTGCTGTGCCCTTTTATGCTAGGGATGCTAGGGACCCACTACTTACAGGTGGCCATGACGTAGCTAGTGGGCTTGCACTTCATGATCATAAAGTACACTAACCACCTGTTAGTTTAATAAATGTTGCTGAGAAGCATTAGATCAAGGTGCATGTTGGGGATGTGCGACCATGTCTTTTTTTTTTTAAGTTGAATTCAGATCTGTTGCATGTCTATTATGTTGCAGATTTCACCCTTTGAAATATGCTGCAAATTGTAAGGCTGCATTCACATTACGTTTAGTCACTACGGCTGCCGCATCTGGCTGGGAAATTTCAAAACCGAGAGCTTCCGTATCCCCTTATCCGGTGGAATACTACGGTTTTAGGCCCGGTCACAAAACTGGATATGTGGCTAAAATGAGCCGACCGGAGTCACTATTTTACTTCGGTCGGCTCATTAAAGTGAATGGGTCCCGGTTTTGACATTTCCCAGCCGGACCCAGCAGCAGTAGTGACTAAACGGAATGTGAATGTAGCCTAATTCATGCAGAATTATCTATACATTTTCTGCTGATATTTGTCAAAATCCACAGCTGAAACTTACCCACAAGCCATATTAGCCATAATATTAACACCATCTGTTGTAACAAGATCAATCTGGGAGCCTAATTGCATATAGAAAAAAAAAAAAAAAAAAAAAAAATATATATATATATATATATATATATATATATATATATGCAAAAATACTGTCAGCCATGTAACAGAAGCATATTGTTTTACGATGTCTTCTCTATGCCGCATAATAACAAGCATATTTGTTACTTGTTGACTCAAAAGGAAGATTACAGCGATTCCAAATAATGTATTCTTAAATCATGGGGAGAACAATTCAATAATATTTGTCTGTATGACTTTGATATCGTCTTACTCTGACATAATTCCAATTTCTGTCATTCCTTTTCATCTCAGCGTATGGATGTATCTTGACTCCCTGAATGCCGCACTTTAAAGCCTTTGTCATAACTGTTCTCCTGTACGGCATGATAAGAGTTATGGGTGCATTGGCAGGGTAATATATTCTCTTTGAAACAGCTTGGTTTCTCTATTTAAATGGGGGATTGAACAGTGAAGAGAAACAAAATTCATGTGCATATCTTTCCGGCACAGAAAGCTTAGTTTGTTCTAATGGCAGTGCTCTTCCCAGCAGAGGCTAGTGCTGTCCTGGGACTTTTATTTTATATACATTAAGTCTTGTGATAAATAAATACACAAACATATATTTGCAAATAACTATCTTATTATAATATTTCTTTGCTTTTATATAACTGGCAATAGTTGGGTTTTTCATACACAGGGTGGGCCATTTATATGGATACAACTTAATAAAATGGGAATGGTTGGTGACATTCCTGTTTGTGGCACATTAGTATATGTGAGGGGGGAAACTTTTCAAGATGGGTGGTGACCATGGCGGCCATTTTGAATCCAACTTTTTCAATAGGAAGAGGGTCATGTGACATCAAACTTATTGGGAATTTCACAAGAATAACAATGATGTGCTTGGTTTTAACATAACTTTATTCTTATATGAGTTATTTACAAGTTTCTGACCAATTATAAAATGTGTTCAATGTGCTGCCCATTGTGTTGGATTGTCAATGCAACCCTTTTCTGCCACTCTTCACACACTGATAGCAACACCGCAGGAGAAATGCTAGCACAGGCTTCCAGTATCCGTATACACTGCTATATACTACTATATACACCGCAGGAGAAATGCTAGCACAGGCTTCCAGTATCCGTAGTTTCAGGTGCTGCACATCTCGTATCTTCACAGCATAGACATTTGCCTTCAGATGACCCCAAAGATAAAAGTCTAAGGGGGTCAGATCGGGAGACCTTGGGGGCCATTCAACTGGCCCACGACGACCAATCTACTTTCCAGGAAACTGTTCATCTAGGAATGCTCAGACCTGACATCCATAATGTGGTGGTGCACCATCTTGTTGGAAAAACTCAGGGAACGAGCCAGCTTCAGTGCATAAAGAGGGAAACACATCATCATGTAGCAATTTCACATATCCAGTGGCCTTGAGGTTTCCATTGATGAAGAATCGCCCCACTATCTTTGTACCCCATATACAGCACCATACCATCATTTTTTGTGTTCCAACAGTCTTGGAGGGATCTATCCAATGTGGGTTAGTGTCAGACCAATAGCGGTGGTTTTGTTTGTTGACTTCACCATTCAAATAAAAGTTTGCTGCATCACTGAAAAAAATCTTCTGCGTAAACTGAGGGTCCTGTTCCAATTTTTGTTTTGCCCATTCTGCAGCACTTGAAACTACGGATACTGGAAGCCTGTGCTAGCATTTCTCCTGCGGTGTTGCTATCAGTGTGTGAAGAGTGGGAGAAGAGGGTTGCATTGACAATGCAACATGGGCAGCACATTGAACACATTTTATAAGTGGTCAGAAACTTGTAAATAACTCATGAAAGAATAAAGTTACGTTAAAACCAAGCACATCATTGTTTTTCTTCTGAAATTCCCAAAAAGTTTGATGTGTCACATGACCCTCTTCCTATTGAAAAAACAAAAGTTGAATTCAAAATGGCCGAATGGCCATGGTCTCCACCCATCTTGAAAAGTTCCCCCCTCACATATACTAATGTGCCACAAACAGGAAGTTAATATCACCAACCATTCCCATTTTATTAAAGTGTATCCATATAAATGGCCCATCCTGTGTATATATATATATATATATATATATATATATATATATATATGTATATTAGTGGGAGAGATGGGCAAAAAGCAGTCTCAGACAGTGACACAGTTAAAATGCACAGCCGTAAACACATTGACATGAAACAAAACAAAAGCCTGCTTGCCTAGCACTAACTAAATTGTCCCTTATTATACAAGTGGCCTATTAATGGCCACTTGACAAAACGAACCTTTGATGTGTTACCTTACACCATTGGCTATTGTCACAAAGTTCATTTTGAGAATGCAGCTCCTGAAACATGTTGGGGGAGATTTATCGAAACCTGTGTAGAGGAACATAGCAACCAATCAGCTCGCTTCTTTTTTTTCCAGAGGACTTTTACATTTTTTTTAAAAAAGCTATCTGATTGTTTGCTATGGGCAACTGCACCACTCTTCTAGGACTTACAGATACATAGTGAAATCCGTAGGTTTAAATATACTACATAATTAGTAACAACCATGTGTGCATAATTACAATTAGTATGAATGACAGGTGCATAATTATATTCACCTTGGAGTGCTGCGGTGAATGTGTTTTTGGAGCTATATATATATTTTAGTATAGTTTGGAGATTTCTGTTGACATGTGCAGTTTATTATTAATATATCTAAAATAGTTGGGTTCTGACATCAGCTCTACAGAAGTGTGAGTAATATTTATCTACATAAGTAATCTGACAAAAGATGGCTTTTGTGTAATGGAAGCAGGTCAACCAATGGCACAAGAAGAGAATGTGGCCCTGGGTGGCCCTGTTGCTGTCACTGTATATGGAGCCATGTTACCAGCCCTGTAAACAGTCCTCCAAACCTTGACATTAGTGCATTAGTTTAAAATACTGAAAAAAAAAATGTAATTACCCTGAATATCCTCTATTGGGCATGTATGCCTGGAGTTGCTATGTCATCTTTGGAATGACTTTTTAATTCCAAACTGTAAGAGTAAAAGTGCCTCCTTTCCATTTTACTGCTCTGATGAGTACATATACTCAAAGTTTGACATCCATTAAATTACTTTTAGGCAGCTTTAAAAGCTTTTATTCAACAGCGTCAATGAAATGATGCTGGGCTATTAGTTTTTATGTACCTTTGTGGTGTAAAGTAGCTTTTTCATGTTCTTTAGTAATACAGACTTGTAGGACAGTTTTCATCTAAGTCTTTGTGAAGCAGCTTTTACGCGAACACTTCATTTGTCTCAGTTAGGTGTAGATGAGTTCACTCATACCATTAAAGGCATTTTCTGGCCCGTCAAAATATTAAAGTAAAGGCTCAAACTAGAATTAAAAAAAAAAAAATGATACTTACTTGCCCCAATCCCCCACCATGTTTATCTTTGAATGGTGCCTGATCCTAGCTCAGCAGAGCTTCATGCTTTTGTTTTGAGATGCAGAAAGCCCCTGTTTAGCCAATCATTGCCTGGGGAAGATCACATTCTCTAACCCCCAAGAATCAGCTGCTGTTGCCTGGCAAATCTGCAGCACTTTTTCCCCTGCAATAACTGCTGCTGGGGAAATTTAGCATTATATCTTGGTCAGGTCAGGGTTGTCAAAGCAAAGGCAGCTTTTGCAAAGTGAAAATAACTTACCTCCACCATCACTCCACTTCTTTGTCTGCTTGGCTGTAGCCATGATGTTACCATATACCCATGTCACCATTGCAGGCACTCACTGCCCTCAGGGATGTACTCCTACGCCCCCGTTTCCGAGTCCTTAAGGACCGAGGACGTATGGGTACGTCCTGTCCATTCCCGGCCCCCCGCCGCTAGCTGCAGGTGAGCCGGTGCCCGATACCTGCTGATATCAATCAGCAGGCATCTCGGCATATCGCCCAGGGGGGTCATAATGAACAATTCCTTCCCAGCGATCTGCGTCGGATTCCGGGTCAATCGGGTCTCCAGTTACCCGGAATTACTGGCTGATCGGGGCCGTCTCTGAAGGCCCCGAACAGCCATAGCCAGCAGGGGTGAGGTGGCACTGGTGCCACCTCACGATCGCCCTGATTTGGGTGTCACTCCCACAACCCGCTCCGCCCCTCTTCCGAAGGACGTGATCGGGTGTGGGAAGAGGACCCCGGCAGCTGGGGATCCCGATCCCCGGCATTCCTGTTGGGATCGGGGCCCCAGGAGCGGCGGCTGCGGCGAGGGACTGACCTGCAGCGGCGGCGTGGATCAGCAGTTGGACGTGAGTGACAGCCTCCTGCTGTTGCTTAGCAACAGCTCCCAGCATGCAAAAAGGGCATGCTGGGAGCTGTAGTTATGCAACAGCAGGAGGCAGACCACCACAACTCTCAGCATTCCCTTATGGGCATGCTGGGACTTATAGTTTTGCAACAGCTGGAGGCAAATTTTTTCTATGGAAAAGTGTACCTTCAGCTGTTGTATAACTACAACTCCCAGCTTGCACAATCAGCTAAAATGCATGCTGGGAGTTGTAGTGGTGCATCTGCTGGTTGCATAACTACAAATCCCAGCATGCCCGTTGGCTGTTGGTGACTGCTGAGAGTTGTAGTTTTGCAACAGGTGAATGCACACTGGTTATAAAACACTGAGTTAAGTAGCAAACCAGTGTGTCTCCAGCTGTTGCATAACTACAATCCCCAGCCAAAGTAGTATGCCTCCAGCTGTTGCATAACTACAAGTCCCAGCATGCCCTTCCACTGTCCGTACATGTTGGGGGTTGTAGCTTTTGCAACAGCTGAAGGCACACTGGTTGCAAAACACTGATTTTGTTACCAAACTCGGTGTTTCACAACCAGTGTGCCTCCAGCTGTTTCAAAACTACAACTCCCAGCATGCACTGATAGACCGTTCATGCTGGGAGTTGTAGTTTTGCAACAGCTGGATGTTTCTCCCCCCCCCCCCCCCACATGGGCGCAGGTTTACAGTAAGTATCCGGCTGCAAGTTTTAGCTGCGGCAAATTTTCTGCCGCAGCTCAAACTGCCAGCGAGAAACTACTGTGAACCCCTCGCCCGTGCGACTGTACCCTAAAAGCACTACACTACACTAACACAAAATAAAATAAGAAGTAAAAAACACTACATATACACATACCCCTACACAGCCCCCCTCCCCAATAAAAATGAAAAACGTCTGGTACGCCACTGTTTCCAAAACAGAGCCTCCAGCTGTTGCAAAACAACTACTTCCAGTGTTGCCAGATAGCCACTGACTGTCCAGGCATGCTGGGAGTTTTACAACAGCTGGAGGCACCCTGTTTGGGAATCACTGGCGTAGAATACCCCTATGTCCACCCCTATGCAAGTCCCTAATTTAGGCTTCAAATGCTCTTTTGCTTTGGAGCCCTGTCGTATTTCACGGCAACAGTTTAGGGTCACATATGGGGTATCGCCGTACTCGGAAGAAATTGTGTTACAAATTTTGGTGGGTGTTTTCTGCTATTACCCTTTTTAAAAATGTAAAATTTTTGGGAAACCAAGCATTTTAGGAAAAAATATATATATTTTTTTTACATATACAAAAGCATATGCAAAAGTTGTGAAACACCTGTGGGGTATAAATGTTCACATTACCCCTTGTTACGTTCCCCAAGGGCTCTAGTTACCAAAATGTAATGCCATGTGTTTTTTTTTGCTGTTCTGGCACCATAGGGGCTTCCTAAATGCGGCATGCCCCCAGAGCAAAATTTGATTTCAAAAAGCCAAATGTGACTCCTTCTCTTCTGAGACCTGTAGTGCGCCAGCAGAGCACTTTTCACCCCCATATGGGGTGTTTTCTGAATCGGGAGAAATTGGGCTTCAGTTTTTGGGGGGTATTTTCTGCTATTACCCTTTTTAAAAATGTAAAACTTTTGGGAAACCAAGCATTTTAGGAAAATATATATATATATATATTTTTTTTTACATATGCAAAAGTCGTGAATCACCTGTGGGGTATTAAGGTTCACTTTACCCCTTGTTATGTTCCCCGAGGGGTCTAGTTTCCAAAATAGTATGCCATGTGTTTTTTTTTTTTTGCTGTTCTGGCACCATAGGGGCTTCCTAAAGGTGACATGCCCCCCAAAAACCATTTGTCGCTCCTTCCCTTCTAGGCCCTCTACTGCGCCCGCCGAACACTTACATAGACATATGAGGTATGTCCTTACTCGAGAGAAATTGGGTTTCAAATACAAGTAAAAATTTTCTCATTTTTACCCCTTGTAAAAATTAAAAAATTGGGTCTACAAGAACATGCGAGTTTAAAAAATGAAGATTTTGACTTTTCTCCTTCACTTTGCTGCTATTCCTGTGAAACACCTAAAGGGTTAAAACACTTACTGAATATCATTTTGAATACTTTGGGAGGGGGGTCAGTTTTTATAATGGGGTCATTTGTGGGGTATTTCTAAGATGAAGACCCTTCAAATCCACTTCAAAACTGAACTGGTCACTGAAAAATAGTGAGTTTGAAAATTTTGTGAAAAATGTAAAAATTGCTGCTGAACTTTGAAGCCCTCTAATGTCTTCCAAAAGTAAAAACTCATAAATTTTATGATGCAAACATAAAGTAGACATATTGTATATGTGAACCAAAATTTTTTTTAATTTGAATATCCATTTTCCTTACAAGCAGAAAGCTTCAAAGTTAGAAATATGCAAAATTTTCTTTTTTTTAATCAAATTTGGGGATTTTTCATCAAGAAAGGATGCAAGTTACCACAAAAATTTACCACTATGTTAAAGTAGAATATGTCACGAAAAAACAATCTCGGAATCAAAATTATAAGTAAAAGCATTCCAGAGTTATTAATGTTTAAAGTGACAGTGGTCAGAATAGCAAAAAATGCTCTGGTCCTTAAGGTGTAAAATGACCTGGTCCTTAAGGGGTTAACAAGTGGGAGGCACATATGCAAACTGTTGTAATTCCTACACCGTTCACCTGATTTGGATGTAAATACCCTCAAATTAAAGCTGACAATCTCCAGTTAAAGCGCATCTTGTTTGTTTCATTTCAAATCCATTGTGGTGGTGTATAGAACCAAACATGTTAGAATTGTGTCGATGTCCCAATATTTATGGACCTGACTGTATGTGCCCCCCTCCCTCTTAAAATGCATTGTGCACACTGATCGCAACCCTTCCCCCACCTACTACATTGCTAGTCCCAGCAACTGCTGCAGGAGGACTTGGTTGGCCAATGAACAGTAAAGTCCAGCTGTTTTATTTGCCAGACAAGATGCAGTACACTGTCATTGAGGCTCTGGCTACCTTCTCCTCTGGGAGTAGCAGCTTGGGAGACAGGGGGGCATTCTGATTTCTGCTATGGGACCCCCTGAATCCTATGTATGCCCCTAAAGGCCATCAACCTTTTAAGATTGGATTACCTCTTTAAGCTTTACTTTGGTATGCCCAATGTAGTGTTCTCTAATCATGTAAATAAATTCTGACAGAATACCAAGCAGACATCCCGTACAATAAATAAGTTGCAATAACATAATACAATAATACAATTTATAAAGTGATATATGGTATAAAGTTCATGTTTGTGACACTTCAAGCCCAAGTTATTAATTACACAGAAGATGGTATGTGTGCCTGCCAAAAATAAGAATTCAATTTCCATTTCTCTGCTTTGGTTCAATAGACACATAATGTTCCTCTCTGCTTGCAGGCCTTATCTTAATAAGCGGTTGCCAGGAACACAACAGACTATAGGATAGATATTACTCCCCCCTCCCCTCCCCCACCCTACCAACATTTTCTATGGCTCTGTAGGGTGTAATTCCCCGACAGCAAACCAATTCCAGTTTCTGGCCATAGTTATGAAGTCATTAAATGTATCTATGATTTCTAGGTCCTTTACTGTTCTGCACAATAGCTTGCAGGCTTTTGCTCTGCGTAAGGAATATTTTCGGTTTACTAGTATCTCTCGGCTGGAATAAAGTGCTAATTGCTTTATTGCAAGAAGTAAAAGGAATGTCAAGACATTCACTGGTATGACACCTAGGGTATACGGATGTGACTATAAATCCTGTCAGAATAAGAAGGCTTGGCAATTATAATACTGTACAATGGAATAAATAAGGGAAGATGAAGAGATTACATACAATGTATGAAATTCTGTGGGGTCTGTCATATAAATGATTGATGTTGCATAATTATGGAATTACAGCATAAAGGATAGACACATAGGCAATTAAAGTGAAAAAGTCATTTGTAATTGAGTCATAAGAATATACAATTACTGTAGAGTCTTTAGTCTCTTGGGGCTATGTATCAATACAATTACACTAGTTATCTGAACTGACTTTACTGAGGAAATAGTGTGAGGCACAATTGTCGTATGTTGCCCGGTTTACTAGTATCTCTTTGATGGAATAAAATCCTAATTGCTTTATTGGAAGAAGTAAAACGTTAACACTAACAACCCTTTTGTTAATTTGACTTTTATTTTCTGCAGAGAATTGTGAGGATGAACAATACCAGATGTAACCTTGTATGCCGTTGTGTAGTGTAGTGCCCTTCATTGGGATATCCCGCGGGACTGAAAGAAAAACGTAAGGGCGTGAGTGGAAATGAGGCTGCTGCAGACGGGAGTGGGCAGTAAGCACTATATCTGCGGGTTCCGCGAATTCCACACACTCCCGCACTGCATACCCATCCGCTATGACAGTCTGCTAATTTTATGCCACCACTGATTTAAAGTGTAGGGGGGGGGGGGGGGGGGTGCCAGCAGCCTGAGGATCTGCAGTCATATGGCTTCACTTGCATAGGACCATATGGTCCTTTCTGACAACCATCCTGTAAATTGCCATGTCCAGTTGCTGGGCATCCAGATGCCTCTGCTTTCTGCCATGACCCTGATCTATCTTCCTGTTGTAATGTGTTTCCAAGACAACGTGTGCCCAAAAATGACACCAGGCTTGGCTTGCCTCTTCATTCTAGCGATCTGTGGGGTACTCCACCATTGATACAAACTTCTGACTTGCCACTATGACATGGCAGAATAGTGACTGCAGCTCTGTAGGTGAATGGAATGGTAGATATGCTATACACACAAACATCAATTACATTGCTTGAGGACATGCAGTCATGTGATTCATTGGCAGTTCCCTAAAGACCTTGAAGGAAGGATGCCGACAACTCTTCACATATGCCATGACTAAGGGTCCAGTTTGATCCGAAACGCGTAGGCTATTTTTCCTGTGTATATCCATGTGATCCGCAATAAAGAGTTCCTGTTTTATCCTACTTACTGCACTGGACATCTCTTCTTGTCCCTGAAGACTTTGGTGCAGGGAAGATTCAATCCCATTCAATCCCATTACCACGGATAGGACACTCATATTAATGTTTGAATAAACTAGTAACAGTAGACAGTTATGTAGGTCAGGTCGGTTACCAAAAGCATCTCCCAGACAGCCAAAGAAGCCTTCTGCTGTGCAACACAGGCCTTTATAAAAAATGGATGTCCCAATAGTCAATGTAATAAATGTTCAGTCATGCTGAAAAAAAGTTGGCGGTTTTTACATATTTAATATATAGGTTGCATTAAAATCATCTTTGAATATCTTTTCTTCTGTACACAAAGAAAAAAAACCTTAAACCATTAATTTCAAGAATGGATGTACAATACAAACTTAAAAGATTGTATAATGTAGAAATCCATTTAGCAAAAGCCCCTCGGAGTTGTTCGGCGGCAGAAGATAAAAGATTTAGATTCTGAATATCGTATGGTGGCAAGGGAATTGAATTAATCCCAAGAAGCATGTCAATTATTGAAAATGTGATATCATAGTGTTTATGTATTGAAGCTTTATGAATGTCATTGTGTGAATGAATGCTAGCTATTCTCATAGCACTTGATGAGTTAAATAACGAAGTCCACTTTATTGTATGATATGTGCATCGGAATCTACTTGCTGAAAAAAAGTACATTTCTATGGAACTGTAATTCGGAAGACATCTGAGAGATGACTGCAGCACTGATTCCTAATTACATCTACGTGTCTGGAGAGGAGCAGAACCCTTAACTTCCTCCGCAGAAGTCTATGTGCTAATAGTGTAATTACAGATACTGAAGCGCAGCTATCTAACCTTGTCTGCACACTTTGGCTGGGGGTTTGCCATGTCTGGAATTGATTTACCATTCTCCCATATTTGTATTACAGATTCCAATATGCCTTATATCAAATAGACAGAATGCTCCTTCTGACTAGTACTAGGCTTACCTAAATATTGTCTTTTCCCATATAACTTTGTACTAACACATTCACTTTTAAAGGGGTACTTTACTGCTCCAGCATCCGGAACATTTAGTTCTGAACGCTGGGTGTGGATTGCGGGGGTTGTGACATCATGCACGCACCCTTAATGCAAGTCTATAGGAGGGGCATGACGGCCGTCACGTCCCCTCCCATAGACTTAAATTTAGGGGGCGTGGCAGTGACCTCATGACCAGGGCCAGATTAAGGCTGCCTGGAAGATGGAGCACTTCATTATGATGGCCCACCCTGACAGTTCCCCCATATTAGGTGCAGTATAGTTCCCCCATATTAGGTTGGCAGTATAGTTCCCCCGCATTAGGTGCAGTATAAGTCCACGCACATTAGGTGTGCAGTACAGTTCCTCCACATTAGGGGTGCAGTACAGTTCCCCCACATTAGGAGTGCAGTACAGTTCCCCCACTTTAGGGGTGCAGTACAGTTCCCCCACATTAGGGGTGCAGTACAGTTCCCCCACATTAGGGGTGCAGTACAGTTCCCCCATATTAGGGGTGCAGCATAGTTCCCCCACATTAGGGGTGCAACACAGTTCCCCCACATTAGGGATGCAGTACAGTTACCCCACATTAGGGGTGCAGTACAGTTCCCCCACATTAGGGGTGCAGTACAGTTCCCCCACATTAGGGGTACAGTACAGTTCCCCCATATTAGGTGCAGTACAGTTCCCCACATTAGGTGCAGTACAGTTCCCCACATTAGGTGCAGTATAGTTTCCCCACATTAGGTGCAGTATAGTTTCCCCACATTAGGTACAGCACAGTTTCCCCACATTAGGTGCAGTACAGTTCCCCCACATTAGGTGCGGTATAGTTTCCCCACATTAGGTGCAGTACAGTTTCCCCCCATTAGGTGCAGTATAGTTCCCCCCCATTAGGTGCAGTATAGTTCCCCCACATTAGGTGCAGTATAGTTCCCCCACATTAAGTGCAGTATAGTTCCCCCACATTAGGTGCAGTATAGTTCCCCCATGTTAGATGCAGTACAGTTCCCCCACATTAGGTGCAGTACAGTTCCCCCACATTAGGTGCAGTACAGTTCCCCCACATTAGGTGCAGTGCAGTTCCCCCACATTAGGTGCAATACAGTTCCCCCACATTAGGTGCAGTATAGTTCCCCACATTAGGTGCAGTATAGTTCCCCACATTAGGGGCAGTATAGTTCCCCACATTAGGTACTGTACAGTTCCCCACATTAGGTGCAGTATAGTTCTCCACATTAGGTGCAGTATAGTTCCCCACATTAGGTGCAGTATAGTTTCCCCCATTAGGTGCAGTATAGTTCCCCCCAGTAGGTGCAGTATAGTTCCCCACATTAGGTGCAGTACAGTTCCCCCACAGACATACAGCCTTCAGCCATATACAGTGGATGGCTGGAGGCTGTATGCCTATTTACTGCCCCAGTGCTCCGACCACCACTCCTCTTATGGGCCTATGGGCCATAGCAGTAGGTCCCGAGACCGGAGACGAGCGATGGTCGGAACACTGAAGATGATGTGCTGGTGAGAAGTGACTTACCATGCGCGCGTCCTCCTCACTGCTCCGCTCTGCTCTTCTATGGGTGCACGCACGGGATGTCAGTGACGTCCCTGCTTGTGCTACCTCTCGGTGGCCCCTGCATTTTTAAAGTTAACGCGGGGCCGCAGAGAGGTAATAGGGACATCCTTGTGTCCTGAAAAGATTTTTCGGGACACAGGGATGTCCCGAATGGGACGGGGGCCCCCTGCGGGCACGGGGCCCGGAGCAGGTGCTCCATGAGCGTCAATGATGATCCGGCCCTGGTCACGACCCTCGCATCCCGCACCCAGCGTTCGGAATTAATGACAGGTCCCTGCCATTGTTTGGTAATCTCCTTAACAAACAAATGGTTTAGTGCAACACCGTAAATAGTATTCAGTACAGGGGGATGCTGCTGCAGTTTCTCACTTAGTAAAACAGCATAAGAGGAGAAGACAGCAGGAGAGAAATATCTGAGTGTTCACCACACAACTCAGATCTTACATCATACTAAGCTAAAACACTCTGTAAATGAACATTTGGGGACCATTCACACTGTAGAATAACCACCTGGAGTGACAGCAGGTGCCACCGGAATCGATTGGCGATGTGACCTAACTGACATGCGCCAACCCCATTGACGACAACCCAGTTCTGAGCAGTATTCTGCCAAAAGAATCCAAAATTTTAATTTCAGTGGAGAAATTCACAGTGCAGCAGAATTCCATTGAAGAAGACAATGGGAGGCTACTGCACTGGAATGTCCGCTGGGCAGAAATTTTGTACTGTGCATGGACCCTTACAGAGACCAGCACCAGGTCTCTTAATACACTCTTACAGGATTAAATACAACAATGTGGTACCTACTGAGATAAAACACCCAATGTTTATATAAAACTGTTGTATACATGGAGCCCATCATAGCAATAAAGGAAATCTCAATATTTGTATAATGTGTCTTTAAGCAATCTACTAATTTGATACTTTATTGTTATTTAGATGCATTTTCTTTATTTCTTAGGCATAAAAAGGTAAAGGAAAAATTATGATGTATGACCAAAACAACATCAATTTGTATATTTGTAAAAATCATTAGATTTTTATTGTTTATACAAATGCATTAAAATTCCTGTTACAAAGGAAATCTCCATAGAGCATAAAACATCATATTGTTAGTTATGTATTCCCTAAATTGCTAACGGAATTATTATTGCATTGTATGTATTACATATTAGAGTGTAATGTTGATACCCACTAGTATTTGTACATGCCCCAATCGGCACTTACAACATTACATATATAAAAAAAAGACTTAGTAGAAACTTCACAAAATACTTAATTGTTTTCCACTGATGGTTGACATTGCATGATTTACTTAAATGAAAACTAAAGCTATAAAGTGTGACCTAAAATGGATACATGGGGTACTCCGGTGGAAAACTTTTTTTTTCAAATCAACTGGTGTCAGAAAGTTACTTAAATGAAAAAATCTTAATCCTTTCAGTACTTATCAGCTGCTGTATAATAGGAAATTGTATAGTTCTTTTCTGCCTGACAACAGTGCTCTCTGTTGACACCTCTGTCCATGATAGGAATTGTCTGGAGCAGGAGAGGTTTGCTATGGGGATTTTCTCCTACTCTGGATAGTTCCTGACACAGACAAAGGTGTCAGCAGAGAGCACTGTGGTCAGACAGAAAAGCACAACTCCACTCTAGAGCATACAGCAGCTGATAAGTACTGAAAGGATTAAGATTTTTAATAGAATTATTTACAAATCTTTTTAACTTTCTGGAGCCAGTTCATTTGAAAAAAAGAGTACCCCTTTAAATAGACACTGCATTTAAAAAAATCTTTACATAAATCTATCTGATACATTTAAATATAAGACTTTTTGTAATATATCTTATTAGAATAACAAAACCATTTTCTCCAAGGATGCGTCACTTCTCCTCCCTCTCCTTTCTAAACTCATCATTTTCCATTCACTACAAAATCTGTCTTTAGAGACAAGATAGACTATGAACTTACTGAGTGATCAGTTACATGCTACCTGTAGAAAGAAGTCTATGGAGAAGGGAAGGGAATGAGGGAGAATGGGCAATGGAAGCTGAGCACCAGAAGAAATGACAAATAGAGACAGCCCCTGCAGAGGGGAAAACTGCTGAAAATACCAAATGCATGTCATGTAATGGGCAGAAACAGTTCCTCAGGTACACACAATAGCCTATTCAGAAAAAAAAATATCACCTGGTAACCTTTCATTCTGTCAGTAGAAGCTATATACAGGTGCATAATGATTGGTTCCTTGTGGTGAAAATTAATTAACCCCTTAACGACCACGGACGTAAATGTACATCCTGGTTTGGCAGTACCTCACACACCAGGACGTACATTTACGTCCTGTGTATGACTGCGAGCATCGGAGCGGTGCTCGCGTCATACACGGCAGGTACCGGCTGCTATCAGCAGCCGGGACCCACCGGTAATGGCCGATATCCACAATCGCGCGGATTTCCGCCATTAACCCCTCAGATGCCATGATCTGTACAGATCACGGCATCTGCGGCAATGCGGATGATAAAATAGATAGTGGATCACCCGCAGCGCTGCCGCGGCGATCCGATCATCTGTAATGGCGGACGGCGGTCCCCTCACCTGCCTCTGTCTGTCTCCCAGCATCTCCTGCTCTGGTCTGAGATCGAGCAGACCAGAGCAGGAGATAGCCGATAATACTGATCAGTGCTATGTCCTATGCATAGTACTGAACAGTATTAGCAATCAAATGATTGCTATAGAGAGTCCCCTATGGGGACATAAAAAGTGTTAAAAAAAAAGTTGAAAAATGTAAAAATAAAAAGTAAAAAAAATTGAAAAATCCCCTCCCCCCTAAAAATCTAAATTGTCAGTTTTTACCATTTTACCCCCAAAAAGCGTAATTTTTTTTAATAAACATATTTGGTATTGCCGCATGCGTAAATGTCTGAACTATCAAAATATAATGTTATTAATCCCGTACGGTGAACGTAAATGAGCGTAAATGTAAAAAATCCAAAAAAGTGTAAAAAGTGTCCAAAAATGCAGCTTTTTTGTCACATTTTATTAAAAAATAATTAGTAAAAAAATGATATAAAAGTTTTATATATGCAAATGTGGTATTGACAAAAAGTACAGATGACGATGTAAAAAATGAGCCCTCATACCTTCCTATATATAGAAAAATGAAAAAGTTATAGGTGGTCAAAATAGGGCAATTTTAGATTACTGATTTTGTACAAAAAGTTTTAGATTTTCTTTAAGCGGTACAAAAATTTTAAAGTATCTAGCCATGGGTATCATTTTAATCGTATTGACCCACAGAATAAAGAAAACATTAAATTTTTACCGTAAATTGTACAGTGTGAAAATGAAACCCTCCAAAATGTGCAAAATTGTGGTTTTTGTTTCATTTTCCTCCCTAAAAAAAATAGTTTTTGGGTTCGCTGTGCATTTTATGGTAAAATGAGAGGTTTCATTACAAAGTACAATTGGTCACGCAAAAAAAACAAGGCTTTATATGGGTCTGTAGATGGAAATATAAAAGAGTTATGGATTTTAGAAGACGAGGAGGAAAAAACGGAAACGCTAA
Source organism: Hyla sarda (assembly GCF_029499605.1). Taxonomy (NCBI): domain Eukaryota; kingdom Metazoa; phylum Chordata; class Amphibia; order Anura; family Hylidae; genus Hyla; species Hyla sarda. The sequence goes on along the minus strand of NC_079191.1, from coordinate 131,672,214 downwards.
AATAAAATTGGCCTGGTCCTTAAGGTGAAAATGGGCTTGATCCTTAAGGGGTTAAAGGGGTATTCCGGGCAAAAACATTTCTGATCACGGGGGGCCGGCTGCTGGGACCCCTCGTGATCTCCCTGCAGCACCCGCATTCTATGCGGGAGCTGCGTCTTCAGTTTCCAAAACCCCCGGTCTATGGGAGGGGGCATGATGGTCGTCACGCTCCCTCCCATAGACATGAATGGAGGGGGCATGATGTCACGTCCCCAGTCCCGGAAACCCAGAGGTTTCCGAAACTGGAGACGCAGATCCCGCATACAATGCGGGTGCTGCAGGGAGATCGTGGAGGGTCCCAGAGGCGGGTCCCCCGCGATCAGACATCTTATCCCCTATCCTTTGGATATGGGATAAAATGTTTTTGCCCGGAATACCCCTTTAACTAATACACCAATGGTAACCCTACACCATAAATGTACCAGTGTTTTCCAATAACATTCTTTTACAAGAATTTATGGCAATTTTGCATGAAAGTTACAGACAAAAAAATTTAACCTGTCACAAACAAATTGACACCTTTCCATGATAAAGAATGAAAATGATGCACTATCCCTAAGGACAGAGGAGATTATATTTCAGTATTTGATCGTACATTCATCCCTACCTAAAAGCTACAAGTGTAGTAAGCTGACATTTCAATGTTAGTCAGACACATTCAGCGGTCTGAGATAAGCTAGTTCAATATGGCTGTCACATCATGATTTACAGAGCTATGATAAGCCCACATCAGACCTAGATAATATTATTCTTTCATCATAGTAGCTGTCTTATTCACTTATGCTATGTTCTCCCTACTGACCCACAATGCTTTATGGGGTGAACTCCAGACTGCTACAATATTTAAAGCAGAAATGCTCTTTTGTATACACTGAACTTACCTGCATATGATAACAGCATGTCCTCAAAGAAACATGAGTAGTAAGTCTGAACATATAGCAGTTCACCTAATCCCTAATGTTTAGGTGTCCCCTTTGCCATATAGGAAGACACCAGAATTAAAATTGGTACATGATAGGTGGGAGCCCTGTTATAGATGCACCTCTTTCTCACAAATCACATTCAGGCCATATTTTTACACACACAGTAAAATTGGTCACTTTTTCAGCTGTACAAAAAAAAAACTGGGTAAAAATCGGCAGATTTTAGATATAGTAATGAGTTCTATTGTTGCCAATGAAACGTCTGTTCACAAATCAGGTAAGAAACAATGCTGATATGTCAATGGCTGTTAAATTTTTTTTCTTTATTTTCAGTCTATTTTGGGTTAAAAACTGGCAAAAATACTAAAATCTGCTGTACATGTTAAAAATCTGCAAAAAAAACTTGAAAAAGGCCAATTTTTGCAAAAAACTGATTTTTTTTACAGCTATTTTGGTATAAGAATCTGACGATTTTTTTTTATACAGCTCTAAAACACCAGGGTTTTTAAACAATAATTTAAGGGTTTTTAAATAATTCTTTATTCTTTTTTTTAAAGGGCTGATCAGGTCTGCCACTTCCATTCCCTGTTTATCTGCACTTCCTAGCCTCAGTCCATTGGCTACAGCAATGACTAACCTCAACCAGTAGATAGCTTAGAAAGCACTTCCTGTGTGTGAAGATGGGACCAGGAAGTAGAGATCAGCAAGGACCTGGTGAGCAATGGAATGATAGAGTAATGCTTGTTTGCCCCTTGTTAAAATATAGTGATCCTACCAGACAATTCCTTTAATAAACAACTGCAATTGTAATACAGTCTTTGACTGCTGATATGGTACTTTTACCCTTGAATTCCTCTGCCTGCCTTGCTTTAGAATCCTAAAGCAGGTAGCAATTAAAAAAACAATTAATTATATTAATTTACAACATTTTAAATAATTACCGTATTTTTCGCCGTATAAGACGCACTTTTACTTCCCCAAAACTGGGGGGGGGAGTTGGTGCGTCTTATACGGCAAATACACATTAAAACCCTGTCCTATCGCGGCGGTCCCTGCGGCCATCAACGGCCGGGACCCGCGGCTAATACATGACATCACCGATCGCAGTGAAGCCCTGTATTAACCCTTCAGACGTGGCGATCAAAGCTGACCGCCGCGTCTGAAGCGAAAGTGACACTAACCCGGCTGCTCAGTCGGGCTGTTCGGGACCGCTGCGGTGAAATCTTACAGGACACTGGGAGGGACCTTACCTGCCTCCTCGGTGTCTGCTCCGTGCCGGGATCCCCTGCATGGCCGGCGCTCTCCTTCGTCATCATCACGTCGTCGCGCATGCCGTCCCGTCATCCAATAGGAGCAGCGTGCGTAGCGACGTGATGACGGCGACGGAGAGCGAGGATACCGGGCAGCAGAGACATTCCGGAGCGACGGGGACACCCCGGGGACACGGCGACAGCGATGGAGGGCGACATCCAGGGCAGCGGTGACGGGTCCGGAGCAGCGGGGACACGTGAGTACTACCTCCTCCAGTGGTCTTCAACCTGCGGACCTCCAGATGTTGCAAAACTACAACTCCCAGCATGCCCGGACAGCCAACGGCTGTCCGGGCATGCTGGGAGTTGTAGTTTTGCAACATCTGAAGGTCCGCAAGTTGAAGATCACTGTCCTACACTTTACATTGTATTTGGTTCAGAATCTTTATTTTCTGGATTTTTATCCTTTAAGATTGGGTGCGTCTTATATGCCGGAGCGTCTTATATGACGAAAAATACGATATTTTAACTGTGCTTTATTTGACTACAAAGAGCTACAATGACTAGCTAAGCAAAACCATACTCTAGTCCTCGCTTGCCCTTTGGGAGACAAGAGGTTAAATCTTTCCTCCACTTTTCCATCGTTTTAAAAATGCATTAAGAAAGAATACAGAAATTATTAAGGAGCCCAATCGGCAGCAAGCCTACTACCTTGTTTTTATATCTTGCTGTTGCATAATTTAAGAGAAAGACATTAGCTAAATAGGCCAGAGCACTATCTTTAACAAACTATAACTTTTCTTCGGAAACAGCGCCTTTTATTTAATTATCTTTCCCATTGACTGCTTTGTTGATTTTTTTCATTAGGCGATCTTTGCTGTTAATTTGTTAGTAAAGCAGTTAGGTAATTGTGGCTCGTTCAGGCACCTAAAGAGGTAATAGATCTCCAATCCACAGACAGCCATTAAAAGTTCTGTCGTTCCCAGGCAGGGCTGCTGTTGCGAGCTCATTGTTCTGACCTGTAAATGCCAATTTAGTCTAAATATGTTGTACATGGAGAGAATCTCATCTTTTCCCATCTGTGCAATGTCTTGGCAAACAACCAACATCCTATCCACATACTACGTACTTGTACATAACCGCATATATTCTACATATTGCGCACTTTTACATATTTTCAGAGTTGACGGACTCCTAATTAGCTTTGTGTCGCCTTTTCCGAATCTCCTAATTGACTTTACATGTTGCTGACGTATAAGCGACTGGATGTGTTTAATAACTTATCATTGTCTATCACGCGACTCACTTTTGATCTAAATCAAGTTTATTCGAGCATTCTATTCCTGTTGAGTGCAAGCAGGCAGCAGAGAGCAGGATAATTCCTATTTGCATGATAAGAGTGTTATAAGTGTGTGTGTTTTCCATGATGTGATCTGACAGCCAAAGCCGAGAGCTACGGTGGAAGGATAATATTAATCTGCCGCATAGACAAAGCATCTAATATACATATATTTATTAAAAATAACAGTTTTATGGATTACATTGCCATCCCCTGCCTTGATGTGAGGCTTCCTGCACAATAAGTAATTTAATATCTTTGTTCTTTTGGGAAATGAAATTATCTGAAATGAATGGGAAGTAAATTTGATGATTTTATTTAAATGTGCAGGCGAGCCCAGTCCGCCAGAGACAATAGCGCTGTTTATTTTTCCAACAGAATAATTAGGCGGAAAGATCAAACAATGCACAAACACGATTAACGCTACCGCTTTATGGCATGAAGGCAAAGTTTAGCAAGTTTGCTTTTCCAAGACTGCAATGATTATTTTGTGCTAATGAAGCAGCCGCTTGTCTATGGGTCTGTATTTCGACATAAAAAAAAAGGCCGCTTCCGTAATGTAATGCACAGCACACTCGCCGTACAGTGTTTAATGATATATCTGCTGAGATATTGTCAGTTTACTATTTATTTTCCATGGAACTAAAATTCTCCAGTCAATTCAGTTGTTCCGCACTCCGCTAAGCATTATAATACACTTCATTTTGGTTTTCGGTGCATGAAAACTCATGAATAATGCAACACATTTCCAGCTTTGTGTCTACATGCAAATGCTTTGCAGTTAAGTGCCTGAGAATGCATGAAAAATGCAGTGAAATTTCCATTAAATACAAACGCCGGATTTACTTTCTTGGCCACCCTGTTTTGTTGCAGTTTCTACCAATATAACTTTTTATTGCACCCCTCTTCCAATAAAACACATCTGTGACATATACAAATATTCAGAGACCTGACAATAACTGGTCCCTTAGTTCAAAGGAATGTTTTATCACTTTCATGTTTCCTGAACCACAAGTCATTGGGGTGGTCCCCTTTGGCTTCTCTCCACCCCACCAGCCTTCATTGATAGATCTCTACCTATTTGGTTTTAGGGCATATAAAACTATTCCTATTGCACTGCTACGCTGCCTGCCTCCTCAAAATTCTTTGCCAGGCCCACCTACATGATAATTATACGCATTGTCTTTAATAGCCTGCTGGGGGTGAGCACTCCGTTCTCTGAGCAGAGCGCAGGTGCTGCCTTCCTGCTGTAATAAGGCAGCGTCACCACTGGCAGGCTCTCACCTCCTAGTGACATAAGAGTAAAGATATTTGCAGATTCATCATGGGGGGCAGGCCGGGCGGAGTATATTGAGGAGGCAGGGAAGCTCGGCAAGCTAGCTCCCCACCTCCATGGCGCACAGCAGTGCAATAAGAATGAATAAATAAACTAACATAACTCTGCAAGTACTACACCTACTAATGTAAGTATTCCTCATTTTAGAGCTGTTCATCTGCTCTATAACACAGTATATTGGGTTTAGTGGGGGTGAACAGGCTGTCAGTTTATCATTAATAGGCTTGCATCAGGCGGAAAACCAGAAAGAAAACATCTGTGATTTCCCAGTACGGGATGATGTGGCCCCGTACTGTCCTCCTGCCTTGTCAGGCAGAGTCCCTGCATGTCCCCAGGGCTCCCCTGCAGCATACCCCCATTATGTATATAGGTTTGCCTCATTTAATGTACTGTTGCTTTAATGTTTGTACCACATGATTGTTACCCATAGGGTTCCAGTGACCAGTTGACCCACCCCCCAAGTGACCTATGGGTTCCTTGCACAGTCCTCCTATTTAACAAGGGGAGGGGCTGCAATCTCTCTCTTAGCACATTGCTCTTCTGCTGTATGCTGAGGTCCAGTGCAGTCATCTCAATGTCTGTGTCCAGAGCATTGGAGGCCAAAAGCCTAAAGTCCTGCAGCCACAAGTCGGTCATCATTAAGTCAAGTCATCTTTTTGTCAGTCACCATCTCTGTCAAGTCAAGTCCAGCTGTAGTCACCATGGCCTGCACTAAAGTCAGTCTAACTACTGAAAGTCCCAGCAAGCATGTGAGGTCCCCCGGTGTCACTGGTCCCCTCCCTGGGATATTTGGCTTTACGGCAAAGACTATATGACCTGTCTTGCCTCAGTTAAGCTGCTGTTATCCTTTATCTGGTGTTGGTGTCATCATTGCCCCTGCCTAACCCAGGATCAGCGGTGTTACCTTCGGGTTGTTAAGGCTAAACCACGCCCTGGCGTCACGACAAGAAGGGGTTAATACCATCTGCACCTTGGGCCATAACATCTGCCCTGCATCTACCCTGCACCTCACACCCCGACACCCCACATCCATAAAGGGAAAGTCAAGAGCTGCTCTCCCGCACGTTCTGCACAAATTGGTGCCAAGCGATGCAGCTAACTGGGTGGTGCCAAGCAAGTTCTTTGTATGAGACCCATCCATTAGAAAAGGGCTTGGCAACTGTACTACCCAGTGTTAGCCTTGTCTCTTTACAACAATTTGTGCAGATGTGTGGTGTTTGAACACAGCTGTGGCACCAGGTTCAGGTAGACAATATTTAGGAATGGAGTATGGAAGTGACCTCTTAACTAGGTCTTCTGTCACTCCTAAAACCTGCACCCAAACTCCCTGAAAAGAAGGATGCCATATCTGTGAATAGGTGCCCCAAGATTAGCCTTTGGAGAACTGTTAAATGGGTGAACATATACCAACTTTTTTTATTTTTTTAAATACATAATTACTGACAAATGTCTAATATTTAAAGAAATATGTAAAGATTATTTTGCCAACAACTGGGGCTATAGCAACCTAGTTTAAATATGGACCTTAGAAATGTACATCATATAAATATAATTCTTTGACACAAAATAAAAAGGATAGCTCTACCACCTAAAGAACAGTGAGACTCTATTGTTTTCTCTCTGATGGTCCTAAAACGCAACCTGATAATGGGTTTGGAGGTGAGCATCAGTGACCCATATAGTATTTACAATATTACAGGACTCAAGGGATTTCAGAACAAAGTTGTTTCTTCAAGGTCAAAGAGAGCAGGCTGGAAATGTGTCTAGGATTTTCTCACTCCAGCCAGCACCATTACATTATATATCTTGATGTTAGTCATGAGGGATTCATGTACTATTGCACTGACAGCTTACTGCCAACACATAATGCCACCGAATATTATGGCTTGTTATGTGCAGAGAGGACAATAAAAAAAAAACTTTAAAAAAAAACTCAATATTAGTAAAAAGGCAAATTAGTGATAAGTATCAGAACAAATCTCAGTTTTAATTTGCCAAATTGATTGTGGAAATATAATTCTGTTCATAAATTTAACCTAAATTAGAAGGTCATTTGGTGGGATACATTGTAAACAAAAGCTGGAATATTTAACCCATATTTATCTATACTAGCTGTTTTATTATTTTAGAAGCTGTTATAGAAATAAAGCATACCTGTCAGAACAAAAGTAATGCTTACATATGTGATGCACTAGGTCATGTAGATGATCATATCTTTTTTATGTGTCTAGCTTCTGTATTTGGCTCACAAATGCCTCTCTTCTGCCACTAACTCATTCTGACATCCACTGCTCAGGAAGGGACGTGTCTGAGGCAGGCACTGAGCCCACCTTCACTTACTGTTGTTCACTTTCTCCTTGAGTCAGCTGTGATGTGCTGGGTCTCTTCATCCAATCACTGCAGGCTGATCTGTAACTCTGCCTCTCTGTTTTCCTGCAGTAGTCTGATAGGACAGGAGTGACCACAGAGGAGTGCTAGGCCCGCCCTTACTTAATTGAAGACAAAGTGACTAGCCAGCCGATAGAATGTTGTTACAGATATAGCATTACGTAGCTTTGACAACCTCATATTAATTCTTAAATGTAATATGTATATCTACAAAAACAATTATCACCTACAGCAGTGATCTCCAAAATATGGATCATGAGATGTTGAAAATATACAAATCCCAGCATTCCTGGACAGCTGTTGTATGATTATACAAAATCAGTAAATTGTTTGTAAATGTTTTACATTACTAAAAATTCTGTTTAGCTGCTGGCATTTCTAATTTAAAAAAAAATGGACTTACTTCCTGCTGTGTCCAATATCCTGCTCCCATCTTCTGGTGCAGCCTTCTTCCTTGTTCTTGTGGTCAGCTTTTAGACTGCAGCTCAGCTAATTGCTGGCCCACCTCTGCCAGTGACTGGCTGAAGAGCAATGTGGTGTATTGGGCCTGGGAACCAGGAAGAAGACCAGGGCCGAGACTACATATGTCCCACTGCCACTCAGCCAATCACTAGCCAAGGTGGAACATCTCTATGGCCGGTAATTAGCAGTGCTGCAGACTGATGAGTCAACCACAAAAGACAGAAAGAAGACTGCATTGGAGGACGGGAGCGGGATACTGGAGGCATCGGGAAAGCGGTGGAAGATTTTACGTTTTTTGACACACAATTAATTCATTCTTTTGAAGGCTTAGTAAACAAGCACCAACCACAGAGATTGGTGCTTATTATCGTGTCTCTGTCTGCTTGTCTAAAAGGGCCTTTATCCATATATTTAAGTGAAATATTTTTGTATGTAAATTGTAATCACCTGATAAAGACACATATGACCAGACATATCCTTTGTAATTGCTGCTGCACCCCTTTCCATGATGTCCATATTTCCTAATGGGGTGTGCAAACAGGGGGCATCTTCATGAGACTAATAAATCCTATTTTGTAAAACAGTCAATAGAGATATGGAGCGACACTGCTAAATGAGTATCAACCATCTATTACCTGCTAACTGTAGAGTCTTTCAGTGCTCAGTGGCACTAGTACAAGATCCACGTATAAGGCAATTAAGAAAAATGCTGCTCATGGCACTCGATGCGCTGGCATAAAAGGTGCTTCTATATTTCAAACCAAAGGATTCACAGACATCAGGAGTGGAGACAAAAGGGACAGGTCAACGACCGCATCACCGCTCCTGCGGCTTCTACTGGACCGCAGGAGCGGTGACACCGTCGTTGACCTGTCCCTTTTGTCTCCACTCCCGATGTCTGTGAATCCTTTGCTTTGAAATAAAGAAGCACCTTTTATGCCAGCGCATCGAGTGCCATGAGCATCATTTTTCTTAATTGCCTTAAATCCTATTTTGTATTGGTCTCCCTAAGGACACCACAGAACCCTCTGAGCAGGACCTATAGCTCTGTGCATCTTTCTGTTTCATGAATATAATGCAATAAGTACAGAGAAATCTGTCAGTCAGAATCCATGCCATTAGTGATAATTGTCATCCAGCATCTGTTACTGACAGACGCATAGAATGTTACAGGACTCTACTCAAGAGAACATCTCAGAGACTTATTTTGTGTGGTATTTTTGTTTGTTTTTTTGTGGGGGGGGGGGGGTGTTACACTTTCAATTTTCAATTTGAGCGACAAACTTCCGATACAGTACTGATTAGAGATAGTAATAACAGAATAGCATGGAAGCTTAAGATAAGGAAGACTAGAGGGAACTAAATACAAGAGTAGGGTCAAAGAGCGTCACTAAACAGAAAATCTGATTCTACAACAGGACTTTTTATTTAACTTTTAGCGTGTATGCTGGAAAAGCTCCTTACAGATACTGTAAACATGTCCATAGGCTTTTGATAGCCAGACAGAGGCCAAAAGACTTTTGACCTCTGGCTTGTATAGGTGAGTAAACTGCAAAAAAAAGTGGTATGGGATAGCATTGTAGACAAAGTAGACTATTTCATAACCTGTAAAAAAATGTTTAATAAATGCTATAATAACCTATGGGTGACGGATACCATTGTATGCCATCTGTTCCAGGCCTCTGTTAAATGTATAGAGACATCATTCTACATATATAGGGACAGTTTACTAAAGTTTCCGCAGGCTGAAATAAAAAGCCTTGAACAGAGAGCATTGCCATCTGGGTCAGTGGGGATTCATGGCGGTCTACTGAGAAGCAGGTGTGGGAGAGCTGTGGGTGAAAGAGGAAGTAAGTGGTGGGGAGGAAGTAATGTCTAAGGGAAACATTGGAGCAGCTAGAGTCAGCAGCCCGGGGATGTAGTTTACACCAAATTCCATGTAACGCCCCAACGGGTGTCCACGCGAATAGCGGTTTAGCTTAGGCCAACCTTGGGAGCAGAGTCTGATGTGTTCCCCTGGTATTCACCCTTCATCCCGTTCCAGGATGTGGAAGTTGGTCTTAGCTGCAGGGGAGACACAAGGTCTCACCACAAGAGTGGTCCTGTTTAAGTGGTAGCTGGCCAGGCCACCAGAACACCTCAGTGCCAAGTACCGGGGATACAGGCAGGTGGGGTGAGCTGATGCTAGAGATGGTATTAGTGCATGTTTCTTACTGGATAACTAAATAAAGCCAGAAGTTTGCTACAATGTGTTGGATGTTCATGTCTTTATACACAGTACCTCGTGTACATTATTGAACAAATCAAAATAAAAAAAGAGGAGGAATGTATTTTCTTTCTATTTTCCCTTTGATTTGTATCCACTTCGGCTACAAAACAAAAAACAGAAGCAAAAAAACGGCAATGGGATTCAAACCTTGCAGAAATAGAACCAGAATTGCTAAAGTAAGCCTAAAAATACATGTAAATATGAAAATTGTAAAAAAAAAAAAAAACTATATCTCAAGGCTACAAAGACCTCATGGGCGAATATGTGAGTTTTGGTGTATTTTGTTCCTCAGGTTATGTGATACCTTTGAAAATGTATCTGTAGTTGCTCTGAATCCCAGACATCATTGCTTATTTGTGTAACTTTTCTCAATACCTTCAAACATCATTTCTTCCTTGAGCTGGCAGATATTACTATCTCCAGATACTCGTCCCGCGTTTCTACATTTCTATGGAGTAATACTCCTCAGGCACACTGTAAGCAAAGATGATCTATAGATGCCCAAGGCTTGATGGAACAGATATTATGTCTTGCACATAATTGTGTTATTTTTATTATTTATTAAATCGCTCAGGAAAGGTCAACATTGTGGGACAGACATACTGGTCAGTAATAATGTCAAAGCAACCATCTTTTAGATCTGAAAAGGTCAGCCATGTTTCTACACACCATTTGCTTATATTAAATAAAGCAATTATGCCTAACTTTTACATTACAATGTAATTAAATGAATGATTTTACAACAGAAACATGTCTGCAAGGAAAGTGAGGTGTCAGATACCCAATAATTCAGAATTAAATTCCAGCACTGGGGTTTCCGATAAGTAAAATATTATCATATCCTATTAGAATGCTAATAGGACATTATTAATATCACTATCATATTGAATGTTTTATTTGGCATTTTACATCGATGTAATGAAACATCTTCATTTGATCATAAGAATTAATTGCAAAAATATGGGCAGACATGGATCTGGCATGTTATGGGAAATTTTTACATAGCTCCAGAATCCACCTGTAGTAACTGTAGAAAGTTTTTACTGTATCTCCCTCAGATTTGTTCATGAAATATGTGATACATGTAAGTAGGGTATAACTAATAATGGGCCTGGGTGCTAAACTACACCATTATGCTAAACCTGTTATCTGTCATAGGATAATAATACCGATCACTGTATGATAAATAATCACCAGTGCAGCTCTTTTATTCAATAATATAAACATAAAAATATGTAAACTTTGTATATAATGATGATAGATAATGATAGATATGTAAAACATATCAACACCATAAAACATCACACTATGGCAATAGGAGAAGATTGTCCATGAGTAAGTCAGGGATAGCTTCTATAGTGTCACGCTGATGCATGTTTGACATAGTACCTGCCAAAGGTACTGCCACCTGTTTAATTTAGAACCTTTTTCTGTAACCCCTGATGGACCCCTGAGGGTTATATGCCACTTCCTACCCCCTTAACCCGATCTGTAATATTTTTTGGTACATCTGTTAGTATTTCTGCCATATATATTCATATTATTGTATATGTATTTGCATTGTTTCCCTTCTATCTTTTTAGGGTATTTTTGCATAGCCAGAAACTCCTGGGTTCTAGTTTATTAAAGGGGTACTCCCGTGGAAAACTTTTTTTTTAAAATCAACTGGTGCCAGAAAGTTTAACAGATTTGTAAATTACTTCTATTAAAAAATCGTAATACTTCCAGTACTTTTTAGGGCCGTATACTGCAGAGGAAATGCTTTTCTTTTTGGATGTCTCTTCTGTCACAACCACAGTGCTCTCTGCTGACCTCTGCTGTCCATTTTAGGAACTGTCCAGAGAAGCATATTGCTATGGGGATTTTCTCCTGCTCTGGACAGTTCCTAAAATGGACAGCAGAGGTCAGCAGAGAGCACTGTGGTCGTGACAGAAGAGAAATCCAAAAAGAAAAGCATTTCCTCTGTAGTATACAGCCCCTAAAAAAGTACTGGAAGGAATAAGATTTTTTTAAAGAAGTAATTTTCAAATCTGTTTAAATTTCTGGCACCAGTTGATAAAAAAAAAAAAAAAAAAAGTTTTCCACAAGAGTACCCCTATAAGTTTATTAAGTCAGGATGAGGAGGGGTATAGGCATGTGGTAGATCATTACCCACCCTAGATAGTTTATTTAACTTGTTTAATGTACACTTTTTTCCTTACTCTCAACAAATCTATGGTACTACCATGGGTACACTCAAATAGCAACCATATTATACATTAGTGGTGCCAGACAGAAAGAACTAATGTATACTATGGTAATAGAGCCCAGTTATGTTATAACAGGCATAACAGCATAAGTATCTGTCCAGTAATAGCAATGGTAGTGGAGGTGCTCTTATCCATAAGATTCATACACAACAACACATATAATCAAAAGAAGGCAGAAGATAACGCACTCACCACAGGTACCGATGCGCAAGGTCAGGCTTTATTTCAAAACTGCAGTGGACTGCTTCACAACAATGGACAGACACACGGGGAGCGAAGGTGATACAGGTGAGGCAGGCGCGTATGACAGGTGCGGCAACTAGTTTTGCGCTCAACGGTGCTTCCATAGCACTGAACAGTATTACCAATCAAATGATTGCTATAGATATTCCCCTATGGGGACTATTAAAGTGTAAAAATGAAAGTAAAAAAAATTGAAAAATCCCCTCCCCCAATAAAAATGTAAAATTTCTTTTTTTCCCATTTTACCCCCATAAAGTGTAAAAAAAATAAAAATTATACACATATTTGGTATTGCCGCTTGCGTAAATGTCCGAACTGTAAAATATAATGTTATTGATCTCATACGGTGAACGGCGTGAACGTAAAAAAAAAATAAAAATAATTTTTGTCACATTGCACATTTGCTTTTTTGTCGCATTTTATATAAAAAATAAAATAATAAAAAATTAATCAAAGTTTTATATACACAAATGTATGTATATATATATATATATATATATATATATACTATAAAAGTACAGATCATGGCGCAAAAAATGAGCCCTCAAATTGCCGTTTATACGCAAAAAAGAAAAAGTTATAGGTCATCAAAATTTTGATTTTAAACATACTAATTTGGTTAAAAAGTATGCGATTTTTGTAAGCGCAACAATAATAGAAAATATATAATCATGGGTATCATTTTAACTGTGTTGACCCGCAGAATATAGAACACATGTCATTTTTACCATATGTTGTACGGCGTGAAAACGAAACCTTCCAAAACTTGCAAAATTGTGGTTTTCTTTTTAATTTCCCCACACAAATAGTATTTTTTTGGTTGCGCCATACATTTTATGGTAAAATGAGAGATGTCATTACGCAGGACAACTGGTTGCGCAAAAAACAAGCCCTCATACTAGTCTGTGGATGATAATAAAAAGAGTTACGATTTTTAGAAGACGAGGAGGAAAAAACGAAAATGCTAAAATAAAATTGGTCTGGTCCTTATTGTCAAAATGGGCTTGGTCTTTAAGGGGTTAAGTGACTGGTAATGTGTACACAAGTGCAAGGGCTGTGGTATGATGGCGTGCTGGGGCCCTGATATGTCACATCAATGTGATATAATTGGTGCTGGCTACATCTGTATCATTAAAGGGGTACTCCACCCCTAGACATCGCGGGTGTCCCCCACAATATAGCACACAGCACCCACCTGTTAATGCTTTGGAAAGCGCTGGAGTGTCTGGCTCCCGACCACGGGGACGGAAGATCGTGATGTCACGACTCCGCCCCCATGTGATGTCACGCCCCGCCCCCTCAATGTAAGTCTCTGGGAGGGGGCATGGCAGCTGTCACGCCCCCTCCCATAGACTTGCATTGAGGGGCGGGGTGTGACGTCACATGGGGGCGGAGTCGTGACATCACGATCTTCTGCCCCCGTGGTCGGGAGCCAGACCCTCCAGCGCTTCTGGAGCAGTAACAGGTGGGTTTCTGCATGCTATACTGCGGGGGTCTCCAGCGGCGGGACCCCCGCGATCAGACATCTTATGCCCTATCCTTTGGATAGGGGATAAGATGTCTAGGGGTGGAGTACCCCTTTAATAAAGGCCATTGTGTGTCAGTGCACAGCCAACAATTATTAACAATCTTTAGGAATATTTAGTTGCTGACTTTAGGTGTGTTCTTTTCATCTCTGTCACCATGAACTTCTTTCAATAACAAAGAAAAAAGGGACAAAGCCAAGGACAAATCTAGAAAACTAAGGACTGTCCCTGGAGAATAGAGACACTTGTCAACTATAATTGTCTGTATTTTCTTGCACAAATGGTTTACAGTTCCCTTGCAGCAATGCTGGATCTTCTCAATGATCTTTGAGTTCTGATGTAGCTTTTACTATAGGGGTTCTTCCTTGTTTATACAGTTTTTTGTTCTTATGTTTGTGTGTTATGTGTGTATAAGTATGTGTTTTTTTTATGTGTGTTGTGATTATGTATATATGTATTTTCTTACCTTTTGTGAAGATCCGGAAGCTGGCCCCTTCTTCTTCCAGCGGCTTGCTGTGTACCTCGGCCTCCGCCATGTTGTGTTCGGTAAGTGGGATGTCGGGGGGTGTGTTCTTGCTTCTCTCCTTCCTATCTTCTGACATCCGAGGCGAATCTTTTCTTCCTGTTTCTTCCGTGGCTCAGCAACGAATCTGCGGCCTCTTCCGGCGCATGCGCAGGTAGTTTTTTTTGTCTAATTGACAAACTGTCTGCGCTTGCACAAAGCTAAGCTATTAGCGTAGACCTAACGTAGCTTGCGTACTCGCGCATTTGCAGACAGTTTGTCAATTAGACAAAAAAACTTTATTGCTAAAAAAAGCCACAGAAGAAACAGGAAGAAAAGATTCGCCTCGGACGTCAGAAGATAGGAAGGACAGACGCAAGAACACCCCCCCCCCCCGACATCCCACTTACCGAACACAACATGGCGGAGCCCGAGGTACACAGCAAGCGACTGGAAGAAAAAGGGGCCAGCTTCCGGATCTTCACAAAAGGTAGAAAATACATATATACATAATCACAACACACATAAAAAACACACATACTTATACACACATAACACACAAACATAATAACAAAAAACAGTATAAACAAGGGAGAACCCCTTTAACTTTGAGATCAGTAGATTTTGATATAATCATCAGAATGTTTTTTATGTTTCATATTTCCTTACTATGTAAATACTTACCTTTCACCCATCATGTCTCATAAAGTAATGGCGAAGAGTTGTTATGACTCTACATTACTAATTAATTACAAAGTCTGATGCTGCTCATTAGTAACTAATTGTGTGACTTACAACTACACTGGAGTTTTTGATGTATTTTAGGATCCGCAAATTCATTAGACCGATGCATCGTGTTCCATTCTTACCTTCAGACAATAATTAAAGCGCAGCATCCAGTTTTCAATTAAAATTAGTAATATAGTAAATAGTCAAGATTCATTATATGCTATGCAAAGCAAATTGAATGGAACTGTCATATTTAAAGTTACATTATTCTTGTCAGGATATTCAGTTACAGCCTTATTACATCTTCTCGTATGCAGAAGGTATACCAATAAATCACTGGAATTGAATAATGAGCTTGGGTACATTGATGCTGATTAAAATTATATTACAACTAGTTTAATATAGATCTGACAGCTGCAGCGTGGCTTAAGTGTCCTTGTGTCTGGCAGATGTCAGGCAGCTTCATCATTTGGTATAGGCTGTGTGTAGTCTTTAGAGAGTTTCATGTTTGAGCCTGTGTTATAGACTTTGTCGGAAGGCATTACAGGCACACAGTGAAAAAGTTACATAGTTAAATATTTATTTTATGAACTAATAAACTACTAAAGAACTGCTTTCAAAATCAGGCCTTTAACTTGGGTCCTAATCCCGGCACCCCTGGTAATTATTTTGAATGGGGGTGCTACAAAGGAAGTGCAGAACCACATTCATCTGAATGGCTTGATAGAATGGGAGAAGCTTGTACAGAGTAGTTCTCTGTGTTGTCTTATAGAGGGTTTCCCCAAGTAAGGCACCCCATTTATGATGGTCATATACCCAAATAGGGCATATGGACAAGGTTATCCTTATGAGACAACCTCTTTAACCACTTCCCAACAATTCCCATACAGATATGTCATGTGTCAAGTAGGGATATTTGGAACAGGCTCAGGTGCTGATCCCTCAAATGTTGGTAATTTAACCCCTAGGTGCTGCAGTCAGTAGCAACCTCAGGAAGATAGATGACAGATGCATGTTCTGTCTGGGCTCCAATCATAATCTGCAATACAATTGCGGGGTGCTGATAGGTTGTTACAGCAGCCAGGACTGCCTTATGACTATCACTATCATGCTATAATTCCTATTACAGCCCAAGAGGTAGGCTGTACTATTGTAGTAGACTGCAGTAATGACAGTACATTGCAGAACATTGGTGAATCATTGTTCCAACATTCCATTTCATTCAGATATTAGTGAACATCCAAATGGAAACAACAATTAACCAATGTTCTTCTGGTCTCCACGGTAGCCAGATCTAATGCCATGTGACTTCCTCCTATGGGGCTTCATTCAGGACTGAGTGTATCTGCCCCCCCCCCCAGCCACAGGATCTGAATGACCACACAACACATCACCTAAACAGTATATGCTGCCCAGACAGAACTGGACTACTACCTAGACATCTGCCATGTCACCCAAGGAAATCCCATTGAATGTTCGTAGTGTGTAGAAAAAACCTCAATAGATAGTGTCTTTTTCATGTTAATTTCTTTGTGTTATGTTGTCTCGGCTGTGAATACTGAGGCTATAATTTTGCTCCATCCTGTTTGAATCATTTTGTATTTCTTTTCTTTACTAGTTTTCCAAAGATAGAAATTTAGAACATGAATGTTGACCCCATTGGAGAACCAATCATCGCTCATTCCCTCTTATAATTACAAATTTTAGCAGGGAAACCTTTGGGGATAGTTCCTTTTTATGACTTACTTTTTTCTCTTTCTTTCTTTAGAGGCCTGATTTCCTATTCTGTAGATGTTGCACTAGTTGTGCTTATATATATTAATATGTTCATGTTTTACCTCAATCTAGGGACTACAATGATGTGTAGAATGGTTTATATTTCATATTACTTTATTGGGTGGATGCATACTATGAGTGTAGGCGTTCCAGATATTAACTTTTAATGTTTTGTGTTACCGTATTTTTCGCTGTATAAGATGCACTTTTTCTTCCCCAAAATTGGGGGGGAAAAGTTGGTGCATCTTATATGGCGAATACACATTAAAATCCTGTCCTATCGCGGCGGTCCCTGCGGCCATCAACGGCCGGGACCCGCGGCTAATACAGGACATCACCGATCGCGGTGATGCCCTGTATTAACCCTTCAGACGCGGCGATCAAAGCTGACCGCCGCGTCTGAAGCGAAAGGGACACTAACCCGGCTGCACTGGGAGGGACCTTACCTGCCTCCTCGGTGTCTGCTCCGTGCTGGGATCCCCTGCATGGCCGGCGCTCTCCTTCGTTGTCATCACGTTGTTGCGCATGCCGTCCCGTCATCCAATAGGAGCAGCGTGTGTAGCGATGTGATGGCGGCGACGGAGAGCGAGGATACCGTGCAGTAGAGACATTCCGGAGCGTCGGGGACACCCCGGGGACGCGGCGACAGCGATGGAGGGCGACATCCAGGGCAGCGGTGACGGGTCCGGAGCGGCGGAGACACGTGAGTATTACCTCCTATACCAGTGGTCTTCAACCTGCGGACCTCCAGATGTTGCAAAACTACAATTCCTGGCATGCCCGGACAGCCAATGACTGTCCGGGCATGCTGGGAGTTGTAGTTTTGCAACATCTGGAGGTCCGCTGGTTGAAGATCACTGTCCTATACTTTACATTGTATTCTAGATTTTCCTCCTTTAAAATTGGGTGCATCTTATATGCCTGAGCGTCCTATATGGAGAAAAATATGGTAAGTTTAGACGTTTATAATTAAATGAATGGGATAATTTTTTTTCCTGGGTACATGAACATTTTATCACCCTATTAAATCTCATAAGTAAAGTTTGAAACCGTTTTTCAATATGTGTGTTAACTGGTATATTATTCCAAAGGTCCCATACACATTATTAAGAAATAAACCAAACCTGCCATTTTCAGCAGGAACAATAGACCTTGAAGGATCAAGCATGTTGGATCTCATTTGTTTACAAGGAGATAAGTCGCCGTCAGTGGCGTATTCCTTCTCTCTGCATTCAGAACATATGAAAGATCAGCTAAGCGTCACATTTGCCAATCACTGGCTGAGGACAATATTTGCTGAGTTGTACTGTGATGCATCGGCCCCAGTACCAGAAGGAGGGTCACACTGGGGAATGGAGCAGCCATACCAGAGGCACCAGGAGAGTACGGGAAGTAAGGAAAGGTTTTGTTTTGTTATTGCTATAAGAGACAGGTTGGGCATCTTTTAAAATAAAACACCCTACCATCTGAAACTCCTATTAAGAAAAATATGTGCATCAATGTATTAATAGGCACATTAGGTGTACATATAGGGGAAATCCACTTAACATAAAGAGGGTGTAACCATTGCTGGTTCAGTTTAATTTCCAGGAAAAACATTGGGAATGCCTACGCCACTGAGTAGCCAGTGTATTGCCCAACTGTCCCCTAACATTTGCTGGAGGGGAAAGCAAAGCTTAAAGCGTACCTGTCATAGTGAAAAAAAAAAGTGATATGTTACTCAAGACCCGATCCTGATCATGTGCATATAATTTTTATGTGTCTCGGACCTATATATCCAGAGATATGACCATTTATCTGCTGGTGAGTTACTTTTTCATTGTGCAGGCTGGAGGGGGCGTGTCTGTCTATCTCCCTCACAGGAGCAAGCCTGGGCAGTCAGCCAATCAGTACTCTCTACTCTGTAACCCTTTCCTCTCTAGTTTTATGCTGTGTCATGTGTCAGAGGAAGATACTTGGAGCTTGCCTGCAGTAATCAGAAGACATTATGGTGAATTCATAACAGGATAAAATGTATAAATATAAGAATAGATCTTTATAAAATTAGTGCAAGGATTTTTTAGATAAAAGTACAGCATTTTTATGAATACATGTTCTATCTGTTTTATCTTCACCTAGTAAAGCTGGATGCTAATCAGCATAGCTGTCACTATGTGTGTCATTCATCTTTCACAGACTCCTGAATGTCTGATCAACTTCTTTTTCATTCAGGAGTCCGAGAAAGCTTTGACTATTTCAGCATGCTGGGAGTTGTAGTTTAGTAACAACTGAAGCAGCAATGTTTGTAAATAACTGTGTTAGAGCGGTGTTGCCTCCAGCTGTTTTAAAACTACAGCTCCCAGCATGCCCACACATCCTTTATCTGTAGTTTTGCATACACAATAGAAATCTCCTATACTGGATACCAGTATGCTTTACGGCAGGTATCCAGTATGCTGTAAAATCTAGACTAGTCTGTGTGGCTAAAAGACAGGCGACCCCTAGTGGTGGCTATTTTGAGCTTGAATTTCAGGTGTATACAGGTGTATATTGTGAAATGTCATATTATAATGAGTCCTGCAATATATTAAATGTTTTTAACAATGACAGTGCCTCTTTAACATTTTGGATTGTTTGATTGTAATATAGATGAACCTAAGACAAATCAGAAGTGTCTGGCAGCCGCTTCTTCCCCTCTATTTATGATGATAGCAATGCATGCTGGGCTACATGATGTGTACCTGGTATCAGAAGCAGCGGTCCAGTGCTTAGTGTAACCTCTTTGCTGCTGCTCTTTCTTTCATCTCTGCTAACATAGCACTTTGGTTATGCCCTTTGTGCAACAAGCAGGCTAATAACCAATGAATGGGGCCACGGACAGAACATTGGTATGTAACATTTTCATCAGTGTCTCCTGCACTATAACACTGTACAAACCCGTTAGATTACCTTTAACTGGTACTTTCAAAATTATTACTACCCGTTAACCACTTAAGGACGCAGGACCTAAATGTACGTCCTGGTGAATTGGTACTTAACGCACCAGGACTTACATTTACGTCCTGTGCATAACCGCAGGCATCGGAGCGATGTCCGTGTCATGCGCGGCTGATCCCGGCTGCTGATCGCAGCCAGGGACCCGCCGGCAATGGCCGACGCCCGCGATCTCGCGGGCGTCCGTCATTAACCCCTCAGGTGCCGGGATCAATACAGATCCCGGCATCTGCGGCAGTACGCGATTTCAATGAATGTTCGGATCGCCCGCAGCGCCGCTGCGGGGATCCGATCATTCAGAGCGCCGCACGGAGGTCCCCTCATCTTCCTCCTTCCGGCTCCCGGCGTCTCCTGCTCTGGTCTGAGATCGAGCAGACCAGAGCAGATGATGACCGATAACACTGATCTGTTCTATACATAGAACAGATCAGTATTAGCAATCATGGTATTGCTATGAATAGTCCCCTATGGGGACTATTCAAGTGTAAAAAAAAAATTTTAAAAATTTTAAAGTAAAAAAATGTGAAAAATCCCCTCCCCCAATAAAATCCCCTATTTTACCCCCAAAAAGCGTAAAAAATTAATTTAATAGACATATTTGGTATCGCCGCGTGCATAAATGTCCGAACTATTAAAATAAAATGTTAATGATCCCATACGGTGAACGGCGTGAACGTAAAAAAAAAAAAAAGTCCAAAATTGCTACTTTTTTAATACATTTTATTAAAAAAAATTATAAAAAATGTATTAAAAGTTTTTTATATGCAAATGTGGTATCAAAAAAAAAGTACAGATCATGGCGCAAAAAATGAGCCCTCATACTGCCGCTTATACGGAAAAATAAAAAAGTTAGAGGTCATCAAAATAAAGGGATTATAAATGTACTAATTTGGTTAAAAAGTTTGTGATTTTTTTAAAGCACAACAATAATATAAAAGTATTTAATAATGGGTATCATTTTAATCGTATTGACCCTCAGAATAAAGAAGACACATCATTTTTACCGTAAATTGTACGGTGTGAAAACGAAACCTTCCAAAATTATCAAAATTGCGTTTTTCTTTTTAATTTCCCCACAAAAATAGTGTTTTTTGGTTGCGCCATACATTTTATGATATAATGAGTTATGTCATTACAACTGGTGGCGCAAAAAACAAGCCCTCATACTAGTCTGTGGATGAAAATATAAAAGAGTTATGATTTTTAGAAGGCGGGGAGGAAAAAATTAAAATGTAAAAATTAAATTGTCTGAGTCCTTAAGGCCAAAATGGGCTGAGTCCTTAAGGGGTTAAGTTTTATTAGATAAAATATATATATATTACAATTTACCTTAATTAATCATCATCATCATTATCAATATGATCACGTCAATAAAATAGCACTCAAGTGTGAATATTTAATTTAAGGGTAAAAACGTGATAAGGGTTGTGTTGTGGTTACGCTGAAATTGGTTGAAATTCTGCTGTTAACATGTGTTTTTTCGGTACTTGCTAGTTTTAGTAATAACACTCTAATTTCAAAATAGTAAAAACTAGTATTTACTGCGTATGGCCAACTGCAACACAACCGCATTGAGTATTTTTAACAATCCAAAAAAACACCTACTATGTGAAAACAGTGGTGAAAACTCGAAAGTAACGTTTTTTCCTGTGGGCTCATAGAAATCTGTCCAGAAAATTCCATATCGCAAGCTGTCTGAACTCTTTCCACCAAAAGGGAGGCAGATATTCTAGTTTATCATTCCTTTTATGTAGATTTCACTAGCATGACTGTAAGTGTATAGTATTCTTTCCTGGGACTGCTGATGCGTCTTATATTTTTATAGGGACCAGTTTCTGCTGAGACCCTCGATATGTAATGAATCATTTCCATGTGTCACATATAAAGCTCCTTATATCAGGTTATACCACAGAACAACCCAAATGTAACAAGGTTTTCTCCTACTGAGAAGTTCATTCATATTGTGGAACAGAAAAAACTGGGAGCTCCAATCATGTGCACCGTGCCATGACATCTATTATATCACTGTCACTATGCCCAGCTGTGTCGCTATGCACTGTATGTGCTGCGGATTCCTAATGGGTGTGCTATGGATGCCTCGTGGATTTAAAGGGGTACTCTGGTGGAAAACAATGTTTTTTTTTTAATCAACTTGTACCAGAAAGAAATAGATTTGTAAATGACTTCTATTTAAAAATCTTAATCCTTCCAGTACTTATCAGCTGCTGTATGTTCCACAGGAAGTTCTTTTCTTTTTTAATTTCTTTTCTGTCTGACCACAGTGCTATCTGCTGACACCTCTGTCCATGTCAGGAACTGTCCAGAGCAGGAGAGGTTTGCTATGGGGATTTTCTCCTGCTCTTGAAGGTTCCTGATATGGTCAGTATTGAGCACTGTGGTCAGACAGAAAATAAATTCCAAAAGATAAGAACTTTCTGTAAAACATACAGAAGCTGATAAGTACTGGAAATATTAAGATTTTTTAAAAGAAGTAATTCACAAATCTGTTTAACTTTCTGGCACCAGCTGATTTAAAAAAAAAATTGTTTTCCACTGGAGTACCCCTTTAACCAGTCTCATTGTATATCAACACGTTTTACAATGGTACAGCCAAAATAATATCTATTCATAATAAGCCATTTTTACTAGTATACTATGTGGAATTAAAAGGTCAGTTAGTGTAGGTTGAATAATTGCCAGCAGTTGCTTTACCAGGAATGGTAATATATAGAGGAGGTCTACATACAATATACTACAATACCAGCTATTGTGTTTTGGTGGTGTCCCAGCATCAATAGCTGTCCTGTGGCTTCGGACTGCTTCAGGCAGCTTGGTAGCACAGGGTGTTGGACCCACTAGAAACTTGCAGTTAAATTAAAGGATAACTCTCATATGTAAAAACGTATTCCCTATCCTAAGGATAGGGGATAAGTGTTAGACCGTGAGGGGTCCGACCGCTGGCACTTCGCTCCCTGGCACGGCTCACATCATCCTCCACACAGGCCCAGAGGATCCACCACCTGCTGTGACCCTAACAGTATAATTAATATTAAGGCCTAGTGTTACTTTAAGGGTAAATTTATGGAAGGCAGATTAGCTGCAGAAATTTTTCTTATGGAAAATCTGTTCCATATTGCTAAATAAAGTTACTTTTGGACAAAACACAAGGATTTCTGCAAGCCCCATTCGAGTAAATGCACACTAAAATAAAATAAAAAATTCTTGGCTGAATTACTTTCAAGAATTGGGGTTAATTTGCTGTATAAATTAACCTCTGCATTTCAAAGTTTCATTGACAATGGGCTTTTCCATGCAGAATTCCACCAGAACATGTTCATTATTTTGCTGGAATCCAGATATGTGTCAGAAATTCTGCATGGAACATCCATAGCGTTTGGCAAGTATAGTTCAGAAAAATCCAGCTCGCTCCACCAATGCGCCCCCGACACGGATCCGCACCCAGCCCGGTGCACATGGATTCAAACAAGAAGAGGAGATGATCCAGCGTGGGTCAATAGAAATCCAGACTTTATTGGAACTCACAGTAAAAGCAGTAAAAGCAACCAGCAGATCAGACGCGTTTCAGGCGCATGCGCCCTTCGTCAGTGATGTCATCCATCTGCACAGGTGTCAGTTAAATACCGACCAGGTAGTGGGTGGAGAGTTAACCACCAATTAAACTACACTTGGACCGCTGACAACGGTGCAGAGGAGAATACTAATACAAAACATGGACAAAATGTTAGTAAAAGTACAAGAAGCTAAAAACAATACACTAATATGCAATTTTGCACAAATGGCTTGCACAACACAGGAAAATAACATGGTGATATGAAAAAAAAACATATAAAATGTGCACCAGTTATAATCCACTGTGAAAGTGGAACAAACGTGTGTGTGTGACTGCGGCGCTAATAATGGAACAGCAATTCTCTCTTTAAATTCAAACCTTTCGGTGCACTGGTGCCCAAAGTGAATTGCCAGAATGCCTCACGTTCCAACAATTTTCGCCGCACACAACCACCACGGGGTCCTATGTGAACACGTTCTATAGCATAAATTTGAAAATAGTTAATGTGGCCACCATGTACAGTTTTAAAATGTAAAGATGCTGCCGATCGGTTTCTTACGGCATTGCTGGTTATGTCATTGAGATGTTCCAGCGCTCTGATCCTGAGTTTCCTGGAAGTGGAGCCTACGTATTTAAGTTGGCACTGCGAACACTCAATGACATAGACTACATTATGGTGGTTACAATAAATATAATCTTTTATCTGGTAATTTTTGGTTTGCTCTGCATTGGAAAATTGTATGCATAATTTAGCATAATTACAAGTTCTGCAAATCCTACCGCCACATTTAAAAAATCCTCTATTACTCAACCAGTTATTTCTATTAACTGTGTTGGACAATACCAAGCTAGGGGAAAGAATATCTCCCAGGGTTTTTGCCTTTTTTGGGACTATGTGACAACCTTTAGATAATATTTTTGCTACAGTTTCATCCTGTCTCAGGAAATGGAGGTGTCTATTGATAATGTTCTTGACCTGTGTAAATTGGGGAGAATAAGTGAGTGCTATGACCGGTTTGTTCTGAAAATTAGAGCGACTGTGTTGTGAACAGTTAATAGGTGGAGAAATTAGATGAGAACGGTCCTTTTTAGCAACAATAGTTTTGGCTCTGGATAAAGTACGTTTGGTTTAGCCTCTATTTGCGAGCCTACGTGAAGCCTCACTGATTTGAGACTCGCAAGTAGAGGGACCACTACAATTTCTTTTTATCCGTGTAAATTCTCCTACTGGAAAAGCCCTGATGGTATGTGGCGGATGATTACTATCAGCTCTGAGAATGGTGTTACCTGCAGTGGGTTTGCGGAACGTTGAAACAGAAATGATATGATCTGGTACTGAGCTGAATTCAAGGTCAAGGAAGGAAATGCTGGATGGGTGTGAATGGTGAGTGAATTTAAGATTGTAGGAATTGTCATTAATGTATTCCAGGAACAGTGGTATGGCAGACATATCACCCCTCCAAATCAGGAGGAGATCATCTATGAATCTGCCATACCACTGCACGTGGGAAACAAATGGATTAGATGTGGAAAAGAGGTACTTGGATTCCCAATATGACATAGTCAAATTGGCTAAAGAAGGTGAATGTCTGGCGCCCATGGAAACGCCACTAGTTTGAATGAAGAACATGCGGTCAAAAGAAAAAAAGTTATGTGTCATGAGATACCATGTGCTCATTTTAATAAATTCCTTTAAATCAGAGGTATAGTCACTGTGGTTGTCCAAATGGTACATCAGTGCCTCCATGGCGACATGCCAGGGAATACTGGTGTACAATGAGTGTCACGATGCCGGCTGGCAGGAGGTGGATCCTCTGTGCCAGAGAGGGATTGGCGTGGACCGTGCTAGTGGACCGGTTCTAAGTCACTACTGGTTTTCACCAGAGCCCGCCGCAAAGCGGGATGGTCTTGCTGCGGCGGTTGTGACCAGGTTGTATCAACTAGCAACGGCTCAACCTCTCTGACTGCTGAAGATAGGCGCGGTACAAGGGAGTAGACAGAAGCAAGGTCGGACGTAGCAGAAGGTCGGGGCAGGCAGCAAGGATCGTAGTCAGGGGCAACGGCAGGAGGTCTGGAACACAGGCTAGGAACACACAAGGGAACGCTTTCACTGGCACAATGGCAACAAGATCCGGCGAGGGAGTGCAGGGGAAGTGAAGTATACATAGGGAGTGCACAGGTGAACACACTGATTAGAACCACTGCGCCAATCAGCGGCGCAGTGGCCCTTTAAATCGCAGAGACCCGGCGCGCGCGCGCCCTAGGGAGCGGGGCCGCGCGCGCCGGGACAGGACCGACGGAGAGCGAGTCAGGTACGGGAGCCGGGGTGCGCATCGCGAGCGGGCGCCACCCGCATCGCGAATCGCATCCCGGCTGGAGGCGGTATCGCAGCGCACCCGGTCAGTGGATCTGACCGGGGCGCTGCGGGAGCGAGAGTGTAGCGAGCGCTCCGGGGAAGGAGCGGGAACCCGGAGCGCTCGGCGTAACAGTACCCCCCCTTGGGTCTCCCCCTCTTCTTGGAGCCTGAGAACCTGAGGACCAGATTTTTATCTAGGATATTGTCCTCAGGTTCCCAGGATCTCTCTTCAGGACCACAGCCCTCCCAGTCAACCAAAAAGAAGGTTTTTCCTCTGACCTTTTTGGAGGCCAGTATCTCCTTTACGGGAAAGATGTCTGAAGAACCGGAGACAGGAGTGGGAGAGATAAGTTTAGGAGAGAAACGGTTGATGATGAGTGGTTTAAGAAGAGAAACGTGAAAGGCATTAGGAATACGAAGAGAAGGAGGGAGAAGAAGTTTATAAGAGACAGGATTAATCTGGCACAAAATTTTGAAAGGACCAAGATAGCGTGGTCCCAATTTGTAGCTGGGAACACGGAAGCGGACATATTTAGCGGAGAGCCATACCTTGTCTCCGGGAGAAAAAATGGGGGGAGCTCTTCTTTTCTTATCAGCAAACTTCTTCATGCGTGATGAAGCCTGTAAGAGAGAATTTTGGGTCTCTTTCCATATGGTGGAAAGATCACGAGATATTTCATCCACAGCGGGTACACCAGAGGGCAAGGGAGTAGGGAGGGGGGGAAGAGGGTGACGGCCGTACACCACGAAAAATGGGGATTTGGAAGAAGATTCAGAAACTCTGAAGTTATACGAGAATTCGGCCCATGGTAGAAGATCTGCCCAGTCATCCTGGCGGGAGGAAACAAAATGCCGTAAATAATCACCCAGGACCTGGTTAATTCTTTCTACTTGCCCATTGGATTGAGGATGATAAGCAGAAGAAAAGTTTAATTTAATCTTGAGTTGTTTACAGAGAGCCCTCCAGAATTTAGACACGAATTGGACGCCTCTATCCGAGACGATCTGCGTGGGCAACCCGTGAAGACGAAAAATGTGTACAAAAAATTGTTTTGCCAACTGAGGCGCAGAAGGAAGACCAGGAAGAGGGATGAAATGTGCCATCTTGGAGAATCGATCAACGACCACCCAAACAACAGTGTTGCCACGGGATGAGGGTAAGTCTGTAATAAAGTCCATACCAATCAGAGACCAAGGCTGTTCGGGAACAGGCAGAGGATGAAGAAGACCAGCGGGCTTCTGGCGAGGAGTCTTATCCCGGGCACAGACAGTGCAGGCTCGCACAAAATCCACAACATCCGTCTCCAGAGTCGGCCACCAATAGAAACGAGAGATGAGTTGCACGGATTTCTTGATGCCCGCATGACCTGCGAGATGGGAGGAGTGACCCCATTTGAGGATTCCGAGGCGTTGGCGTGGGGAGACGAAGGTCTTCCCTGGAGGAGTTTGCCTGATGGAGGCTGGAGAAGTGGAGATCAGGCAGTCAGGAGGAATGATGTGTTGCGGAGAGAGCTCTACTTCCGAGGCATCCGAGGAACGAGAGAGAGCATCGGCCCTAATGTTCTTATCGGCAGGCCGAAAGTGAATTTCAAAATTAAATCGGGCAAAGAACAGAGACCACCTGGCCTGGCGAGGATTCAGCCGTTGGGCAGACTGGAGATAGGAGAGGTTCTTGTGATCGGTGTAAATAATAACTGGAAATCTTGATCCCTCCAGCAGATGCCTCCATTCCTCAAGTGCTAATTTAATGGCTAGTAGCTCTCGATCCCCGATGGAGTAGTTCCTCTCCGCCGGAGAGAAGGTCTTAGAAAAAAAACCACAAGTAACAGCATGCCCGGAAGAATTTTTTTGTAGCAGGACCGCTCCAGCTCCTACTGAGGAGGCATCAACCTCCAATAGGAAGGGTTTAGATGGGTCAGGTCTGGAGAGCACGGGAGCTGAAGAAAAGGCAGACTTGAGCTGTTTAAAGGAGTCTTCCGCTTGAGGAGGCCATGACTTAGGATTGGCATTCTTTTTGGTTAAAGCCACGATAGGAGCCACAATGGTGGAAAAATGTGGAATAAATTGTCTGTAATAATTGGCGAACCCCAAAAAACGTTGGATAGCACGGAGTCCGGAGGGGCGTGGCCAATCTAAGACGGCAGAGAGTTTGTCTGGATCCATTTGTAGTCCCTGGCCAGAGACCAAGTATCCTAGGAAAGGAAGAGATTGACATTCAAACAGACATTTCTCCATTTTGGCATAAAGTTTATTGTCACGAAGTCTCTGAAGAACCATGCGGACATGCTGGCGGTGTTCTTCTAGGTTGGCAGAAAAAATCAGGATATCGTCCAGATACACAACAACACAGGAATATAAGAGATCACGAAAAATTTCATTAACAAAGTCTTGGAAGACGGCAGGGGCGTTGCACAGGCCAAAGGGCATGACCAGATACTCAAAGTGTCCATCTCTAGTGTTAAATGCCGTTTTCCATTCATCCCCCTCTCTGATGCGGATGAGATTATAAGCACCTCTTAAGTCCAGTTTGGTAAAGATGTGGGCACCTTGGAGGCGATCAAAGAGTTCAGAGATGAGAGGTAGAGGGTAGCGGTTCTTTACCGTGATTTTATTAAGACCGCGGTAGTCAATGCAAGGACGTAGGGAGCCATCTTTTTTGGACACAAAGAAAAATCCGGCTCCGGCAGGAGAGGAGGATTTGCGGATAAAGCCCTTTTTTAAATTTTCCTGGATGTACTCAGACATAGCAAGAGTCTCTGGGACAGAGAGAGGATAAATTCTGCCCAGGGGTGGAGTAGTGCCCGGGAGGAGGTCAATAGGACAGTCATAAGGCCTGTGAGGAGGTAGAGTCTCAGCTTGTTTTTTGCAAAAAACATCCGCAAAGTCCATATAGGCCTTAGGGAGACCGGTTACAGGGGGAACCACAGGGTCACGGCAAGGAGTACTGGTAACCGGTTTAAGGCAGTCCTTGAAACAAGAGGGACCCCAACTCTTGATCTCCCCTGTGGACCAATCCAGGGTTGGGGAATGGTGTTGAAGCCAGGGTAGTCCAAGGAGAATTTCGGAAGTGCAATTGGAGAGGACCAAAAACTCAATTTTTTCGTGGTGAGGTCCGATGCACATTAGGAGGGGTTCCGTGCGGTAACGCACGGCACAGTCCAATCTTTCATTGTTAACGCAATTGATGTAGAGAGGTCTGGCGAGACTGGTCACTGGGATGTTGAACCTGTTGATGAGAGAGGCCAAAATAAAGTTTCCTGCAGATCCGGAGTCCAAGAAGGCCTTAGTGGAGAAGGAGAAGGTAGAGGCAGATATCCGCACAGGCACAGTAAGACGTGGAGAAGCAGAGTTGACATCAAGGACTGTTTCACCTTTGTGCGGAGTCAGCGTACGTCTTTCCAGGCAGGGAGGACGGATAGGACAATCCTTCAGGAAGTGTTCGGTACCGGCACAGTACAGGCAGAGATTCTCCATGCGGCGTCGTGTCCTCTCTTGAGGTGTCAGGCGAGACCGGTCAACTTGCATAGCCTCCGCGGCGGAAGGCACAGGAACGGATTGCAGAGGACCAGAGGAGATAGGAGCCGGGGAGAAAAAACGCCTCGTGCGAACAAAGTCCATATCCTGGCGGAGCTCCTGACGCCTTTCGGAAAAACGCATGTCAATGCGAGTGGCTAGATGAATGAGTTCATGTAGGTTAGCAGGAATTTCTCGTGCGGCCAGAACATCTTTAATGTTGCTGGATAGGCCTTTTTTAAAGGTCGCGCAGAGGGCCTCATTATTCCAGGAAAGTTCTGAAGCAAGAGTACGGAATTGCACGGCGTACTCGCCAACGGAAGAATTACCCTGGACCAGGTTCAGCAGGGCAGTCTCAGCAGAAGAGGCTCGGGCAGGTTCCAGAGCGGTGTGGCCCATGACAGAGCTTTTCCAGACAGAAGGCTGACTACGAAAGCCACCTTAGACCTTTCAGTAGGAAACTGGTCCGACATCATCTCCAGATGCAGGGAACATTGTGAAAGAAAGCCACGGCAAAACTTAAAGTCCCCATCAAATTTATCCGGCAAGGATAGTCGTAGGCCTGAGGCGGCCACTCGCTGCGGAGGAGGTGCAGGAGCTGGCGGAGGAGATGATTGCTGAAGCTGTGGTAGTAGCTGCTGTAGCATCACGGTCAGTTGAGACAGCTGGTGGCCTTGTTGCGCTATCTGTTGTGACTGCTGGGCGACCACCGTGGTGAGGTCGGCGACAACTGGCAGAGGAACTTCAGCGGGATCCATGGCCGGATCTACTGTCACGATGCCGGCTGGCAGGAGGTGGATCCTCTGTGCCAGAGAGGGATTGGCGTGGACCGTGCTAGTGGACCGGTTCTAAGTCACTACTGGTTTTCACCAGAGCCCGCCGCAAAGCGGGATGGTCTTGCTGCGGCGGTAGTGACCAGGTCGCATCCACTAGCAACGGCTCAACCTCTCTGACTGCTGAAGATAGGCGCGGTACAAGGGAGTAGACAGAAGCAAGGTCGGACGTAGCAGAAGGTCGGGGCAGGCAGCAAGGATCGTAGTCAGGGGCAACGGCAGGAGGTCTGGAACACAGGCTAGGAACACACAAGGGAACGCTTTCACTGGCACAATGGCAACAAGATCCGGCGAGGGAGTGCAGGGGAAGTGAGGTATACATAGGGAGTGCACAGGTGAACACACTGATTAGAACCACTGCGCCAATCAGCGGCGCAGTGGCCCTTTAAATCGCAGAGACCCGGCGCGCGCGCGCCCTAGGGAGCGGGCCGCGCGCGCCGGGACAGGACCGACGGAGAGCGACTCAGGTACGGGAGCCGGGGTGCGCATCGCGAGCGGGCGCCACCCGCATCGCGAATCGCATCCCGGCTGGAGGCGGTATCGCAGCGCACCCGGTCAGTGGATCTGACCGGGGCGCTGCGGGAGCGAGAGTGTAGCGAGCGCTCTGGGGAGGAGCGGGAACCCGGAGCGCTCGGCGTAACAATGAGACAACATCACAAGTTAACCAACTATGCTCTGGCCTCCATGTTAGGTGTTCGAAAGCTCTAAGAACATCTCTAGAATCTTTAAGATACCCAGGGACCCTTTGGACCATGGG
This sequence comes from Hyla sarda, assembly GCF_029499605.1. Taxonomy (NCBI): domain Eukaryota; kingdom Metazoa; phylum Chordata; class Amphibia; order Anura; family Hylidae; genus Hyla; species Hyla sarda. Next base: position 131,641,180 of record NC_079191.1, on the reverse strand, counting down.
CTGAAGCATTTGATCAGTCCATATGGAGAGTTTTTCTGAAAGGGAGCCGCAAGAAGATACAATCGGTCTCATAGGGGGGGTGAGATTAGTTTATGGGTTTTGGGTAGGCCATACATGATGGGGATAATGGGTTCATCCACCAGCATGTATTCCCTATCCCTGTTTGAAATGACACCCAAACTGACCCCCTCACTCAGTAGTTTATCCAACTCATTTTTAAACTTGGCGGTAGGATCAAAATCCAATTTTTTGTACACATTTGTATCCAAAAGTAGATCATTAATTTGTTGCATGTAAATCGCCTTATCCATCACAGTGACTGTGCCGCCCTTGTCAGACATTTTAATGACTATATCATCTGCAATACTAAGTTCATTGAGAGCGGCATTTTCACTGTGCGAAAGGTTGCGATGTTTGTTGGGCAGTCCTGATCGACTGTTACCCAATGCAATTAAATCCACCTCCACTGCATTTTGGAATAAATCCATACCATTGGTTCTAGATTGAAGAGGATAAAAATAAGGGTTAGCATTTCTATGAGCAGGGTTGCTATTGGTAACTGCATCTGATTGTTCTCCAGCTAAATCTTGTAGTGTGCATAGGGCTACCTGCTCCGAGAAATCTAATCCACAAAATTCGTTAACATAATTATTACGAGAAATAGGTACATTATAATCCATAACAACATCTGCGAAAAAATGTTTTTTGATTGTCAAATTTCGTACAAACTTGTTAATTTCACATAACATTTTAAAAATTTGCAGATCGTTAGATGGGGAGAAATTCATTCCCCTACTAAGGACACTGATTTGGTCAGGAGTGAGTGTCCTAGTAGATAAATTTAATACTGTTAATTTCTCGTCACTTGGCTCCTCAGTCTGGGAGTGGCCACGTCTGTTATGTTTTCTTCCCCCCCTCCGGGAGGGTTTCCTTTGCGCTTGGAGTTTTTTGAAAGATGACGCTGTGGAACAGCTGAAGACTGTGAAGTGTCCGATTCTGTGCTATCTCCATTGGCTTCCGTTTCATACTCAGATGAGCTGAACGTAACTTTCGATTTGCGGTTGCGATTCCTTCTTCTATAATTTTTATTTTTATTTTTGAGAATGGATTTGGGTTCACTTGATTCCCATTTGCCCCACGCATAGACTTGATTGGTTTCATAGTCCCGTATGTCCCGCTGTAACTTGATTTTTTTGGTTTCCATGATGTGGGTTTCCATTTTATTAATGCGCTCATTTATTTTATCCAAGAAATCTTTATATTCAGGTAAATCCTTATACAATTCAGCTTCACTTTTAAATTTATCAATGTCCTCTGTGAGAGTCTCCAATCTGAGAGACTCGAATTTAGTAATAGTCCTCATGATACTTTTAGAGCAAATGGTAAGAGCCTCATTCCACTCATTCAGCATTTCATCACAATAGACAACATTAGGAATTTTCCGGATCCGTAGACCTCTCGGAATAATTTCTTTAGTAATATAATTCGTAAGAGTGGTATGATCCCACCATAACTTCATTTCCTGGAATTGCAGGCGTTCAAGATTGTGCATGCATACTTTAAGGTTCACCAGATTAGGTTCCTGGGATCCTGTAGCAGCAAATAAATTGGCTGCTTTAGCAGAACGGTTCAAGTTAGCCATGACTACAAAACGCAATAGTGAACTGGGTTGCACACAGTACCTTGCTTATAATTCTGTGAAGTTCTCTGGAAGGTGGTGAGCACGGAATGGCTGTAGAACTTGGCAAGTATAGTTCAGAAAAATCCAGCTCGCTCCACCAATGCGCCCCCGACACGGATCCGCACCCAGCCCGGTGCACATGGATTCAAACAAGAAGAGGAGATGATCCAGCGTGGGTCAATAGAAATCCAGACTTTATTGGAACTCACAGTAAAAGCAGTAAAAGCAACCAGCAGATCAGACGCGTTTCAGGCGCATGCGCCCTTCGTCAGTGATGTCATCCATCTGCACAGGTGTCAGTTAAATACCGACCAGGTAGTGGGTGGAGAGTTAACCACCAATTAAACTACACTTGGACCGCTGACAACGGTGCAGAGGAGAATGCTAATACAAAACATGGACAAAATGTTAGTAAAAGTACAAGAAGCTAAAAACAATACACTAATATGCAATTTTGCACAAATGGCTTGCACAACACAGGAAAATAACATGGTGATATGAAAAAAAAACATATAAAATGTGCACCAGTTATAATCCACTGTGAAAGTGGAACAAACGTGTGTGTGTGACTGCGGCGCTAATAATGGAACAGCAATTCTCTCTTTAAATTCAAACCTTTCGGTGCACTGGTGCCCAAAGTGAATTGCCAGAATGCCTCACGTTCCAACAATTTTCGCCGCACACAACCACCACGGGGTCCTATGTGAACACGTTCTATAGCATAAATTTGAAAATAGTTAATGTGGCCACCATGTACAGTTTTAAAATGTTTTAGTAGAGGAATGAATTTCTCCCCATCTAACGATCTGCAAATTTTTAAAATGTTATGTGAAATTAACAAGTTTGTACGAAATTTGACAATCAAAAAACATTTTTTCGCAGATGTTGTTATGGATTATAATGTACCTATTTCTCGTAATAATTATGTTAACGAATTTTGTGGATTAGATTTCTCGGAGCAGGTAGCCCTATGCACACTACAAGATTTAGCTGGAGAACAATCAGATGCAGTTACCAATAGCAACCCTGCTCATAGAAATGCTAACCCTTATTTTTATCCTCTTCAATCTAGAACCAATGGTATGGATTTATTCCAAAATGCAGTGGAGGTGGATTTAATTGCATTGGGTAACAGTCGATCAGGACTGCCCAACAAACATCGCAACCTTTCGCACAGTGAAAATGCCGCTCTCAATGAACTTAGTATTGCAGATGATATAGTCATTAAAATGTCTGACAAGGGCGGCACAGTCACTGTGATGGATAAGGCGATTTACATGCAACAAATTAATGATCTACTTTTGGATACAAATGTGTACAAAAAATTGGATTTTGATCCTACCGCCAAGTTTAAAAATGAGTTGGATAAACTACTGAGTGAGGGGGTCAGTTTGGGTGTCATTTCAAACAGGGATAGGGAATACATGCTGGTGGATGAACCCATTATCCCCATCATGTATGGCCTACCCAAAACCCATAAACTAATCTCACCCCCCCCTATGAGACCGATTGTATCTTCTTGCGGCTCCCTTTCAGAAAAACTCTCCATATGGACTGATCAAATGCTTCAGCCCATGGTCCAAAGGGTCCCTGGGTATCTTAAAGATTCTAGAGATGTTCTTAGAGCTTTCGAACACCTAACATGGAGGCCAGAGCATAGTTGGTTAACTTGTGATGTTGTCTCATTGTACACCAGTATTCCCTGGCATGTCGCCATGGAGGCACTGATGTACCATTTGGACAACCACAGTGACTATACCTCTGATTTAAAGGAATTTATTAAAATGAGCACATGGTATCTCATGACACATAACTTTTTTTCTTTTGACCGCATGTTCTTCATTCAAACTAGTGGCGTTTCCATGGGCGCCAGACATTCACCTTCTTTAGCCAATTTGACTATGTCATATTGGGAATCCAAGTACCTCTTTTCCACATCTAATCCATTTGTTTCCCACGTGCAGTGGTATGGCAGATTCATAGATGATCTCCTCCTGATTTGGAGGGGTGATATGTCTGCCATACCACTGTTCCTGGAATACATTAATGACAATTCCTACAATCTTAAATTCACTCACCATTCACACCCATCCAGCATTTCCTTCCTTGACCTTGAATTCAGCTCAGTACCAGATCATATCATTTCTGTTTCAACGTTCCGCAAACCCACTGCAGGTAACACCATTCTCAGAGCTGATAGTAATCATCCGCCACATACCATCAGGGCTATTCCAGTAGGAGAATTTACACGGATAAAAAGAAATTGTAGTGGTCCCTCTACTTGCGAGTCTCAAATCAGTGAGGCTTCACGTAGGCTTGCGAATAGAGGCTACACCAAACGTACTTTATCCAGAGCCAAAACTATTGTTGCTAAAAAGGACCGTTCTCGTCTAATTTCTCCACCTATTAACTGTTCACAACACAGTCGCTCTAATTTTCAGAACAAACCGGTCATAGCACTCACTTATTCTCCCCAATTTACACAGGTCAAGAACATTATCAATAGACACCTCCATTTCCTGAGACAGGATGAAACTGTAGCAAAAATATTATCTAAAGGTTGTCACATAGTCCCAAAAAAGGCAAAAACCCTGGGAGATATTCTTTCCCCTAGCTTGGTATTGTCCAACACAGTTAATAGAAATAACTGGTTGAGTAATAGAGGATTTTTTAAATGTGGCGGTAGGATTTGCAGAACTTGTAATTATGCTAAATTATGCATACAATTTTCCAATGCAGAGCAAACCAAAAATTACCAGATAAAAGATTATATTAATTGTAACCACCATAATGTAGTCTATGTCATTGAGTGTTCGCAGTGCCAACTTAAATACGTAGGCTCCACTTCCAGGAAACTCAGGATCAGAGCGCTGGAACATCTCAATGACATAACCAGCAATGCCGTAAGAAACCGATCGGCAGCATCTTTACATTTTAAAACTGTACATGGTGGCCACATTAACTATTTTCAAATTTATGCTATAGAACGTGTTCACATAGGACCCCGTGGTGGTTGTGTGCGGCGAAAATTGTTGGAACGTGAGGCATTCTGGCAATTCACTTTGGGCACCAGTGCACCGAAAGGTCTGAATTTAAAGAGAGAATTGCTGTTCCATTATTAGCGCCGCAGTCACACACACACGTTTGTTCCACTTTCACAGTGGATTATAACTGGTGCACATTTTATATGTTTTTTTTTCATATCACCATGTTATTTTCCTGTGTTGTGCAAGCCATTTGTGCAAAATTGCATATTAGTGTATTGTTTTTAGCTTCTTGTACTTTTACTAACATTTTGTCCATGTTTTGTATTAGTATTCTCCTCTGCACCGTTGTCAGCGGTCCAAGTGTAGTTTAATTGGTGGTTAACTCTCCACCCACTACCTGGTCGGTATTTAACTGACACCTGTACAGATGGATGACATCACTGACGAAGGGCGCATGCGCCTGAAACGCGTCTGATCTGCTGGTTGCTTTTACTGCTTTTACTGTGAGTTCCAATAAAGTCTGGATTTCTGTTGACCCACGCTGGATCATCTCCTCTTCTTGTTAACATCCATAGCGTGCACTGAGCAGCAAAATCCCACTGCAACCAATAGAATTCTGCTGCAAGTGGATTCTGCTTGAAATTATCTCCTTAGGCTAGGTTCAGAATATGGAATTTCCAACAGAAATTCAGTCGTAAAATTTCCGTCAGAAATTCCGCTTGCTAAAATGTCTAGTGTAGTGAATGGTTTTCCGTTCACAAATTCACACTTTGGAATTTGTGAAGCGGAAAATCCGCTTAGTAAATCTGCTTAGAAATTTCTGCCTGAAGAAAGGCGTTGCTCTTTCTTCAGGCGGAATTCCTCACGGAACACATTGCAGTCTATGGGTGACTGCAGTGTCCGCGCGGTCCTAGCGCCGACTGATTCAGTCGGTGCAGGCGGAACTCAGAATCTCCGAGCGGAAATTTTCTGCCCTGAGATTCCGTAGTCTGAACCTGAATCTGTTTACAGCAGAATGCCGTTGATCTCAATGGGATTCTGCTGCTCAGTGCACACTATGGAAGTTCCGTAACAGATGTTTAAAAACTGATCCAAATTCTGTTGCAGGTCCTCACAAACATATCTGCACAAAAATGAGCTTTGTGTGAAATCACCCTAAAGGTATGTTCACACGGCGGAATTTCTATGCGGAATGCAGCAGATGAATTCTTCCGGAAATACCGCCGTAATTGACTGTGCATTCCTTTCAATGGGATTCCGCTGTCCCATTCACAAAGCAGAATTCTCGCAGTGGCCATTCCGCCATGTAAATTCTGCATTACGTGGCAGAATGATCAGTGATCAGTTTTATATTTGGCGGAATCCCAGTTAAATCAATCGGGCTTGAATTCTGGCAGAATTATGTGTTCTGAGAACATAGAAACTCCGCTGCAATTCAGAATTTTTGCAAATTTTTTTTTGTATATGGAAATTCCACCATGTGAACATACCCTGAAGCTTATTATGAGGTGGCTGATATGTCCGTGATACAAATATGGGAAACGTGTTATTTTAAGATACAAATTGACTGTGGTTCACTAATACACGGTATTGCTATTTACAAAAGAAAATTAGAACAAGTAACTGGAACTGTGCCTAAAGAAAAAGTACTAAAGACCAAAAGGAGAAGAGAGCGAAACATATAGAAGAATTAGTGTTTTGCTGTGTTCCAGGGTATCTGTAGTATAAAGCACTACTCTGCAGATAATGAAGCCATTCCATATAGCTTCACTAAGGATGGTTAATGTCCCATCATTGCTTTGTTTCATTATAATGCAGTTTAGCTGCAACATTATCCTAACAATTATTTCTTTAATAATGATGAAAGAACTCTTTCTGCTGAAAGAACTAATTACCATTCTACAATGAACAGCAGGAATATAGCAGATCTCATAATACATAAAAACAATGAAACTGTAATTACAAATAGTGTTGTTAAAAATAGATAAAACATTCATTGTTTCTGCTGGTGAGGCTGAAAAGATAATAGGGTCTCTTGGTGCTCCGTGGCTGCTTCCTACCCCAACAATGAACATGCAAGATATGATGGGTCATTAGGACAATGACATGATCCTGTTGATGATGATCCTGTTGATGATGATGATGATGATGAGGGAGAACTCTGGGGAATTGTAATAGTATTAATAATTATTATAATTAAAGTTTTAGTACTTTTGAAAGTAACAAATGGGTTTGAAGGTTAAGTGTTTCTATAGAAAACTGTTCATTACATCAAAAGCTTATTATGAATGTCCATTTATAATCACCTTGTTACCATATTTTTCGCCGTATAAGACGCACTTTTTCATCCCCAAAACTGGGGGGGAAAAGTTGGTGCGTCTTATACGGCGAATACACCCCTATCGCGGCGGTCCCTGCGCCCATCAACGGCCCGGACCCGCGGCTACTACAGGACATCACCGATCGCGGTGATACCCAGTATTAACCCTTCAGGCGCGACGATCAAAGCTGACCGCCGCGCCTGAAGGGAAAGTGACACTAACCCGGCTGTTCAGTCGGGCTGTTCGGGACCGCCGCGGTGAAATCGCGGCGTCCCAAACAGCTTACAGGACACCGGGAGGGACCTTACCTGCCTCCTCGGTGTCTGCTCCATGCCGGGATCCCCTGCATGGCCGGCGCTCTCCTTAGACGTCATCACGCCGTCGAGCACGCTGTCCCATCATCCAATAGGAGCGGCGTGCGTAGCGATGTGATGACGGCGACGGAGAGCATGGATCCCGGTGAAGAAGACGTCCGGAGCCTCGGGGACACCACGGGGACGCGGCAACAGCGATGGAGCAACATCCAGGGCAGCGGTGATGGGTCCGGAGCGGCGGGGACACGTGAGTATTACCTCCTATGCAGTGGTCTTCAACCTGCGGACCTCCAGATGTTGCAAAACTACAACTCCCAGCATGCCCGGACAGCCAACGGCTGTCCGGGCATGATGGGAGTTGCAGTTTTGCAACATCTGGAGATCCGCAGGTTGAAGATCACTGTTGGGTTCAGAATCTTTTTTTTCTAGATTTTGCACCTTATATGCCGGTGCGTCCTATAGGGCGAAAAATACGGTATGTTTCTAAGCTAAATACATAAAAAATGCTCTGCTGATTTATTTCATACCCCTTAGTTTTTTTCTCCTCAGCTTCTACAAGCCATAAATTCTTTATTTTTATGGACAAACTGTGCATTGCAACTGAATCACACATGGCAAATTTTATTTTATTTTTTTGAAACTTTCACTATAGCCAATACCAGAAGTGGATTCAAAGGGAATGGGATAATGGGAAATATAATATACTATACTTCTTCCTACTGGATCCACTTCTGGCATTGGCTCAAAAACTGCAGTGGCAATAAAAAAAAAAAAACATGCTTCCAAACAATTGGAGAGGTCAGTTCACACCTCCTGCCACTCACACTCCTGAGAACGGAAGGGCCGGCAGCGTCTGCAGAACCCAGCAAGTTCACATGTAAAGAAAGTAAATCCAGCTCTGCAGCAACATAAAGGTAACAGACAGTATACGCCGACACGTTTCGAGTCTCACACAACCTTAAACATGGCATACTTTTCATAAAAACTTAAGAACTTATATAATCCCACTAAGGATCACATGATTGTAGCGTCACGAGTGGCTAGTAGACACAGACAAAAACATGGAACTGGATTTAGCCACTATAGATGTATAATGACAGTTATAGTGTATATATATATATATATATATATATATATATATATACTCATTAATATACATCCCTAAACAGGATTGCAACAGTATATTTTTAAAACACACCCCTGAAAATACCATATTAATACTAAAAAGTCAAAATCAGATCTTGTCTTGAATCTGGGTATCTGGAATTAAGTACAAATATCCAATAGGATTCTCTGTTAAAAGGGTACTTCACTCCCCACCATTCGAACATTTAGTTCTGAGCCCTGATGCAGCTTAGGGGATCACCACGCCCCCTCGTGACATCACACCCCGCCCCCTCGTGAAGTCACATCACGCCCCCTCGTCACACCCTGCACCCTCAATGTAAGTCTATGGGAGGGAATGCTGGGGAGTGGAGTACCCCTTTAAGTAGTTAATGTCTCAGATCACCTCCTCTTGAATTTTTAGAGACTCTCTCTATGCCTTTAATTTTCAAATTGGTAGTGTCTCCCCCATTAATTTTTGCATCAGAGATATGTCTCCTGATGCGACATTTTAAAGGCCTATATGTGAAACCCACATATTGCAAATGACAGGACATACACTCTGCCAAATACCGTATTTATCGGCGTATAACACGCACTTTTTAGGCTAAAATTTTTAGCCTAAAGTCTATGTGCGTGTTATACGCCGATACCGCCGTCGCTGCCCGCTTCTCTCCCCCTGCCTTCCCTGGGGTCTAGAGCCCTACTGCCGGCCCTTCTCACCCCCTGGCTATCGGCGCCGCTGCCCGTTCTGTCCCCCTGACTATCGGTACCGGCGCCGATAGCCAGGGGGAGAGAAGGGGCAGCGGCACCCATTGCCGGCGCCGCTGCCCCGTTGCCTCCCCCCATCCCCGGTGGCATAATTACCTGAGTCGGGTCCGCGCTGCTGCAGGCCTCCGACGTGCGTCCCCTTCGTCGTTGCTATGCGCTGCACGGCGCATGACGTCAGTGCGCCGCGCCGTGCATAGCAACGACGCAGGGGACGCACGCCGGAGGCCTGCAGCAGCGCGGACCCGACCCAGGTAATTATGCCACCGGGGATGGGGGGAGGCAACGGGGCAGCGGCGCCGGCAATCGGTGCCGCTGCCCCTTCTCTCCCCCTGGCTGTCAGCGCCGCTTCTCTCCCCTGGCTATCGGCGCCGGCAGTGGGGCGCCGGTACCGATAGTCAGGGGGACAGAACGGGCAGCAGCGCCGATAGCCAGGGGGAGAGAAGGGTCGGCAGCAGGGCTCTAGACCCCAGGGAAGGCAGGGGGAGAGAAGCGGGCAGCGACGGCCTCTCTCCCCCTGCCTTTCCTGGGGGTGTATCGGGGTATACACGCGCACACACGCACCCTCATTTTACCATAAAAAACTTTTTTTACCCAAATATTCTTGGTAAAATGAGGGTGCGTGTTATAGGCCGGTGCGTGGTATACCCCGATAAATACGGTATATCACAGATGACATATTACAGTTAATATAGTTTTTAATATTGTATGTTCTGCCAGTTGCACATGAACGAACATCTGTGGACACCTCCATATGATTGTAAGTGATACATCTATTATGCCCACATCTCCAGTTCTTAATGATATGCTTTATAGGCGAGTATTGTTTGCTATATGCTGTTACAAAGGGGGGTAAATCATTACCTCTATCTCCATTTTGGATCCTATCCTTTTCTGTTCTAAGGGTGCATTCACACCATGTTTTAGCTATATGGGGACTGGATGTGGTATACTGGAGTGCCCGGTTTTCCCTCCCCAAGCCGGACCCAGCCCGTATCTTATTCATTTGAATGAGCCGACCAGAGTCAAACAGGCTCTGGTCGGCTAATTTTTGCCCCGTATCCGGTTTTCTGACCGGACTGAAAACCGTGGTATGCTGCGGTTTTCAGTCTGGTCAGAAAACCAGATACGGGGCAAAAATGAGCCGACCAGAGCCACTGATTGACTCCGGTTGGCTCATTCAAATGAATGAAATATGACCAGGCCCAGCTGGAATAAGGGAGTGCCCGGTTTTCACTCCCCCCAGCCGGATCTGGTCCCCGTATAGTTAAAACGTGGTATGATTGCACCGTTATCTTATATTTGCTCTGACTAATTAGGTTTTTACGCTCCATTTGATCTGCTGTTTTTCTAGCAGTATTCAGACTACCCGTGGAGTAACCCCTTTCTTTTAGTCTGTTGAGGAGCTTTTCTGACGCTATAGCATATACTTTGTCACCAGAACAACTGCGCCATTTATGTTTCACAGCGAGTACTTCCTTCAGACCAGGGGAGCCTCTATGGGCAATAAATACTCCATGGCCTTTGCCAATATTTCTGTCACGATGCCGGCTGGCAGGTGGTGGATCCTCTGTGCCAGAGAGGGATTGGCGTGGACCGTGCTAGAGGATCGGTTCTAAGTCACTACTGGTTTTCACCAGAGCCCGCCGCAAAGCGGGATGGTCTTGCTGCGGCGGTAGTGACCAGGTCGTATCCCCTAGCAACGGCTCAACCTCTCTGGCTGCTGAAGATAGGCGCGGTACAAGGGAGTAGACAGAAGCAAGGTCGGACGTAGCAGAAGGTCGGGGCAGGCAGCAAGGATCGTAGTCAGGGGCAACGGCAGAAGGTCTGGAATCACAGGCAAGGAACACACAAGGAACGCTTTCACTGGCACTAGGGCAACAAGATCCGGCGAGGGAGTGAAGGGGAAGTGAGGTGATATAGGGAAGTGCACAGGTGTAAACACTAATTGGAACCACTGCACCAATCAGCGGTGCAGTGGCCCTTTAAATCGCAAAGACCCGGCGCGCGCGCGCCCTAGGGAGCGGGGCCGCGCGCGCCGGGACAGAACTGACGGGGAGCGAGTCAGGTACGGGAGCCGGGGTGCGCATCGCGAGCGGGCGCTACCCGCATCGCGAATCGCATCCCGGCCGGAGGTGGTAACGCAGCGCCCCGGGTCCGTGGAACCGACCGGGGCGCTGCAGTGAGGGAAGTGTAGCGAGCGCTCCGGGGAGGAGCGGGGACCCGGAGCGCTCGGCGTAACAGTACCCCCCCCCTTGGGTCTCCCCCTCTTCTTGGGGCCTGAGAACCTGAGGATCAGACTTTTGTCCAGGATATTGTCCTCAGGTTCCCAGGACCTCTCTTCTGGACCACAACCCTCCCAATCCACTAAAAAAAAAGTTTTTCCTCTGACTTTTTTAGAGGCCAAGATTTCTTTGACAGAGAAGATGTCCGAGGAGCCGGAAACAGGAGTGGGAGGAACAGATTTAGGAGAAAAACGGTTGAGGATGAGAGGTTTAAGAAGAGAGACGTGAAAGGCATTAGGGATACGAAGAGAAGGAGGAAGAAGAAGTTTGTAAGAGACAGGATTAATTTGAGACAAAACTTTAAAAGGACCAAGATAGCGTGGTCCCAACTTATAGCTCGGGACACGGAAACGGACATATTTAGCGGAGAGCCATACCTTGTCTCCAGGGGAAAAAATGGGAGGAGCTCTTCTTTTCTTATCTGCGAATCTCTTCATGCGAGAAGAAGCCTGTAAGAGAGAATTTTGGGTCTCTTTCCATATGGTGGAAAGATCACGAGAAATTTCATCCACAGCGGGCAGACCAGAGGGCAAGGGGGTAGGGAGGGGGGGAAGAGGGTGACGGCCGTACACCACGAAAAACGGAGATTTGGAGGAAGATTCAGAGATTCTGAAATTATACGAGAATTCGGCCCAAGGTAGAAGATCTGCCCAGTCATCCTGGCGGGAGGAAACAAAATGTCGTAAATAGTCACCCAAGATCTGGTTAATTCTCTCTACTTGTCCATTGGATTGAGGATGGTATGCAGAAGAAAAATTTAATTTAATCTTGAGTTGTTTACAGAGAGCCCTCCAGAATTTAGACACAAATTGGACGCCTCTATCCGAGACGATCTGTGTAGGCAACCCGTGAAGACGAAAAATGTGTACAAAAAATTGTTTAGCCAACTGAGGCGCTGAAGGAAGACCAGGAAGAGGGATGAAATGTGCCATTTTGGAGAATCGATCAACGACCACCCAAATAACAGTGTTGCCATGGGATGGGGGTAAGTCAGTAATAAAATCCATACCAATCAGAGACCAAGGTTGTTCGGGGACAGGTAGAGGATGAAGAAAACCAGCGGGCTTCTGGCGAGGAGTCTTATCCCGGGCACAGATAGTGCAGGCTCGCACAAAGTCCACCACATCAGTCTCTAGAGTCGGCCACCAATAGAAGCGAGAGATGAGTTGCACAGATTTCTTAATGCCCGCATGACCTGCGAGATGGGAGGAGTGACCCCATTTGAGGATCCCAAGGCGTTGGCGTGGAGAAACAAAGGTCTTTCCTGGAGGAGTTTGTCTGATGGAGGCTGGAGAAGTGGAAATCAGGCAGTCAGGAGGAATGATGTGTTGAGGAGAGAGTTCAATTTCAGAGGCATCTGAGGAACGAGAGAGAGCATCGGCCCTAATGTTCTTATCAGCAGGCCGAAAGTGAATTTCAAAATTAAATCGGGCAAAGAACAGAGACCACCTGGCCTGACGAGGATTCAGCCGTTGGGCAGACTGGAGGTAGGAGAGGTTCTTGTGATCGGTGTAAATAATAACTGGAAATCTTGATCCCTCCAGCAGATGCCTCCATTCCTCAAGTGCTAATTTAATGGCTAGAAGCTCTCGATCCCCGATGGAGTAGTTCCTCTCCGCCGGAGAGAAGGTCCTGGAAAAAAAACCACAAGTAACAGCATGCCCGGAAGAGTTTTTTTGTAGAAGGACAGCTCCAGCTCCCACTGAGGAGGCATCAACCTCCAATAGGAAGGGTTTAGATGGGTCAGGTCTGGAGAGCACAGGAGCCGAAGAAAAGGCAGACTTGAGTCGTTTAAAGGCGTCTTCCGCTTGAGGAGGCCAAGACTTGGGATCGGCATTTTTTTTTGTTAAAGCCACAATAGGAGCCACAATGGTAGAAAAATGTGGAATAAATTGCCTGTAATAATTGGCGAACCCCAAAAAACGTTGGATGGCACGGAGTCCGGAGGGGCGTGGCCAATCTAAGACGGCAGAGAGTTTATCTGGGTCCATTTGTAGTCCCTGGCCAGAGACCAAGTATCCTAGAAAAGGAAGAGATTGGCATTCAAACAGACATTTCTCTATTTTGGCATAGAGTTGATTATCACGAAGTCTCTGAAGAACCATACGGACATGCTGGCGGTGTTCTTCAAGATTGGCAGAAAAAATCAGGATATCGTCCAGATATACAACAACACAGGAGTATAGGAGATCACGAAAAATTTCATTAACAAAGTCTTGGAAGACGGCAGGGGCGTTGCATAGACCAAAGGGCATGACCAGATACTCAAAGTGTCCATCTCTGGTGTTAAATGCCGTTTTCCATTCATCCCCCTCTCTGATGCGGATGAGATTATAAGCACCTCTTAAGTCCAGTTTGGTAAAAATATGGGCACCTTGGAGACGATCAAAGAGTTCAGAGATGAGGGGTAGGGGGTAGCGGTTCTTAACCGTGATTTTATTAAGACCGCGGTAGTCAATGCAAGGACGTAGAGAGCCATCTTTTTTGGACACAAAGAAAAATCCGGCTCCGGCAGGAGAGGAGGATTTACGGATAAAGCCCTTTTTTAAATTTTCTTGGACGTATTCAGACATGGCAAGAGTCTCTGGGACGGACAGAGGATAAATTCTGCCCCGGGGTGGAGTAGTGCCCGGGAGGAGGTCAATGGGACAATCATAAGGCCTGTGAGGAGGTAGAGTCTCAGCTTGTTTTTTGCAAAAAACGTCCGCAAAGTCCATATAGGCCTTAGGGAGACCGGTTACATGAGGAAGCACAGGGACACGGCAAGGTTTACTGGGAACCGGTTTTAAGCAGTCCTTGGAACAAGAGGGACCCCAACTCTTGATCTCCCCAGTGGACCAATCCAGGATTGGGGAATGGAGTTGAAGCCAGGGAAGTCCAAGAAGGATTTCAGAAGTGCAATTGGGGAGGACCAACAGTTCAATCCTCTCGTGATGAGATCCGATGCGCATTAGAAGGGGCTCCGTGCGGAAACGTATAGTACAGTCCAATCTTTCATTGTTTACACAATTGATGTAGAGGGGTCTGGCGAGACTGGTCACCGGGATGTTGAACCTGTTGACGAGAGAGGCCAAGATAAAATTTCCTGCAGATCCAGAGTCCAAGAAGGCCACAGCAGAGAAGGAGAAGGCAGAGGCAGACATCCGCACAGGCACAGTAAGACGTGGAGAAGCAGAGTAGACATCAAGGACTGTCTCACCTTTGTGCGGAGTCAGCGGACGTCTTTCCAGGCGGGGAGGACGGATAGGACAATCCTTCAGGAAGTGTTCGGTACTAGCACAGTACAGGCAGAGATTCTCCATGCGGCGTCGTGTCCTCTCTTGGGGTGTCAGGCGAGACCGGTCGACCTGCATAGCCTCCACGGCGGGAGGCACAGGAACAGGTTGCAGGGGACCAGAGGAGAGAGGAGCCGGGGAGAAGAAACGCCTCGTGCGAACAGAGTCCATATCCTGGCGGAGCTCCTGACGCCGTTCGGAAAAACGCATGTCAATGCGAGTGGCAAGATGGATGAGTTCATGTAGGTTAGCAGGGATTTCTCGTGCGGCCAGAACATCTTTAATGTTGCTGGATAGGCCTTTTTTAAAGGTCGCGCAGAGTGCCTCATTATTCCAGGATAATTCTGAAGCAAGGGTACGGAACTGTACGGCATACTCGCCAACGGAAGAATTACCCTGGACCAGGTTCAACAGGGCAGTCTCAGCAGAAGAGGCTCGGGCAGGTTCCTCAAAGACACTTCGAATTTCCGAGAAGAAGGAGTGTACAGAGGCAGTGACGGGGTCATTGCGGTCCCAGAGCGGTGTGGCCCAAGCCAGGGCTTTTCCAGACAGCAGGCTGACTACGAAAGCCACCTTAGACCTTTCAGTGGGGAACTGGTCCGACATCATCTCCAAGTGTAATGAACATTGGGAAAGAAAGCCACGGCAAAACTTAGAGTCCCCATCAAATTTATCCGGCAAGGATAGTCGTATTCCAGAAGCGGCCACTCGCTGCGGAGGAGGTACAGGAGCTGGCGGAGGAGATGATTGCTGGAGCTGTGGTAGTAACTGTTGTAGCATAACAGTCAGTTGAGACAGCTGTTGGCCTTGTTGCGCAATCTGTTGTGACTGCTGGGCGACCACCGTGGTGAGGTCAGCGACAACTGGCAGAGGAACTTCAGCGGGATCCATGGCCGGATCTACTGTCACGATGCCGGCTGGCAGGTGGTGGATCCTCTGTGCCAGAGAGGGATTGGCGTGGACCGTGCTAGAGGATCGGTTCTAAGTCACTACTGGTTTTCACCAGAGCCCGCCGCAAAGCGGGATGGTCTTGCTGCGGCGGTAGTGACCAGGTCGTATCCCCTAGCAACGGCTCAACCTCTCTGGCTGCTGAAGATAGGCGCGGTACAAGGGAGTAGACAGAAGCAAGGTCGGACGTAGCAGAAGGTCGGGGCAGGCAGCAAGGATCGTAGTCAGGGGCAACGGCAGAAGGTCTGGAATCACAGGCAAGGAACACACAAGGAACGCTTTCACTGGCACTAGGGCAACAAGATCCGGCGAGGGAGTGAAGGGGAAGTGAGGTGATATAGGGAAGTGCACAGGTGTAAACACTAATTGGAACCACTGCACCAATCAGCGGTGCAGTGGCCCTTTAAATCGCAAAGACCCGGCGCGCGCGCGCCCTAGGGAGCGGGGCCGCGCGCGCCGGGACAGAACTGACGGGGAGCGAGTCAGGTACGGGAGCCGGGGTGCGCATCGCGAGCGGGCGCTACCCGCATCGCGAATCGCATCCCGGCCGGAGGTGGTAACGCAGCGCCCCGGGTCCGTGGAACCGACCGGGGCGCTGCAGTGAGGGAAGTGTAGCGACCCGGAGCGCTCGGCGTAACAATTTCTATGATTATTTGGTAGAAAATTACATCTTTACCCTCAATAATCAATTTTTTTCGCTCTATAAAATGGATTGGGAGGTATATAGATGATATTGTCATGGTGTGGAGAGATACAAAAGACACTTTTTAAGAATTAATTAATTACATAAAAAAAGAAGCGATCTGATTGGTTGCATTTCCACTTGGCAGTTTTATTTTTTGGAATACTGCCCCTGCAATTTTTGAACAAAAGCCAGAAGTGAATTAAAATAAAAAGAAAATACAAAGGACGGACTTATACTTATATCTTCCTCATGGATCCACTTCTGGCTTTGGCTCAAAAACTCATTGGCAGTTTTCAAAAAGACTGCCAAGTGGAAACGCAGCCTAATGCCCAATATGGACTAAAAAAGTGTAAGGTAGCATTTAAAAAAAAAAACAACAACAACAACAAAAAACTGTGCTGCAGTTTTTGAGTTGGAGCAAGGAGTAAATTTAAAAAGAATGTAAACTACAAAGTAAGTATTTATATTTATTCTTTTTGTTGGATCCACTTCTGGCTTTCAAAAACTGCAACAGCCTCATTGCTTATATAGACAGAATCTTATGCTCACTAAACTACCGTATTTATCGGCGTATAACATGCACTTTTTAGGCTAACATTTTTAGCCTAAAGTCTGTGTGCGTGTTATATGCCGATACACCCCCAGGAAAGGCAGGGGGAGAGAGGCCGTCGCTGCCCGCTTCTCTCCCCCTGCCTTTCCTGGGGTCTAGAGCGCTGCTGTCGGCCCTTCTCACCCCCTGGTTATCGGCGCCGCTGCCCGTTCTGTCCCCCTGACTATCGGTGCCGGCGCCGATAGCCAGGGAGAGAGAAGCGGCGCCGACAGCCAGGGGGAGAGAAGGGGCAGCGGCACCCATTGCCGGCGCCGCTGCCCCGTTGCCTCCCCCCATCCCCGGTGGCATAATTACCTGAGTCGGGTCCGCGCTGCTCCAGGCCTCCGTCGTGCGTCCCCGGCATCATTGCTATGTGCTGAACGGCGCGGCGCATGACGTCAGAGCGCCGCGCCGTGCATAGCAATGAAGCTGGGGATGCACGACGGAGGCCTGGAGCAGCGCGGACCCGACTCAGGTAATTATGCCACCGGGGATGGGGGGAGGCAACGGGGCAGCGGCGCCGGCAATGGGTGCCGCTGCCCCTTCTCTCCCCCTGGCTGTCGGCGCCGCTTCTCTCCCCCTGGCTATCGTCACCGGTACCGATAGTCAGGGGGACAGAACGGGCAGCGGCGCCGATAACCAGGGGGTGAAAAGGGCCGACAGCAGTGCTCTAGACCCCAGGAAAGGCAGGGGGAGAGAAGCGGGCAGCGACGGCCTCTCTCCCCCTGCCTTTCCTGGGGGTATATCGGGGTATACACGCGCACACACGCACCCTCATTTTATCATGGATATTTGGGTAAAAAACTTTTTTTACCCAAATATCCTTGGTAAAATGAGGGTGCGTGTTATAGGCCGGTGCGTGGTATACCCCGATAAATACGGTATATGTTTTTATTTTCAAAATTGTGACTGGGCCAATGTCAATGGGATAAAGGAAACTGACTATCCATAACACAGGAACATTGGTTTATGGACAATCATAACATATGGACTGCAGCATATTTCATACATGAGTTTATTTTCTTTGGTTTTCTTTACTGTTTTCTAAAAACTGGAAATGTGTTACATAAATATGATGATGCAATATCTGTTTAACCTCAATAAAAAACAATGTTGAAGGGACACAATACATGATAGCTATGAAGAAGACCTATGGGCAGTAGGTGGAAGTGCTTGCGTTGCCTATAAGCAATCTGTTGTGTTACTCTTCAGAGGAAAATATTTTCCCATTTGTCCCAATTGCCAATTCTAAATTTATCAGATTGAAATATGAAAAGCCTTTTATACAAAGCTGCACACAGACTCATTTCAATTATTGTGAACAAGATTAAGTGTCCCTAAGGTTATGAAACTACCATATCATAGAATAAAGAACATAATTTGAGATTCTTTTATCTTCCCCCAAAGTGCTTTTTGGTAAGTAAATTGATAATTACCCAGGGTGGATAATGCATTTCAAACTCGTGTAAATGCTACTTTTTGGCATTTTAAAAGCACCCAAGTCAGTTTATTTATCAATGTAAAATACACGTATTAAAGTTTCAAATTTCAATATTCAAAGCAGTAATAGCACTTATTGTCTGTAATTATTAGGAGGAGCGCCATGAGGCTCCACATTTAACAAGAGCTATTGTATGCAGTGGTACTTAAAAATCTTTCAGGGGATAAAAACCTTGCAGTTTAGGGTCTATAAAGTACAGCAAAGGAAGATCTTACATCATAAAAGAGAAAGTATCAACTAAATAGTTTAACTGATTAAAGCCATATACTAAAATATGGCTTATCTGTTTCTATTTTTGGATAGTTTTTATTTTAACTTTTGTACATTATTATGAGTGCTGCCATTTTGCAATTTTTAACAGCATTTAATGATATGCTTTACAGCAGGACCTATTGGCAACAATGGACAGGATGTGTCCCATTCATATGAATTGGAAATGTTTATGGGTATTCTCTGTGACTAGTGTTGCTCGCGAATATTCGCAATGCAAATTTTATTCGCGAATATCGCATATTCGCGAATTCGCGAATATTCGTGAATATAGCACTATATATTCGTAATTACGAATATTCGGTTATTTTTTTGTTTTTTTTCACAGTACACATCACAGTACTCACCCCTCTCTGCTTCCAGCTTGTGTGGTGTAAAGAAGGCTCTAATACTACTGTGTGAGACTGGTGTGCGAATTTTCGCATATACGAAAATTAGCACATGCTAATTTTCGCATATGCGAATTTTCATTTATGCTAATTTGTGTATATGCTAATTTTCGCATATGTTAATTTTCGCATATATGTGAATTTTCGCATGTGCGAAAATAAAACGAGAATATTATGAATATGAGAATATTCGCGAATATATGACGAATATTCGTCCATATATTCGCGAATATTCGCGAATTCGAATATGGCCTATGCCGCTCAACACTATCTGTGACCTTTTCAGAGGGGATTCTAGAAGGAAGGGGATGCGGATCTGTAGCAAGTATATAGGAGACAAGGCTCCCTGCACTGATGCTGACTGTCGGTGGTGCTGTGTGTAAGTATTGCTGGAGATGCTGAGCCATACAACAGGGGGTGCAGAACTTCCTGAAACCACAGTTCAATACAATCCAGTAAAGAAAGCAGAAGATATAGCACTCACCCAATGTTGAATTGGAATTGGAACATCACATAGGTGCACAAACCACATGGGAGACAGAAAAGACATGCAACTCACGGGAGCTGCAGGAGGAGCTGCGACGGCCCGTTTCGTGGTCTGCTGCGTATCTTTTCTGTCTATTGGGATGCTGATCTGTGACCTCTGTTATCTATAGACTGGTGTCAACTTTCATAAAACTCCTTTTTGTGATAAGGGCACTGCTGGGGGGTGGTCTGTACTGAACAGGAAGTCTCAGCTTAGTTTTAGGCCTAGTGGCCAGAAACTGAAAAATGTCAAGATTATCTTATATTAATAGTAAAATAGAAATTTAGAAAATACATCCCCAAAATTATTTAAAAATATGGTTGGCATAAAAGCTTTATTTAAACAATGGGTCATTTTCTGATTACACATTCATTTTGAAGATCAACCTGCACATTTGTGTGAGCCCCAGTGCGGAGATAGACTTGATGTCTTTTTGCATCTCTGTACAGAACTGTGGAATATGTTACCACTATTAAAGCAACAGAAAAATACATAAAATAGGAAAAAAACACATAAGAAGCCATGCTTCCTAGGGACAATACTTCTGTTACACGTGTAAAATTAGAGGCAAAAGAAGATTCAATAGGGGCCCATAGCAATCACTATAAACAAGATCTATACAATATGGATCCCAAATATTGCCATTTGCATGAGGCATAACACAGTTTGCATCTATATACAAAATCGGTATTAGCAGTTATTAAAAGTTATCAAAGGGCTAGTCCACATTACTTTTAATTGGTTTAGCATGGTTACGTGTTAAAATATTTGCTGGGCTATAACAAACACTTATGGGCAAACTGAATAGTACTAATAGTAGAATAATGATCAATGTTATGAGTGTTATGGTTATGTTATGGTTGTTTGTAGCTGGTATAGATAGTTTCACTGGATTTTAACCGGACAGAAAAATAGTGTTGGCTACATTTCTTTGTCTGAGTATTTGAACAGATTCTGCAACTGAGCCTCTGACATATATGTGACCCTAGCCTAGGACCGGCTCTTGTATCTTCTCCTGATTATTTGGCCATACAAATGAAATACTATGCCCAGATTGTTGAGAGAAAACTGGAGTGGCTTTTCCATAGCAATAGCAACCGAGGTAAGCTAACACCAGACATCACTGATCCAGGTGATTGCGGCATCTATACCGTAAAAAATTCAATCACAGCTGCTCAGTCGGGGCTGATCGGGACACCATCGGTGAAATTGCAGGTTCCAGATCAGCTGAGAGGATGGCAGGAGGACCCTTACCTGCTTCCTTGCCATCCGACCAGTACTCCAATGCTCCAGTAAGCCATGGCAGGCTGAAGCCATGAAGCAGCGATAACACTGATCAATGCTGTGCAATAGCATAGCATTGTTCAGTGTATGCAATCTGAAGATTGCATGTAATACTCCCCTATGGGAACTAAAAAAAAAAAAAAAGAGTAAAAAAAAAAAGGTAAAAAAAAGTCAAGAAATGTGAATTAACCGCTTTCCTAATAAACATTTGAATCACCACCTTTTCCAATTTTTTTTAATGAAATAATTTAAACAAAAATAGTCCAGAATTGCGTATTTTTAGTTAGTTCTTCATATATTATAAAAAAAATGAATAAAAAGCGATAAAAAAATCCCATCACAACAGAAAAAGTATTGATAAAAACTACAGATCATGGCGCCAATGAGTCCTCATACATCCTTGTTAGAGATGAACGAGCCGAATCCGGATTCGACCCTAACTTTATGATTATTGTGGTTCGGCTAACACTCAAGCTTTTATGGTTTGGCGCAATATTCAATATTGGAGGGAGGTGATGAACTGGTGTTCAATGGCTGCCCAGAAATACTGGGAGTTGACACTGATTGGAAAACACTGCCCTATTAGAAAAGTGGTCATCTTAGTGAGACATGACTGCAGTAATAACTGTAATAAGTGATATCACATTAACAATATTTACATTATCATCAATCATCAGTAACTGTTCTGTATAACAGAAAAAGAGATGAATATTATTCTCTACAATGTATATACAGTAAATAATATACATGGAAACTGTCATTTTCAGTGTTTTTTTCATGAACAAATATAAATTCTTCATGGGAAGTAGTACAGAGTTCACTTTGCTTCCATAAATCACACCAATAGCCCAGCATCGCCTCTTATATTGTTGTGCCTATAGACACAGCAGTGATGCAGAATTGCACAGTCAGTCTCATTTTTGTGGAACAATAAACACTGTCCTTAGGCGAATAGTAATAGACTTTCAGATTTGAGGAAATGGTCCAAGCCCGAGGTAAGTGAATTATCAGTAAAGCTATTTTTGCTCAGATTGGTACTTTTTTAGTTTTCTTAAAGGGCTGAGCTTAGATCTTAGATGAACAAGGTTAACAGCCCTTTACCCAGTATTTCTCAAGGGGGTTTATAAAAAAATAAAAAAATGTCTAATGCACTAAACACAATTCTGTTTTCATTCAATTGCAGCCTAATGATTGTAAAATTAAAATGCCTCATATAATTTGTGCTTCGATTCCATCTGTTTGATGTCAGAGAATGGGAACTGTCTCTCTTTATACTATATACATCATAGCTGGGTGATGGATACAATTGTATCCTGTCTAGGCATTTCTCTGTGAGCTAAATATATTGGTAACAGCATAAATGTCTTATGTCCTGAAATCTACAATGTATTAATATCAATAAAACGTATCATTCTGGAGTTCAGGCAGGGTCGGTTACTAGAGGTTGCCTACACTGGATGCAATTGCTGTGAGAAGCATTTGGTCTGGGACAATTTTTATCTTCTGGGTGACTCGCTGACAGCAAACAGAGATCTTGAAAAGGGATAGGAATCAAACGAGAAAATATATTAGAAGTGATTATAGAGTTTTATTATTATTATTATGTTTACATAAAAATCCCTTTAAAGGGGTACTCCGCCCCTGGCATCTTATCCCCTATCCAAAGGATAGGGGATAAGATGTCAGATCGCCGGGGTCCCGCTGCTGGGGACCCCGGGGATCGCTGCTGCGGCACCCGCTATCATTACTGCGCAGAGCGAGATCGCTCTGCACGTAATGACGGGCGATACAGGGGCCGGAGCATCATTACGTCACGGCTCCGCCCCTCATGACGTCATGGCCCGCCCCCGCGTCAATACAAGTCTATGGGAAGGGGGTGTGGTGGTCGTCACGCCCCCTGCCATAGACTTGCATTAATGGGACGGGCCGTGATGTCCTGAGGGGCGGAGCCATGATGTCACGCTGCTCCGGCCCCTGTATCGCCCATCATTACGCACAGAGCGAACTCGCTCTGTGTAGTAATGATGCCGGGGTGCCGCAGCGGCGATCCCCTGGGTCCCCAGCAGCGGGACCACGGCGATCTAACATCTTATCCCCTATCCTTTGGATAGGGGATAAGATGCCAGGGGCGGAGTACCCCTTTAAAGGGGTTCTCCGGTGCTCCAGTGTTCTGAACATTTAGTTCAGAATGCTCAGAGCTGTAGGCTGAAATTGTGACATCACGCCACGCCCCCTCCATTCATATCAATGAGAGGGGGCATGTCAGCACCACGCCCCCTCCATTCATGTCTATGGGAGGGGGCGTGTCGCTGACACGCCCCCTCCCAAAGACATGAATGGAGGGGGCGTGGCATGCCGTCTCCAGCCGCAGGAATGTTTAGAATGGGGGAACCGAGCAGCGGGACCCCCAAGATTAAACATCTTATCCCCTATCCTTTGAATAGGGGATAAGATGTCTATCAGCGGAGTACCCCTTTAAACAAATCTTTTTGCCAAGATCTCACCAGCTATCCTTTATGCATACCTACCTATGGAGTCCAGAATTTCGGTAGTGGAAATGCCACAATGTGTACGATGCAGCAGAATTCCAATTATTCCACACTGGAATTTCTGAGTGAAATTCCTAGGCGGAATACGCTCAGAAATACCGTAGTATGAATGTACCTTACCAGTGTAAATTATAGTTAATGTCATGGGCTAGCTAAACCCCCAAGCCCCCCCCCCCCCCCTCTATGGTCAATCTTGGACAATTTTTTAAAGTTTTAAAAGTTCAAACACTTGTGACTTGGTATACTAACATTGATAAACCTCTCCCACACACTAGTATGGAAAGATCTACACTTAAAGGGGTACTAATGTGCTGACAACTTATCCCCTATAAAGGATAGGGGATAAGTTGCCTGATTGCGCGGGGTCCTGCCGCTGGGGACCCCCGCAATCTCGCACGCAGCACCCTGCTCTCATCAGGCCCCGGAGCGAACATCTGATTGTGACGTCACAGCTCTGCCCCGTGTGACGTCACGCTCCGCCCCTCAATGCAAGTCTATGGCAGGGGCGAGACAGCTATGGGGGCGAAGCCGTGACGTCACGATACTCCGGCCCCGTGATCGGCAGTCATGTTCGCTCCGGGGCCTGATGACAGCGGGGTGTTGCGTGCGAGATCGCGGGGGTCCCCAGAAGCGGCACCCCTGCGCGATCAGGCAACTTATCCCCTATCCTTTAGATAGGGGATAAGTTGTCAGCACGGTAGTACCCCTTTTAAAAAAAAAATGAAAAGATAAAAAATGTGCACAGTGTATGTTACAATAACTAAAAACTGAGGGGAAGGCTTCTGACTACTGACATTTTTAGAGTTTAATATGATGCCACAAATGATCTTGTCTAGTTCTAGAGAAACGAATCTGTACAATTGTAATGTCTGTGTGCTTCCTTTCCCTGGGAATAAGCTTCATCTCTACATAGTGTCACTAACCATTACCCTCACATTTCTTTCCCCCCCAAGCTACACGTACAATATGAGGTTACTGCAATTGACTTGAAAAACCCAACAGATCCCGAATAACGAAACGGAATCATCTATTGCTATAATGTGTTTGTCCTTTAGGTCTGTGTCATTCAGATTACTGTCTCAGGTAGGGGGGGAAAAAAATCTTTTTTTTTGACAGTATGAATAATACGTCTGTGGAACTATAAAAAAAATAATAATAAAAGAAAGAAAATAGAATTCAGACAACAGACAGCAAGAGAACCCACAGATTGCATAGTGAGGAATCTGGGAATTCTGTACTGCGAACACTTTTTGATTACAAGTAAAGGCAGAACAATTTTCCGGCAGGGGCAATCGGAGGACTAATTTTCAGAAAGGCACTAAAAAGCCCATTGCAATAATCTAGCTCGAGAAAATTGTTATACCTGCTATTACAAACCTATCTGCTATGATCAGAATGGCCCCGGCCTGGTGAGTAATGTGAAAATGGTCGCACATAGTAATAAAACCTGTCCTTTGGACTCCCTTTTAGAAAAAATGTTTCCCAAGTTACACATCACCCGCACCTATTAAAGTTTAAATCCTGTCTGTAGATGTTTAGTAACCATCTCCCCGAACAAGCGCATGCCAAATCCCACAGCAATTCCACTGCAGTAATACACAGTATACAAGGACATCTTTTATACGCATCCAACATCAGTCTTATAGTTCCCTGCCATAAAATGCAATCCTCCCTCCCCATAAAACAATGATTAAATGCACTTAGAAAGCTGATTATTCCACAAACTTTGTGCTAAAGGGAGACAAACCTACAATCATATTCCAAAATGATAAGCAATTTATATTTCACCAATTTAAAAACACAAGATGTAAGTAACAGAGAACGTTTTACGGTTAATAGGCAGCAGCCTCATACTTCCCTTTACTTATTACATTTCGAGAGAGTTATCAATTTGGGACATATTCTAAAGGGCTTATGCTTCATAATTTTACTTTATTGCTGAAACATTTATGCAAATTTGGAGAGCAGAAAATGCTGCCAGATGGAAATGCAGCAGTGCTGGCTTCCTCACTGGCGTATTCCACAGAACATATAATGCTGAATGAGCTTATGCTAATCCCTTTCAATAAGATACATATTTTAAAGCTTTTATGAAATGCAAATTTACAACACTGACAATGTCAAAAGACTCGGCAAAAGAGCAACCATTAAAAAAATGCCCAACAAGTAGTTGTAAGAAAAACTCATCATAGGAGGAGAGGTGGAATAATAGTCTTATTCAAGGCTGGATACATTAATGGACTACTACTTGAAAAATGTTTGCTGCTAAATAGCATACAGAAATGTTACACTATTGGCTGAATTGAAAATTCCCTGTCAGATTTGTTACACATTTGAATGTGGCACCCAGCATCATAATTTCGAAAAAGAAAATTTTGAAAATATGTTAAAGGGGCACGCTGGTGTGTTTTTCTAAAAACGTTAAAAGAAAAACCTGTACTTGCCTTCCTCAATCCCCTACTGCCTCCGGTATTACTGCTCCCAGTCTCTTCAGCGCCCCACTTCCTGGTGCTGGGGGTCAATACGTCAGATTGCTACTCAGCCAATCACTGACTGAGGCAGGACACCACTGTAGCCAGTGATTGGCTGAGAAGCAATCTGATGTATTGACCTCCAGCACCAGGAAGTGGAGTGTGGTGGAGACAGGAAGTTAAGTAGAGATTTTATTTGTATAAGCAGGCTCCCTGGTCATGTTTTTTTTTTCCCTGGACAACCCCTTTAAGGCTGCAATTGCACATGAATTATGTTTGGGGTGTTTTTTGGCCAGAAAAGAATGCCACAAAATGCTCATTTTTTGTGTAAGTTCCCCCCCCCCCCCCCCCCCCCCCAAAAAAAAAATAGTGTATATTAGTATAGGCAGGTTTTTGTTTTAGGAAAGTTTTTAAAAGGAAAAAATACCAAAATATCATAAATAAATGTAATTCCTTTAGCATGCTATCCTTTTGGGAAACTGCCCCTGAACCTTAAAAACACAAGAAAAGAAAAAGGATTTACCTATTGACTTTACCCCTTAAAGGGGTACTCCGGTGCTTAGACATCTTATTCCCTATCCAAAGGATAGGGGATAAGATGCCTGATCGCGGGAGTCCCACCGCTGGGGACCCCCGGGATCATGCACGCGGCACCCTGTTTGTAATCAGTCCCCGAAGCATGTTCGCTCAGGGACTGATTATTGGCGAGTACAGGGCGGGCAGCGCGTGACGTCACGCTCCGCCCTTCAATGCAAGCCTACGGGAGGGGGTGTGACAGCTATCACGCCCCCTTCCGTAGGCTTGCATTGAGGGGCGGGGCGTGACATCACACGGGGGCAGGGGCATGATGTCACGTGCCGCCCGCCCTGTAGTCGCCGATAATCAGTCCTTGAGCGAACACGCTCCGGGGACTGATTACAAAGGGGTGCCGCGTGCATGATCCCGGGGGTCCCCAGCGGCGGGACTCCCGCGATCAGGCATCTTATCCCCTATCCCTTGGATAGGGGATAAGATGTCTAAGCACCAGAGTACCCCTTTAAGGACCACAGGTTTTTTTGTTTTTACACTTTCAGTTTTTCCTCCTCACTTTCTAAAAATCATAACGCTTTCAATTCCATCTACAGACCAATATGAGGGCTTGTTTTTTGCGTCACCACAAAATCTACAGCAAAACCAGAAAAAAAATATTTGTGGGGCTAAAATGAAAAAAAAAAACAAAAACGCATTTAGTAACTTTTGGGGGCTTCCTTTTCTACGCAGCCCCCTTTTTGGGAAAAATGATCCATTATCTTTATTCTGTAGTTCCATAAGATTAAAATGATACCCAACTTATATAGGTTTGATTTTGTTTTACTTCTGTTAAAAAATTATAACTTTATGCACAAAAATTAGTAGGTTTAAAATTTCCTCCTCTGACCCCTATAACTGTTTTATTTCTCCATATACGTAGCGGTTTGAGGGCTGCGCCCTCATTGGTACCATTGTTTTGATGGGACTTTTTCATCGGTTTTTATACATTTTTTTAGGGTATACAGAGTGACCAAAAATACGCAATTTTGGATTTAGTTTTTTTTTACATATACGCCATTGACCGTTTGGTTTCATTAATCTTTATATTTTCATAGTTTGGACATTTATGCACGCGGTGATACCACATATGTTTATTTTTTATTATGTTTATATATTTTTTATATGGAGTATGGGAAAAGGGGGGTGATTTAAACTTTTAATATGGAAGGGGTTAATGCATATTTTTAAGCTTTTTTAAACATTTTTTTTTACACTTTCAGTCCCCTTATGGGCCTTTTAGGAGGAATCATTTGATTCCTCATACAGATCATACGCTCTGCGCTTGATTAATAAAGCCTGGTCCTGCCAGAGACCGCTACCTCAGAAGTGGATCACCCCCCCATGATCGTGCTGCCGGGGAGGGGGGGGGGCGATCCACCTCAGTACACCACCAGGGAGTAGTTAAATGTCGAAGCTGACAGCGGCAATCTAAAGGGTTAATAGCATTAGTGAACGGCTATTAACGCCATTATGGCACAGGATTGAGTCGGGAGCCCATGCCATACCCCGTTAACCACACAAGGATGTGTATACACGTCCTTGGTCATTAAGGGGTTAAAAGGGAACTCCGGTGGGAAAACAAATGTTTTCAAATCAACTGGTGCCAGAAAGTTAAACAGATTACTTCCTTTTCAAAATCTGAAGCCTTCCAGTACTTAGCAGCTGCTGTATACTACAGAGAAATTTGTGAAGTTATTTCCAGTCTGCCATCTGTGCTCTCTGCTGACACCTCTGTCCGTTTGAGGAACTGTCCAGTTTAGAAATCCCCATAGAAAACCTGTCCTGCCCGGACAGTTCCTGACATGGACAGAGGTGTCAGCAGAGAGCACTGTTGGCAGACTGGAAAGAACTTCACAAATTTCTCAGAAGTATATCTGTAGTATACAGCAGGTGATAAGTACTAGAGGGGTTAAGATTTTTTAATAGGAGTCATGTAAAAATCTGTTAAATTTTATAGCACCAGCTGTTTTGAAAAAAAAATTTCCCACCGGGAAAAATTTTTTGAATGCGCTGACAACAAAATCACACAAATTTTTTTTTTTTATGAAAATCAAATTTATCAACGCATGGAGGTCTGGATATGGAGTCACACTCAAAATCAAAGTGGAAAACCACACTACAGGCTCATCCAACTTTGATGTAATGTCCTTAAAACAAGTCAAAATGAGGCTCAGTAGTGTGTGCCCTCCACGTGCCCGTTTGACCTCCCTACAATGCCTAGGCATGCTCCTGATGAGGTGGCGCCAACTCTAGGACAGTCTGTGGTGCAAAAAGGCGTTGGTGGATGGAGCAAGACATGATGTCTCAGATGGGCTCAATCAGATTCAGGTTTGGGGAATGGGCGGGCCAGTCCATAGCATCAATGCCTTCCTCTTGCAGGAACTTCTGACACACTCCAGCTACATGAGGTCTAGCATTGTCTTGCATTAGGAGGAACCCAGGGCCAACCGCACCAACATATGTCTCACAAGTCATTTTGCAGGGCTCTGGCAGCGCTCCTCCTGCTCCTCCTTGCACAAAGGCGGAAGTAGCGGTCCTGCTGCTGGGTTGTTGCCCTCTTACGGCCTCCTCCACGTCTCCTGATGTACTGGCGTGTCTCCTGGTAGTGCCTCCATGCTCTGGACACTACGCTGACAGACACAGCAAACCTTCTTGCCACAGCTCGCATTGATGTGCCATCCTGGATGAGCTGCACTACCTGAGCCACTTGTGTGGGATGTAGACTCCGTCTCATGCTACCACTAGAGTGAAAGCACCGCCAGCATTCAAAAGTGACCAAAACATCAGCCAGGAAGCATAGGAACTGAGAAGTGGTCTGTGGTCACCACCTGCAGAACCACTCCTTTTTTGGGGGTGTCTTGCTAATTGCCTATAATTTCCACCTGTTGTCTGTACCATTTGCACAACAGCATGTGAAATTGATTGTCAATCAGTGTTGCTTCCTGAGTGGACAGTGTGATTTCACAGAAGTGTGATTGACTTGGAGTAACATTGTGTTGTTTAAGTGTTCCCTTTATTTTTTTTGAGCAGTGTAGATGAAAATGCACTGGTAAAATAACATACAATAGCAATTTTTACGTTGTGTGAACATTCCCTAAATACTGCCTTTTTTTTTTATCTTGTGATGTATCTTGTCTATGCAACAGTTGCCATCAGTGAACATATTGTTTAAAAATTACCACAATTACACTGGTGGAATTACTGCCTTTTTGTACTGATGATCACTTTTCCATAGACTTTCATATAACACAAATTTGCCAATTTTTATACCAATTTTATGGCCGTTTCTTTTTTTTATTTTACCCAGCCTTAGGCTATTAGGTGTAAACCCAGTCTATATTCATAATTCATTTTTTGGACCTCATTTTGTGGTGTAAAACATCCATTTTATGCCCCAGAACACTCCTTTTTCCCACTAAACTGTGCCTGATTGTTCACATGTAATTTAATTTTATGGCAGTAACAGCTGTAAAATTAAATGCAAGGGACTGTACTGGGCTTTTTATGATACGAAAAATGCCAGTTTTTGGAAGCGCTATTTAGTCTGTTTACGGCCTAAAAAGCTGTTTTTTTGCCGTTCCCC
This sequence comes from Hyla sarda, assembly GCF_029499605.1. Taxonomy (NCBI): domain Eukaryota; kingdom Metazoa; phylum Chordata; class Amphibia; order Anura; family Hylidae; genus Hyla; species Hyla sarda. Next base: position 131,611,080 of record NC_079191.1, on the reverse strand, counting down.
TACTAAGAAGGTCAAGTAGGTGATAAATGAGGAAGCATCCTCATTAACCAAAAAGTATTATAAATGGCTGGAAAGTATTCACATGCAAAGATACAGAACCCTGAAAAATGTTAACTCATTTTGCTCATAAAAGGGGTTTGTTTGTTTGTTTTTCCTCAAAAATGTTATACATGACACAGAGACATCAAACGTTTTGATCAGTTGTGTGTGCTGAGACCCCCAGCGATCTGGAGAATGAACGGGATGAGGCATTCAGTTGTGAGCGCTCACGTGACTCGCAACAATGAGTATTCAAATTGAGCCAGCGGGCCCACCTCCAGTGCGCAATTCACTGAAGATGGAAGAAGATCTTCGGAGGGACAGATCTCTGGAGAGCAGGTATGTATTTAACCCATTAACATCGGTCTCCTGTTCCCCCACACTATAACCCAGTGTATTGGGTTTAGTGTGAGTGAACAGATGACAGTTTTACTTTAAAGGTTGTAGTGAGAATAAATGAAAACTGTTAATGGTTTTGAGCAAATTCCAAGAGGGGAGATTTATCAAAACCTGTCAATACCAATCAGATTGCTTCTTTCATTTTTCAGAGGCCTTTTCAAAAATGAAAGAAGCGATCTGATTGGTTGCTATTGGCAACTCAGCAACTTTTCCTCTGGACAGGTTTTGAAAAATCATCCCTCAAATGTTTTGTGAATATTTGACATTTTCACCTGAAAAAAGGACATGGCTTACAAAAAAGAAGCAGAAGACTGCATATGGGTTTCCTCCTAGCATTCTCCCAGCCCTCTTGCAGGGAGCACTTGGTAGGTGTTCACACTGGTGTGGTTCTCTGTGGCGGCCATTGTTGCTGTGACGCTTTGTCTGTGGGGTGGCCCAAAGCAAGGGGCTTGGTCGGGCAGCAGTGGGGCTGCCTGGCCACTGGGTCGTTCCTCCTGTGGGCATGGTGTTGTGGAGGCCGCCGCCCAGCGGTACGCCAATGTTAGGTCAGGGACCCACTCTGACTAGGTGGCCTTGACGTGGCGAGTGGGCTTGTACTTTTTGATCAAAATGTATATTAACAACCTGTTAGTTTTTGAATTTATGCTGAGAAGCAAGTAGATCAAAATACAAATTGTGGATGTGCGGCTGTCTTTCTGTTTCTCTATTTTTGTTTTATAAATCCAGAAAGCCTGTGAACCTCTGTGCGGACATTCCACAAACTGAAAAACATGCCAGTGCTAGTACCACACAGGAATGCACCATCTCATAGACTGCTATGCATTCTGTGTGAAATCTGTAGAAAGAATGAACATTTCCATTCTTTCTGTGGACATGGAAAACAGAATATCCTTGCCAGAAACATCTGGCATGGAAATTCCACTGTGTGCACAGCACAACAGTATCCTGTTGAATTCAACAGGACTCAGCTGCAGTGGAATCTCCGGGCTGAATTCAAATGAGGAATCCGGCACAGAAATTCCGACATGTGAACATGAACACGTTCATTCTTTCTGCAGGCTCCACATGGAAAGCATAGCCATCTATGAGACAGCGCATTCCTGTGCAGTCCTTGCACCGGTATGTTTATGCAGGCACCTACAGTTTGCTTAGGCCATGTTTACACATTGGAATTTCCGTGCCGAATTCCAATGTGGAGATTCTGCAGCAGCAGAGTCCCGTGGAATTCAACAGGATTCAGCTGAGCTGTGCACACGGCAGAATTCCCATGCTAGATGTTTCTAACACAGGCATTCTGTTTTCTGTATCCGCAGAAAGGATGAACATGTTCATTCTTCCTGCAGACTCCGCATGGAATGCATAGCCATCTATGAGATGACGCATTCCTGTGCGGTCCTAGCGCTGGCATGTTAATGTCGGCACCCACATGTTTGGGGGATGTCCGCACAGAGATTTTTCATGCGGATATTCCATAGTGTGAATGTCATTTTAGATAAAAATGGTCTTGATAAATGCTTCCTTTGTGTTTTTTTATCAGAATGATTATTGCATTCGTGGCCGTGGCTGCAAACGTCATACACAACTGCTCCCTCCATAACAAACCTTACTTACCAATACATCCAGTGATTATATCCATCAACTAGGACCCGCCTGCATAACTTACCTTCCCTAGGTAAATAAAGATAATAGCATTAACATATTTATACAGCGGTTAGAAATGTGCCCAAAACCGCGAACAAGGGCAGGCCTATAGAGTGCCAAAAAAACAGACAAAAAATCGCTAAAATTTTTTATTGAAATTGAAATCTATTACATTACCAAGTATTTAGACACATTAGCCATTTCAGCACGTGGGTCAGGTATGTACTTGATAACATGAAGTAATTGGTAACATGAAGACCGCCTTCTACCCAAGTTCTTTATTATATGTGTCGGAACATTGTGCTTAGAAGTGGCAGACGCTGTCTCAATACGGAAAGAGTGACCCGAAAAACAGCAAGCATCATGTCCTAGTACCTGCAACAAAGTACGGACAAGATGTACAAACTTAGCAGTAGTCAACGTGTGACCAGACACCAGGGCTGAAAACAGCTGGTGGAAAACTAGCACAGGACACCATTGATTATCCGTCTGAAAATAAGTGACCACCCCCGCCTCTTTGTAGAAGATAGAGACAGTTCAAAAGCCCCCCAACTAATCGTAGTTGCTGTTTGGTAAGAAACAGAGCCGACAAAGACCTGCACGTGAACTCCCCCGGGCGAAGGAAGCCATAGAAGGCCAGATAAATGGCAGCCTTGACTACCAGGCTGTCAACCAAACCAAACAGGTGAGAATCCAGGAGGGAGAACATAGCCCTGAACATGTCCCCTGTTACCAGCAACCGCTCTCAACGTGCTTGGAGCAAGAGAGTCCCTAATGAGGTTGGCTGCTACCGCCGAAAAATAATTCAATCCATCATGAGCAATTGATGTGACGGTACTGGAACACCCACCGGATCTGCATCCGGCAAAACCTGAAAAAATACGCTCAAATTAGCTCTGGATAGGGCATCTGCCGCTGTGTTACAGTTTCCTTCAATATGAATGCACATAAAATTAAAATTGTGTTGCAATGACAACCAGACAAATTTTCCTGTAAATTCTTGGATTTACACTTATTCACTATATCAACTGTGCCAGCGTTGTCACAAACAAAAGTGACCGTGTTGTTGCGCCATTCCTTCCCCCAAACCAATGCTGCAGCTACCAAGGGAAAGACCTCGAATAGAGCTGAAGAAGTTGTGAACCCAGGGACCGCTTGGACTTCTTGTGGCCAAAGACCAGCAAGCCAATGTGTGCCGAAAATCGTTGCATAACCATGGGATGATGAAGCATCAGTGTAAACCCTCGGTGTGTGTTCTGATGCTGTAGGGAGAAACAATGACACCCCATTCTAGTGGCCAATGTAATTGTCCCACATATTCAAGTCAGCCCTAGCCCCTGTGTCTAAACAAATGGGAAAATCCTGACCACGAGCTTCCGATAGTAGTGCCAACTGCCTGGACACAAAAGACCTACCCTGAGGGATGATTCTACATGCAAATGCCAACATACCCAATAAGCTTTGTAACTCTGTCTTGGTGGCCACAGGCACAATATTGAATTTGCGTATCACTTCTCTGATCCTCTGAAGTTTGTCGGGCGGTAGGCTTGCTTGCATATTGACCGAATCCAAAGTGATCCCAAGGAAAGTCAGCTGGGTAGTCGGTCCCTCCGTCTTAGCGGGAGAGACTGGGACACCGAGAAGATTAAACAATTCTACCAACGCTGACAATTTCCCTGGAATCACCGCCGGAGGCTCCAATATCAAGAAGTCGTCCAAATAGTGTAAAATGTAATCACAGCCTAGTTCATTTTCCAACACCCAATGTAAGGCCCGTGCAAGCCGGTCAAAGAGCCACGGGCTGCTCTTGCACCCAAACATAAATTTTACCACAAAACAATAAACCTCACACCACCTTACCCCAAACCACTTCCACAATTCAAGTTTTAATGGCAACAATTTGAAGGCGTCCGTAATATCGGCTTTGGCCAACCACGTGCCAGGGCCTAAATGTATTATGATTTGCATGGCCTGGTCAACCTATGTATAGGTCATCTAAAATTCCTCTGAAGGGATCTACAAGTTTATGCTTTATAAACTTTCCCGTCACCAAACCCAGTGGACTCACTCTCCTCATGTCAAAAGTCGGCTCCCCGAATGGCCCAATCATGTACCCTCTATCTACCTCAGTTTTCAGTAACTGAGAGACCATGTGAGGTTCATTCGTTGCTGAACGCAGATTGCTGCATTCATATGTGGCCTGGGGGAGTACCACTAATCCTGGAAGGAAGTGGAAACCATCCAGGAGCCATTGCACCCAAGCAGCATCCAGGTGATTGCGCAGCACGTGAGCTAGGGCCTGGACCTGCACCCAGCCTAGTCATGTGTGCTTGCCTTTTTGAGTACACAGTGTGCTGGGATGTGCCCTAAAGCAATGGAAACAAACATGAAGCAACCTGCACTGATTATAATTACACCCGACGAGATTAAAATAGTTGCAAATTAGATTTTTGCCCAAAAATCTCCCCAGACTCCCCAATTTGTCCACCACATCAGGTGTCTTAGCGCTAGTCGGGACATTATGTGTGATGCCACTACTGGTGGATGGCTCAGCTGTAGTGCTAGCCGCAGCACACCAAGCCGTGGTGTGAGTAATTGATTGACACAGCGAGCAAGTAGGGGATTTTAAACCTGCAAAATGCTTACAGAAAAGCTCTGTGTCCATGGCCCCCCAATTTGTAATGTAGTTGGACTGGCTAAAGGCCGCTGCGGCTTTCGACGAAAACGGCTTGTGATAGTCATAAAAATTAGTGCCCCCGTACATATAGGCAAGTTCCATGACGTGATGTAGATATAAGTTAAGCTCTTCTCTCCTATCGGGCTTTGCAGAGCAGACTACATCCCTATATAACCCAAACGCCAATACAAACTCTGGTATGCTCAATTTGTGACTCAGTCTTGCATCTTTGCTCTTAAAAGTGACCAACAATTCACCAAAATTGATGGTTTTTGTGTCTGCCACATCTTGAGTCGCAATCGGTAATGAGGCTAGGTTAATGTCCTTACCATCCAGAATTTCTGTGCGCCTAGCGGCAGGGATGAAATGATAGGGCCCAGACCCTGTGTTCTGGGTAGCAGGGAAACTCTGGGATGAGGCAGGCACCACCACCGACTGGTTACCAGAAACATCTCTGCCATTGCCACTTTCAACCACATCCAACCTTGCTTGGACACTTGCCAAGGAACCCATCATAGTGGTCATCATTGCATGTAACTGTCCCAGGGAGGTGGAAATGGACTGAGAAGACATTGCCTCATGACTTCCCCCCAGAGTAGGTTCAGACATGTCTGTATAATTCAGCCTTTCTGGCAGATGCTGGAAAAGGTATTCCTTTTCTGCGCAGTTCCTCCATTAAATTGGCCATAGTCCAAGTACGATAGGTAATGCTACCATGGTCAGAAGCTCTGGCCGGCAACTCAGGTATGGACATCTGATCCTCAATATTAGATGTATGCGATATGTTCCAAATCAGACCTAACCGGGCCATTTTACGGGTGCTGGAAACAAAAACAAATAGTACATTCACATACGGACTTGCAGAAAACGACGTAACTTCTCAAAAACCGCTCAACTAACCTGGCCTAAGCACCAACAGAAAACTGTTCACCGTGACCTAACAACAAAAGAAGAAATAAATAACTATGCACCAACCTCTGTCTATACCACAAGATACTCCAATTGGCCTCAATTCTAAGGATCATGTCCGGAGGACATCGGGAACTGCTCATCATTTGCCTATAGTAAATCTATTTTAGCTTTTACGGTAATTTTCAATAAATTAGGGAAGCTTTCTAAAATTATGTTTTCATTTTGTCTTTTTGGGGCATTGAATGCAGAAAAAGGGGGGAGGAGACTTGATTTTCTTTTTTATTTTGGCATAAGGTCTCAACATGACAAGATGTGAAAAAAATAAAAGGGTCTACAAACTTTCTAAATGCAGTTTATGTCCAATGTGAATGATGAATGGGACAACTAATGCATAGATGTACATATGGTAGTAGTAATGGTGCTGCCCAGTAGTAAGGCAAATCCCAAACTATGCAGTAGAAGAAACCCATAGTACTCTGAACAATATAGCATATCAGTATTAGTATACTTTAGTGTGTAAAAGTATGTTTACATGCTTCTCTTCACATAGTCTGCAATAGATTTACAGTGTGTGAACATACCCTTCAGCAGTTTCATGTATTTTACCCCAAATGTAATATGTAATACATGACTTTCCGTATTTAAATATATACATTTATTTCAAATGCAGATACAGTATATATATATATATATATATATATATATATATATATATAATAGCAGTGTATATATATATATATATATATATATATATATATACACACACACACAAACTACCATACAAAATACTGGTTAATGGGATTTTTGTTATCTGGCTGATATTCATATGGCCCTATGTGGTGAAGAGTGGCTTGAGTTATGTTACTACAAAGTGCCAGATGAATATTCAGGAGAAGGCTCTGTTACAAAAGAGTGCACCGACCACCCTTATTAGCATATTAATAAAAATGAATGTTACACAAAAATGGCACAGCGGAGAGGGATAATAAAGGTACAAAGGTATAAAGATCCCCTGTCATATTATTCCATATCAGCAGGTTTATTTATTCTCACCTGTTGACAGTTTTTCCTTAAAAGAGTGGTCCAGCCCTTAAAAACATAAACCCCTATCCACAGGTAAGGGCATAAGTGTCTGATTGTGTGTTCTCCCAGAACCGAGCCCGAGCGGTGGGGTGGCATGCACTCTATGCATTGTCAATGGGAGCGTTACTTTAGTATCTCCAGGGCTTGTACTGTTAAAACATATTTTACAAAGTTTTGGGAAGGCAATGAATAATACAAAGTAAAATAAATAAAAGCTTCTGGTACTGACGGTGGGGAAATTCTGACATGTATTATTTAGTAAAATATATCTTTCAAAGATTCCTCACAAGGAGAAATATTTCCTTGCATCATTGATGCTGATATCAATTGTGCCTGGAACTTAAGTTTAATGAAAGTGTGTCGTCAAGTAAAACAATTGCGCAAGGCCCACTGGCTGTTTACAGTCCCATGGCCCCCGTATGATTTGCCTAGAAATACCTTGAACTATAAGCGCAATTTATAACCAATTTCCTTTGAATCTTGCAGCAATTTAGCTGTGCTATTATCCTGTAAAGTTATGACAAAGAGAATGTTAATAGCACGCCAGGCTCCATCATTTCTCTCAAAGAAAATCTTCAGAAGCATGTTGCTCACTTGGCTGACCGTGGACCAGGAATTATCTGCCAATTTGTTTTCGCTCTAGCTGGCCCATGGCGTTTTTCATTTGCCAGGGAAGCAGCAGGCAGGACTCAGTCCAATGCACTGCTAGGATTCCTCGCTTGGCTCCCAGTTGAGCATGCTGTGTTCCATTTCTGCTCGCTTTTTCTTCTAATTTCTGTTTCTATACAGGAGACAAGGAAGCAGCTGCGAATGAGACTGCTAAGAGGGTGGGAGGATGGGATAAATAGGCCTCCAACCAATCTCTAGAATGTTGCTTATATTAAAAGCAATCCTCTCACTTATCATCAGTTTGCATCCATTTATCTATGGAGTGATTTATAAAACCAAAGATACTATGTAAGTCATCAAAATGCAACATGGTATTTGTAACAATAAAAGTTGGGCTTTAAGAAAATGTATCACGTATAAAGAGGTTTAGAGCTGTTTAAATATTATGTAGAAGTAGAAGCGGCTCCTGTGGAGAAGCTGTATAACAAGAGAACACATTTTGTGACTATTCACAGCTTGTAGAAAAATGCTTTTGGTTTTACATAAAGAACACAAAAAAAAAGCAACAACGACAAAAAAATAGTTTTATAGCGGGAAATAAAAGGAAAACTGGGTAAGTTAATGGGTAACTCCAATGTTACTGATGTTCTTGGCAGAATTTTAAGTCTGACAATGGGAAGTGCAACTGACAGATTGGGGGTAATGCTGCTACCATAGTAACCACATAATGCCTTTAAGGGAAAGTTTCTTGTGTTTTTATTTTCTTTTTAATTTAAACCAGATACTGATACATATTAAGTTCTACTTATTTGTTTTAATTTTCTTCTTGTAGATTTTTTTTGTGCCCGGCTACAGGTGTAAAACCATTATAAGTGAATGCTTTAGGGACAAGAGCAAAGCTGATAGGCTCTCTAGCAAAGGAAGGACTAGGTTCAGGTTTCCTCATGGCCGGCCTGTACAAGTGATGGACTAACATCTGGAGACTCCCCTTCTGGATAGCCTCAAATATAGTGACATCTGAAAGAAAAGTTGGGGTCTGAGTGTTCAGACCCTGATGGATGATGAGAATAAGCAGGAAGATAGCCGTGCTGCCACATGTTCCTCTCTCTGCTCTGTGCCTACGAGACCTGGATGACCCAATAGACTTACATTTTAAGTCCATCCTAATCACATGACTCAGTGCCGACAAAGAACGTGCTAAGCGCATACTTCTACTGGTTGTTCTAAGGATTGGTAGAGGTTTGAACACTTAGGGGGACATGTATCATTTCCAGTGTATAATAGAAGTTTTTTACCCCTCTGCCTGTTGTCTAAATTTGGCGCAGCTGCGTTAAATTTATCATTCTTGTGCAGCTACTTTCTTGAATTGCGTTTAAATTTAGAATTCTCCTCAGAGCATAAATTTACACTGCAGCTCTATTTAGTAGGAGCTTTGTCTGCAGCGTATCTGCACCTAAACAGTAATTGTGTCCTCATTATTAGTTTTAGAATTTTTTTTCTTCATTATGTAGAGTTTTAATCTCACAATAATACCACTTTTTGCACCCAATTATAACACATCAATTATACCAATGTCCTTATTCTTCATTTAACATCTGTGACACTCCTGTGCAAATCACCTCAAATGTACATGGTGCACTCTACCTTATGGGCCGTGTTGTGCGCCCGCAGAGCACTTTGCGCCCACATGTGTGGTATCTCCGTACTCTGGCTAAATTGTGTCCCAAAAAATGGGGATCTTTTTTTCCCATTTACCTCTTGTGAAAATGTAAAGTATGCGGCAACACCTGCATGTCAGTGTAAATAATTTTATTTTTATACACTAACATACTGGTGTAGACTCCAACTGTTCCTTTTCATAATGGGTAAAAGGAGAAAAAGCCCCCCAAAATCTGTAAGGCAATTTCTCCCGAGTACGGCGATACCCCATATGTGACCCTAAAATGTTGCCTTGAAATACGACAGGGCTCCAAAGGGAGAGCGCCATGCGCATTTGAGGCCTAAATTAGGGTTTTGCATAGGGGTGAACATAGGGGTATTCTATGCCAGTGTTTCCCAAACAGGGTGCCTCCAGCTGTTGCAAAACTCCCAATATGCCTGGACAGTCAATGGCTGTTCGGCAATACTGGGAGTTGTTGTTTTGCAACAGCTGGAGGCTCCATTTTGGAAACAGTGCCGTACCAGACGTTGTTCATATTTATTGGGGAGGGGAGGGGGGCTGTGTAGCGGTATGTGTATATATAGTGTTTTTTACTTATTTTATTTAAGTGTAGTGTAGTGTTTTTAGGGTACAGTCACACGGGCGGGGGTTGACAGCGAGTTTGCTGCATCTCAATCTTTCAGCACTCCCTGTAAACCTCTGCCCATGTTAGTGTACCCTGTCCATTCACATTGGAGGGAGGGGGAAACATCCAGCTGTTGCAAAACTACAACTCCGAGCATGCCCTTTGGCTGTCCGTGCATGCTGGGAGTTGTAGTTTTGCAATAGCTGGAGGCACACTGGTTGCGAAACACGGAAACAGACTCAGTGTTTCACAACCAGTGTGCCTTTAGCTGTTGCAAAAACTTCAAATCTCAGCATGCAGTGACAGCAAAAGGACATGCTGGAACTTGTAGTTATGCAACAGCTGGAGGCATGCTGCTACAACTCCCAGCATGCCCTTTGGCAGTCCGTGCATGCTGAGGGTTGTAGTTATGCAGCAGCTGAAGGCACACTGGTTGCAAAACACTTGAAAGGTTTTTACTTAACTTAGTGTTTCCAAACCAGTGTGCCTCCAGCTGTTGCACAACTTCAATTCCCAGCATACATGGTCTGTCAGTACATGCTGGGCGTTATAGTTTGGAGGCACAGCTGGAGGCACACGGGTTGGGAAAAAGAGTTAGGAAACCAACAATGTTTCCCAACTAGTGTGCCTCCAGCTGTTGCAAAACTATAATTCCCAGCATGGCCAGACATGCTGGAAGTTGTATTTCGGCAATATCTGAAGGGTCAGATGTTGACGAACTACAACTCCCAGCATGCTTGGGCAGTCTGGGCATGCTGGGAGTTGTAGTTTTGCAACAGCTGGAGGTCCACAGTCGACAGAGTGGGCATGCTGAGATTTGTAATTTTGGAACATCTGGAAGAGCACAGATTGGAGACCATTATACAGTGGTCTCCAAACTGTGGCCCTCCAGATGTTGCAAAACTACAACTCCCAGCATGCCCAGATGGTCACATGGTAAGATGGCTGGCTATCAGTGATAGCCACCATCTTACCGGGCGCTGGGGAAAAGTATAACGGAAAGCAGTAAATTGTAAAAATAAAAGGAGAATGATCTACAGTGTTAAGTGGATTACAAAGCTATTTTAATGTGACGGATCTTGTTCAATGATAAGTAAGATATCAAACATTTCCTATGTAAATGTATTAAATTGTTGGATCATAAAATAACAATATCAATATACAAGTGATCTAATGAATAACTGAACTGGAAACAAATATTCTATATGCAAATTATTTTATAAGTGCTTTGGAATAACCAAGGAGTAAAAAGCAATATAAAGCAAACCAAATGAGGAATTGAGATAGATAAAACATTCTGGTGGTTCCTTAGTAGAACTTTCCTTCAGAAATAGAAAGGATTGCTACGTGCAGTTAAAGTTGGCTTATATTTACGGGGGAAAAGACGCACTTGCGTCAAAATTTTTGGTGCAAAGGAAAAGAACGCAGGTAATAAATCCATGTGTACTATAGAGGTCACTCCAAGGTACCCTGATTCAGCCACAACTGGACGACATGCTCTACCAAAACGTGCGCAAAAAAATGGGGAAAAAAAGCGCTTGCGCAAAATTTTGCGCAAAAAAATACACACAAAACAGGGGTAAAATCTTTGATACATGTCCCCCTTAGATCCCAACTGATAAAAGCTTTTATGTGTCTCTACAACACATCGAAAGTTTTAGTTTTTTGTTTATTTTAACAGGTACCATTTAAAGGGGTATTCCAGTAAAAAATACAAAAAAAACTGGCTCCAGAAAGTTAACCAGATTTGTAAATTACTTCTAGTACTTATCAGCTGCTGAAGTTGAGTTGTTCTTTTCTGTCTGACAACAGTGCTCTCTGCTGACACCTCTCTCTCAGGAACTGTCCAGAGCAGGAGCAAATCCCCATAGCAAACCTCTCCTGCTCTGGACAGTTCCTGAGACAGACAGAGGGGGCAGCAGGGAGCACTGTTGTCAGGCAGAAAAGAACAACTCAACTTCAGCACCTGATAAGTAATGGAAGGATTAAGTTTTTTTTTTTTTTTTTTTATAGAAGTAATTTACAAATCTGTTTAACTTTCTGGAGCCAGTTGACACGATAAAAAAGAAAGTATTTTTTTTTTTTTTTTTTTCTACTGGAATACCCTTTCAGCTTCTGTTAGTAAAGGGAACACTAGCCAAACTGACCACAGACTGAAGGTGCTCATACACTCAGCACTAGGTCTTGCAATTCTGAATGTCAAGTAATAGTGGCCATGGCTATTGCTTGGATAGCATTGCAGGCTTCATCTGGACTTTCCTTTGTTTAAATGAATAACTCCATTTCCCATCTGCAATTCAGAATCTAATGCTCTAGCCGAGAACACTAGAGCACCTCAAGTAACTTCTACAGCCAGATATACACCTATGAATGGGGATGTTTAATGTACATAGTAGTAAATGTGTTTGGAATCTGTGGGGCTTTTTGCTTATTTCTATTACACTTAGTGAACAATACTCTGGTTTCTCTTTTTGTCATACTGAATAAGTTAAATTATTTTTTTTTTATGGAATGACGATTGGTAGAATACCCAGTATATTTGCTTAACCCTTCAAGGAACTACATAATGACAGCATTTATTCGTAGAACCCTCATTCTTTAGCAGTTTATGTTACATGGTAATGTTATTTTTTTGCCCAGAATGCTTTATAGCTTTAGATTTAGTGATGCTTTACACAATAATAGTCAGCACACCAGATTTATTTGTTACTGCTGTGTGTACAAGCATATGAAGAGCACTGAGTGGAAATCCCATGGGAGAGATAGAATAGCAGAGGAAGGAAATGTATTTGAAGATTCATATAGCCCATGGATCTTTGTGGCAGCAGTGCAGCAATAACCAAGTCAACAGTGTCTCCAAAAATAAGTCAAAGGCATCGAGCTTTGATATTAAAAAAAAGTATTTTTAGGTCTTTAAACATAACCAATTAATTTACTTGTTTTCAATAATGCATACATTATCAGTGTTAACTCACTTTGTAGCTTGCAACATAAATACTGTCCTAAATTTTTTTTTGTAAAAATATATATATTTTGGGAAACCAAGTTGCATTTGCAGTTTCTCCTGTATTCTCCCCCTTTCCTTTGATCTCACTCTGTCTAATATTGCAATTAAAACTGAGAAATATATTAAGGAATTGCCTACATATGTGGCAGGAGAGCAGTCATTTTTTTCTCCTCCTTCTTGAAAATCTTTATCTGATGTAAGCTAACACCCTGCAGAAGGAGCCTCCCCCCCTGCTCTGAATGCATCCTCATGCATGAGGACTGAGCTGTCAGTGTTGTGTGTGTGAATATATATATATATATATATATATATATATATATATAATTTATTTCTTTTATTTTTACTTGGCAAATGCATAATAGTTATGAAAGATTAAAGAAGGACAAAAGAAAGACAAGAAGCAGGGAGTTGGAGTTAAAGGGAACCAACCAGCAGATTTTGGCATAAATCACATTTGACAACGCATTATATATATGCTAAGATCTGTATCTTTACCATCCCCGGTGGACTTTTTGCCCCCCAGGGATAGTGAAGATTTTACGTCTTAAAGTCCCCCCGGCCGGCCTGCATGTAGTCCCCTGGGCAGGCACTTCTACTTACCAGCTCCCACCGCTTCAGCCGTGGTCCCATCCCCTGGTCTTGATTGACAGCTCGCGTCACCGCTCTGCTTCATCTGTTTAGGGAGCGTAGCGATGACGCAAGCCGTCAATCAAGCTGATGGGGCATAGCCACGGCTGGAGCAATGCAGAGCATTTGGGAGCTGGTAACCATAAGTCCCCGCCCAGGGGACTACTTCTTGGGCAGCCGGGGGGGGGGGGGGGGGGGGGACGGACCTTATAACTTAATATCTTCACCATACCTGGGGGCAAAAACGTCCCCGGGCATGGTGAGGATATACATTTTTTCATATATTACGCATTGTCAAGCATTATATATGCTAAAATCTGCTGATTGGTTCTCTTTAATTTCCCCATCCCTATTTCCGCCCTCACATACTCGTCATTCGCAAAAACATATAACATAATCACTGAAAGACTTGTTTGTTTTCGTATTATAGTGCACTATTCATATTTTCAATCAGTAATGGTTTTTTTTTTCAATACTATTTTTACCAGTTCTACTGAAAGATGATCATTTGCCACCCAGGAGTATAAAAGTGATTTTTTTAGTCACTAATAATACATAGAGTGTTATTTTTATATTTTCAGTTACAGAAAAAGGAAGATGAAGAACCATTACTCTTATTTACACTGTATACCCTGCATGTCCTTTACTATATTAACAATGTTTCTCAAAAGAAATTCAGAAACAGTAACAAAATATACCTTCAGGGACCTTTTGTTTAGCAGTTACCTATATATTTTCCTATAGAGATAAACAATGTATAATATATTGTGTAAAGAATTTTACACTGTTTAGTGTTTAGAGTGACATGTAGCAGGAATCCTTATTTCTTTTTCTCATCTGTTCTAAGCACTGATGTCTAGGCAGAGTAATAGAGTAAAAGATCTAGTTCTCAATTGCTCAGGGCTGGGTATTTGGGTGAATTTTGATTTGTTAACCTATAAATGGATTCAGTGCATTGGGAATGTGCTACAGAGTAAATTTTGCAATGCATGTCCAAGTGTTGCTTCCAATGTGTTTCATGTTCAAATCCTGATACTTAAGAACCAAGGGAGTACCTGTACGCCCAGGTTTTACTCCCGCAGTTTGAAGCGTGCTCACGAGCGGAGCACGCTTCACACCTAATGGGGTGATAGTGGTGTCTAAATGCGAGATCTATCGGTGCTCGTTAGCTCAGGGAGCTAAATGGGACATCCGCAGCAAAATTGCAGGTCCTAATCAGCTGAGTGGACGGTAAGAGGGCCCTTACCTGCCTCCTCACCGTCCTATTGGTCCTCTCATGCTCCAGCCAGGCTCTGCAGGCTAGAGAAGCAGATCACCGATAACACTGATCTATGCTGAGCCAAAGCCTCCTATGGGGACTAAAAAGTGTAAAAAACTAAACAGCTAATAAAAGTTTCAATCGACCCCCCCCCCGCCATTTCATATTTTTTTTAATAAAATAATGGAATTGAAGGAGATTTATAATTTTTTTCAAACGTATGGCTTTTATATGACAATTTTTTTTTAACCTACTGTTGCTTACATGTGACCTATTTATCAAATAGTCGCACAACCTTGATAAATAAATCACACGTAAAAAAAAAACCCGGGAAACCCACTTACAAAAGCATTTTTTAAAGCAGAAAATGTTCCCTTATGTTAATGGCCGAAGTTCTTTACGCTTTTATTACCAGTAGCATTGCTAGAGAGTGATGGGGAGGGGGGGCGTACCGCATTGGGCGACACCCTGACTGGCCTGCCTGGCACTAAATAGCTGCACTCCAATTATCCCGCAACAACCAATCCACTCTTCTCAGAAATTAAAAAACATTAAAAACATACTATGCCGCACCATGAATATCCGTTCTCTGAAGGCTTTTTAGTTAAGCCTGCATTTTGTGACGTTGCTGGGTGGAGTCTTGCGTCGCTGCGCTGAGGCCGGAGTTTACATCAGGAAGGAAGACGGCACAGCACCAACAGGCACATAAACAATAGTGAAGCCACAAAAAAAAAAAAAAAAACGGCTCTGTACATTACCCACCCCAAAATGTGCATGAAGCTGTATTACTATGGATGTTTCTATTTTTTTTTTTAAGGAAAAATTTTAGTGCCACATATGGGTTATTTACGTAATCTGTTATTTACATAGTCTGTTGTGCCTTATTCTATTTTAACACAACATTAATTTTTAAATTTAGTGGGTATGCCAGCATGTACGCGTCCGAAAATTAACAAGGTGTGAAGTGTGTATTTTCAACCTTAAAATTAATAGAGTTATTAGGTATATAATACATTTTTTCTATAATTAACCTTAATGTAGTAGCTTTGTTTCATGATGCAGAACAAGAACAGTTGTATAAGTGGGCGGACGCCGTGACAGCATGACGTGCTGAGCCGTCTTTCCATCCTCTCTACCTCTCTCTCCGCCCTGAGCTTGCTCTGGCTCTAACCCAGGTCATGAGGCCTGTGGACTGAGCTTAGTGATGGGGTGCTCCCCTGCTGGGATGAGCTGCTGAGATGGAGTGGTGGTCGCCTGGGAGGACTGGGACTTGCTGGCGACGAGAGCTGGGTCTTGCTGTGGAAGCAACGCCTGGGGGAGCTGGTCACGTGAGATGACGTATATCCGGACGCCTTTGGTGCCGACCAGAGAGTATTGGCGTGGGATACTGGAATGCTGGAGGTGGCCGTGGGGAGCGGAGGTTCACATGAGGAGACCGCTGGTCTTATTAAATTGGACTAGGAGGATTATCCACAGTTTTTTGATCTGAAGGATACATCATACTGTATCATTTGTTGGAAATAGAGCTGACCCTGTGAAATATGGTACCTAAAAGATGCTCCGGGACTAGTCCAGCTAGAGAGAAAGAGAAATTGACTACGGGGAAACTCTCCTTCAGCTACCAATAAAATTGTTTTTATATACATAGATCTATTAATTTTGAGCTTATTGCTAAGAAAATAGATAAAAGGGGTCGATAATGTATTTCTGCATGGAATTTTTGCTTATATGGAGATGGTCTTGGCCTTTTTGTGCATCCCAACACCTTTTTCAGTAGAAATTTTTATTGAACTTTTACAATTTCTTGACCTCAGGTCAGACATCCCTCTCATAATAGCGGGTGACTTTAATGCTGTTGTAAATCCACAAATTGATAGAGTAGGGCGAATGGCCCTCTCAGCAGGCAGAACACTGCTGAGCAAATTTTTGGAAGAAGTGGGATGGCTTGACCTCTGGAGAGTCCTGTATGGGGACCGTAAGAAATTTACATGCTACAGTACTTCTCACCAAGCGGCCTCTCGAATAGATCTATTTCTAGGAAATTACTTGATTAGAGGGAAGGTTGAAAAGATTTCTTGCTATACAACATCCATTTCTGATCACACCCCGATAGCTTTGATGTTGGACACTGGACGTGGAGCTGGGATTGCTTAGAAAATTTATAAAAATTCAGCTAATGTAAGGGTGGTATGGGATGCATTTAAAGCTTTCTTTAAGGGACTACTCTTTGGAGAAATTAATAAGAATTATTTTTAAGTAAAGAAGATGAATTAATAAAAATAGTTAATGAGGCGGAAAAAAAAATTTCCTTATTCAAAATAACTCCTCTAATTTAGAAAAACTAAAAAGAGTTCAAGACGATTTGGGATCTTGGCAAAGGGAGAAAGCTCAGAACAAGGTGTTAGTAAACTCTCAGGGGCCTACTCAAAGTAATGGGTCTATATATAGTGAAGAAGGGGAATTAGTTGGAGATATGGATCAGGAACATGTGGTACTGGATTTTATTAATAAAAAGAAGGTAGGGAAGAAATTTATGGTTAGGATATATGGGCTTTTGGTAAGGCAATGCACGTTGGTGTTTAATATTAAACATAGTTTCTTTTGGTCAAATAAGTTTGGGGAAATATTTAGTTTCAATGGCAGAACATTCTGAAAAATGTCTCTACTATATCAATAAATAATATAGCAAGTCAGAATTCTTTATAATTCTTATATAGCTCCTAAACAAATGGCACTTTTTGGGTTGGAAAACTGTACATCATGACCGAGATGTTCTATGGAAGAAGTGGATTTTCTTCACGTGATATGGGGATGCCAAATAATAAGTAAATTTTGGGAAGAAGTAAAAAATACAATAAATGTGAAATTAGGCGTAAGGTATGACATTACAGGGAGACAAGCCATACTTGGGGAAACAGAACATTATGGGAAGCATGAGAAGTTGGTTAATAAAGTGCTGTTTTGTGCAAAGTTATTAATTCTACGTGTTTGGTTAGCAGTGAGGGTGCCAAGTATCGAGGAGTTAAATTTAGTGAATAAAATAAAAAAAATGGAATATCTGAAACAAAGTTGTCAGAGAAACAATTGAAGGTTTCTAAAAGGATATGGGAGGATTGGAAGTCTGTTGATTGAAACTTTTTTTTTTTTGTCTCCCTGCTCCAGAGGGGTGGGGGAGGGGATGTGTTAACATGTATAATTTGTGTATGTGTTATTGTTTATATTTTTTGGATCTGTTAATAAGTGTACCATGTAAAGAAAAAGGAAAATAAAAAATGTTGAAATACAAAAAAAAAGTGGGTGTTAATGTCCTTTTCTGCAGAGGTATTCACTTTCTGTAAGCCAGGTTAGAGCATGGAATACATATGCAAATTTTAAATGGAGATGCAAATTTTTTTCTTCATAAATAGCGGCTATCACTTTTGATAAATACATGACCACTGCAATGTAAAAATAAAAAATTATTATGTGAGCAGATTTCAGAAATGTGCTTTGGAATAAGCAAAAATCTAAAAGTCACAGCATGTATAGAAAAGTTGCACGTGCGCAAGTACGTGCAACTTTTTTACACAAAAAAAATATACTATGGAGCTTGATAAATCTCCTTAATAAAAAATAAACATAAACATATGTGGTACTGCCATGTGTGTAAATGTCTGAACTATTAAAATATGAAGTTAGGTAAACCTTATGGTCAATGGCGTACATGTAAAAAAATACCAAAGTCCAAAACTGCGCATTTTTGGTCACTTCATATACTATAAAAAATGTATAAAAAGCTATCAAAAAGTCCTATGAAAACAAAAAAGGTACCGATAAAAACAACGGACCACAATGCAAAAAATGAGCCCTCATACAGCCCTGTATGCAGAAAAATATAAAAGTTATAGGGGTCAGAAGATGACAATTTTAACATACTAATTTTGGATGCAGTTATATATTTTTTAAAGTAGTAAAATAAAATAAAACCTACATAAATTGGGTATCCTTGTGACCGTATGGACTTACAGAATAAAGATAAGTGCACTGCATAGAAATGGAAGTCCCCAAAAGTTACAAAATAGTGTTTTTTATTTTTCAATTTCACCCCACAAAAATAAAAAAATAATTTTTTTTGCTGTAGATTTTGTTATAAAATGATTGATGTCATTACAAAGTACAATTGGTGACACAGAAAGCAAGCCCTCACATGGGACTGTAGGTGCAAAATTGAAAGCATTATGATTTTTAAAAGAGGAGGAGGAAGAAATGAAAGTGAAAAAACTAAAATTGGCCTGGCCCATAAGGCCAAAACCAGCTGCTGCTGTCAGATAGTGACTCCGGTTTATTTTTGCACCGTATCAGTTTTTGTTGCCGAACTGGAACTGCAGCAGACCACGGTTTTCAGTCTGGCAACAAAAACTATACAGTGCATTTGGAAAATCTTCAGGCCACTTTATTTACCTTGTGTTATGTTGTGGTATTACACTAAAATAAAAATAAAAAATAAAGTTTCCGCCATCATTCTGCCCTTAATACCCAATATTGACAAAGTGAAAACAGAATAGAAGTCTTTGATAATTTATTAAAAATTAAAATAATGCATTGACATAAGTATTCAGACCCTTTACTCTGTACTTGTAGTTGAAGCCCCTTTGGCAGTAATTACAGCCTCCAGCCTACAGCCTCTAGTCTTCTTGGGTATGATGCCACAAGGTTTGCACACATGGATTTGCTGATTTTCAGCAATTTTTCTCTACAGATCTGTGGTAGCCCAGTACAGGAGTTGAACCCCTGTACCCTTGCTGTCCTGTCTGGGGGACTCTATTGCAGTCTATTAAAGTCTCTTAAGTCACTGGTCACCTCCTTGGGCCTAACTGAGCTGTAAAGACTATTCCATATGTCTGCCTCAGTAAAGCTGCCGTTGTTCCGTAACTTGGTGTCGGAGTCATTATTTGCCCCGTGCCTAGCCCAGGATCCATCGGCCATACCTTCGGGTGGTGTAGAGGTAAAACCAAACCCTGGCGTCACAATCACAAGGGGTTAATGCCATCTCCCCCTAGGATAATAACATCTGTCCTCCATCACACCCTCACCACAGATCCATTTAGGCTTTTTCAAGTTGGATGGGAGCTTTTGGTGGGCGGTGACTTTCAGGTCTCTCCAGAGATGTTCAACTGGGTTCAAGTCAGGGCTCTAGCTGGGACACTCAGCTTTACCCAGGTTGCAGTATGACCCAAGACATTACATCATTAGTCAGGTGTTGAAAGAGAGCCTGTCTAGGTGGAGTGACCGCTGGGTGGAAGGGAGATCATTCTCCACAGGGCTGCAGGGAATTGTAGTTTCAATTACAGCACAGTATGCAAGGGTGCTTAGCTGTGCTGTAATAAGTGGGGTGGCTGATGTGTGGGAGGGATAGGGGATAAGTTTCAAAACCCTCTGTATGCTCTGGCTCCCACCCTCGGAGACGAGATTTAGTGATGGCCCGCTGAACAAATCACCGGCTGAGCCATGACTCTGGGTATTTGCTAAGCTGGCCCTCACTTATTCCCATCTTTCAGGGTTTTGCTGAGCGGGTAGTCACCAAAGCCAGTCTCCGAGGGTAGGGGTTGGAGTATGCAGAAGGTGGGTTAGTAGCTGTCCCCTGTCCAGAAGATCATGGGGAGCCCTTTAAAATACCCTCTTTATATCTAATATAATACCCTCTTTTTATCTTATATAATTCCTACTAAAGTGCTCTTTTACTGTGCAATTTCTGCTATTATGACCACACTTATTTTATATTCCTGCTTATGTCTGCATGACAGAGTCCGCTTGTTCAACAACTAGGGCAAAAAATCGTCCCCATAATTTATCAACTACAGCAAAGTAGCTGACACTATTTTGCTCAGTGACAAATTTCTTTATATCGCCCAATACTTTACAAAAAATTACACGTCGCCTTATCAGGAAGTATTTCCCAATCAGTGTGCCTCCAGCTGCTGCAAAACTACAACTTCCAGCATGCCCGGACAGCCTTTGGCTGTCCGGGCATGATGAGAGTTGTAGTTTTGCAACAGCTGGAGACATACTGGGAAACACTGGTCTAGGTGTATTAACAGGTTTACTACAAAGCAGTTTCCTTTTAAACTCACAGAGCAAGACTGCGCAGTGCTGGAGTGCATCATTTTTAAGAACACCTATCCTTGTGTACGTCACTTACTAGAGAGCTCTAAATTGTCTCTGGAAGTGACATCAGTACAAGGTATGTATCAGGTGATCAATGAAATGGTCAAGAAGCTGCTCACAAGCCCAAAATTGCCATGTACAATGAAGTGAAATAAGTGTTCGTCTTCTATAAAAGCAACGGAGGGATTTACCATTGTTGGTGTAGGTAAACAATTTTTGTTAATGCTTATTTTGTGTGGTACTAATGTGTACGTGTGCTACATTTAAGAAATGATCGCACAACATTTTTCGCAGGTACAAATTTCACATCAGTCTTCCATTTTCTATGGTTTACTGGTTGCCTACAAATGTGCAACTTTTCTGCAAACACCAAAAAGTTAAGTCATGTTTGGGCTGGCATATATTTGTGATTTTTTTGGAGGTGTTTCCATGAAAAATTTGACACAATGAAATTTTTTTGCAAATGATAGATCAGTTACCACTGCAACTGCCAAAGTAAAACTGACTTCTATAGATCACATTTTCCAAAAGTGTGGTTTACAAATTTTTCACAACCATAAAAATGTGTTAAACAATATTTGTAAAAAATGTGTAAACAAAATTTCACAACCATAAAAATGTGTGAACATAATGATAAATTCTTCCCCCAAGAACTTCATTTAATCATTTAATCTGTTAAAAACAAGTCATAAAATGCCATGTCACTATATGTGACAAATCACATCACCATTTCACAATTCGATGAGAAATCTGGGTTTGGCGGATCCTAAGAGACTATGGGGGAGATTTTGTCAAAACCTGTCTAGAGGAAAAGTTGCCGAGTTGCCCATAGCAACCAATCAGATCTCTTCTTTCAATTTTGAAAAGGCCTCTGAAAAATGAAAGAAGCGATCTGATTGGTTGCTATGGGCAACTCAGCAGCTTTTCCTCTGGACAGGTTTTGATAAATCTCCCCCTATGTTCCAAAATGTTTGGTGAAGGTGGAAGGTGGAGCCAATTCCCTGTGTGTTTTGCTCACTGCAGCTCTTACCACATCTATGCGCCACCACAGACTTTCATGGGATATATGTTACCAGACACTACAGAGAAATCATTTTAAGGGCAGTCTTTTATGGGTGGGGTTTCAGATTAGGCTCCTTATTTTCAGTAATAGGTACTATTATGCTACAAAATACAAGACAATTGTATGCTTACAACTTTGTATAGGAAGTTTATGTAGAGCCCATTACAGTTTCAGCATATTCAGCATATTTTTGCACAATGTGATATCCATAACAAGTGGTTTAATAAGTTTGATGAACTTGAGAGCCCAGCAAAGAACGATGACTTCAACCCCGTCAAACCTCTCGGATGAACAGAGTCACATATTTTGAGTAAGACCTTAAAGAACAAGTATTGGGGAAAAAAAAGTATCCCCTATCCAAAGATTTAGATTGCGCGGTGTCCGAGCACTGGGGCCCCCTGCGATCTCCTGTTTAGAGCTCTCCTATACAGTGGCGCGTCACGACCCCTGGCCGAAGTGGGGGCCCCCACGCCCCCTCCATATAGCTCTATGGGAGAGCCATTTGGCAATCTTCAACTCTCCCATAGAACTATATAGAGGAGGCATACTAATGGATTGAAAATAAGATGTCCTCATTTAGATCAGATGATTAGTTGTCCACATATTTTTTAGCCATACATATGTGCAACTGCAACCAATGTATGAGGTGTCCTATAAACATAATAAACATAAATAAATATATGTTTATTTATATATATATTAAGGAAATTGGCCTTCTCTATCTGGCCAAACCATCGTGACTTCATCCAGCCGCAATTAGTCTCTGGAGAACCGGCCAGACAAAACATTATGAGCTCTGTACTTTTTCAGCACCCTCCCCACCAACTCCTTACATATAGTGCCCCAATCAGAAATAATGCTCTCCTTGTTTTCCTGTACAGTAAAGCATTAAGGTAATTTGGTAGAGCAGGGAGGAGAATGTAGATATTCCCCATCAGGTAGGTCACCACAGTAGATAGGTAGGTGCCCCCAATATGTAGTTTCCCCTTTTAGGTAGCCAAGCCCCCTCAGTAGTTTCCCCCTTTGGATAGCGAGGTCCCCTCAGTAGTGTCCCTCTTTAGGTAGCCAGGTACGCTCATTATTTTTTCCCCTTTAGGTAGCCAGGTCCCCTCAGTAGTTTCCCCCCTTTAAGTAGCCAGGTCCACTATACCTGTTTACCAGCTGCAGGCCTCCAGATTTCTTGTTCATTGTCCAGGCATCTGTACCAATGGTGGGGAGGGGTAATTAGCTGCCCTTTCCTGTCAGGGGAATGAAAGCTGCACGGCCATGCCTACATAGCTATCACCAAAGCTATATGGCTCTCAGAAGCTTCCCGAGTACTTGAGGAGTGAAGTTTTAGGCAAAAGATTTGGGGCACTGATCATTTTATCTGGTACACGTGCCCTGAATCTTATTGCCTAGCAACACCACTGTCTCCGAGTATGTTTACCCTATTTCACTATACGTATTACAGTCAGTAATATAAGCCAGTTTCTGAGACAAATATATAGCATAAAGTATATAATTATGCAGTTAGATAGCAAGATAAAGACAGCAGACATTAATAAATGGATATTTAGGGACTGGTCAGGTTTTTTGTCGGTTGGTCATATAGTGCCAACATGTTCTGCAGCACTGTACAGATATTGACAAGGCTCCCATCAGTTCCCATATTTACAAAGACTCCCAATCTTATTTCCCCAGCTCAAACTTACACACTCATTTTTCATAGGAATATTTTTCAAGTGTGGGGAAAAACCATATAGACACAAAAAGAACATGCAATCTACATGCAGATTTGCCCTTAGTGGAATTTCAATCCAAGATCTGCTGCAAGGCATTGGTCCTAGGAAAGTAAATTCACCAGATCAACCATAAGTATTAACATTAAGCAGATGGCTTTACCTGGTTGCTGCATCTATGATGACTTAAATCAGAACCAGTGAATTACAGTGAGTGATACTTAAATCAGAAAATGGTCAAAGGATACATAAAATAGGGGACAATCATTTTGGTTACTCAGAGATTTATCATGGCCATGATGAAGCTCAGTAAGCGAAACGATCGTCGGCTGTTTTATGCATCCTTTTACTGTTTTCTGAATAAAGTTTACATTTCTTGATGATTGATGTGGCTATTATCTTTATTGGAGTGTTAACACTATCTTAGAGTACAAGAGTGCACCACCTTGACTTATGCCAATTCTATGGAAACAAGCCATTCACTTTATAAGGAAGGTTTTAGCAGTCTGTTACTTGCTTTGACACAGCCAATGTCATTAAGATCTATCTTTAGCGAAAATAAGAACAAGAAGTCTCGGAAGTGTCAATATGTCCCCAACAGAGCCCTGATCTCAATATCATTGAGTCTGTCTGGGATTACATGAAAAGAAGAATTGAGCAAGTCTATGGTTAGATCTGTGGTTAATTCTCCAAGATGTTCGAAACAACTTGCCTGCTGTGTTTTTTCAAAAACAGTACTTAGTAGAATGAATGCTCTTTTGAAGGCAAATGGTGGCCACTCAAAATATTGATTTCTCTTCTGGTCATTTACTTAGCATTCTGCTAAATTATAAAAAATAAACTACCAACACTATATTTTTAAGCATTTTCACTTTGCATTGTTTCCACACCAGTCTTAAACTTTTGCACAGTACTGTAGGTATTCTTTATACTGTATCGGTCAGAGCCAGCATTTAAGATACCCAAAATAGCCCATCTTGTCCTAAGATTACTTCAGGTCTTATGCATTATTTCAGACGGAATGCATAAAACTAAAATGATTTATAAGAGGGCGCAGACCTTTAGTAGAAAGGCAGGTAGCAAATAAAAAAAACAGAAATTTAATTAGAAGTTACAAGTCAAAGGTCAAGAAAAGGTCTATATTTATGTAAAATAGCTGAAATTAAAAACCAGAACAATTTGAGTACAGTTTATACAGCTTGGAGCTTTTATCTTCAAATCTAAATAGAATCTATAAAATTTTTTACCATTCTACCTAGTTAACCTCTACAAATCTGGGCTTAAGAGAAAGTATAGATTGCGAGCCAATGTGTACATTTATTGAAGTATTAATAAACAGCCAAATAGTGCAAGATGTACAGTTTTAAGTCCAATAGGCTGATGTAGTAAGAGCCCATTGTGCGTATTCTGACAGAAATCTATATCATTGATACAATTACTGGTGGCATAGACATCTTATCCCCTATCCAAAGGATAGGGGATAAGATGTCTGATTGCGGGGGTCTTACCGCTTGGATCCTCACGATCTCTGTGCAGCAGCCAATGTTCAATTAGAACGCTGGGTGCGGGCGGAGGGGGTCGTGACATCAGGGTCACACCCATCGTAACGTCAATCGTAACGCCCCCTCAATTCAAGTCTATGGGAGGGGGCATGACGGCCATCACACCCCCTAACATAGACTTGCATTGAGGGGGTGTGGCCGAAACGACGCGACCCCCGCCACCTACTCCAAGCGTTTGTAACAACATGTTCCGAATGCTTGGGGAGCAGAGTACCGCTTTGAGCAGGAAAAAAAACTAAGAAAACTAAAATATTAAATGGAAATAAACAGAGTGAGAGGTGTTAGGAACAAAAGTAAAAGGGAACACCCTGTGCGCACTCCACTCAGGAGGTTATCAAAGAGTGTCCTAATTCCAATTTGTAGCAACCTGACCCTTGATTTTTGGCAGACAATTCAACAGTACCAGGTACGCTGATGTGTTGCTAGACTGCAGAACCAGGCTTCACCTTTTGCAGTCACCTTTTCTGATTGCTAACAATGGCTTCCATTTCTTAGCTACCACTAGGACTTAAGGTAGAGCAGAATAGTGGGACCAATCAGCATGCAGATAATTCATACAAGCTTGTATTAAATATCAGAAGCAAAAGCAAATGACAGCTAACCATTAGATGTCAGTGGCGGATGAAAGTAGAACTCTTTTACCCTATCATAAGTCCTGGGATATATGGGAACCATTGTTGAAC
This sequence comes from Hyla sarda, assembly GCF_029499605.1. Classification (NCBI taxonomy): domain Eukaryota; kingdom Metazoa; phylum Chordata; class Amphibia; order Anura; family Hylidae; genus Hyla; species Hyla sarda. The sequence continues at coordinate 131,585,370 of NC_079191.1, read as the reverse complement.
CCAGGAAAGGGGACTGCTAAAGATGAACCTTGCTAAAATCAGAGAATTAATGAAGGCTTTGCCTCGAAGGCAGGGGGGGGGGGGGCAAGTTTATCTGATATTCTTATCAAATGCTTTTGGCAGATTAACCATAGTAAAGCCGGGATGTTTGTCAGAGGTGACTCAATTGTTTTATTCTAGATGAGAAAAAGAAAAAAGTATCAAGGAGCAAACCATCCAAAGAACTCCTAGGAAGAGCTAGTTCCATTAGAAAAAAGAGATTTTAAAGCATAACTTTCATTACTATAAACTTTTGACATGTGGTGACGCTGAGACTGATAGCCAGGTGAAGCGCATGAAAGCACACTTCACTCCCTGGTCGGCCACCTGATCTGAATCATGTGCTCCATTATAGTCTATGGAGCCCATCATTTAGATCAGGTAGCCATCCAGCGATTAAAGTGTGCTGCCACATGCTTCACCCGGCTATACCTGACAATCACGGTAGGTTTTAGGACTGAGACTTGGGACTAAATGCCAAGATGGACAGTAGGTATTCTGAAAATAGTACAGCACATTTGAGAAAATATCAATTTAAAGGGCAAGAGACCCAACCATGCTTAGGGTCATCAGACTCTACTCAAGCATCTTAACAAAAGGGGGAAAATTTACACAAGACAAGAAGTCTACTGATATGTGGACCCCTAAAAAATTTCCACTATAAAAGAAATTGTGGTTGTAAGTGTAAAAGTAAGATGTCATCTGTGAATAATGCTAATGCTAGTGAAGTCATTCCATCTAAGAGCAGAAGCTAGATATTCCAGAGAGGAAGAGGGAGAATGTAGTGTTATTTTTAGGGATAAAGCAATTGAAAGGGTGCATGAGTAATTCCCATTTAAAAAAAATTCACATGTGACATCCAGATAAAAAGTAAGTTTGTTTTCGTATTGTTTTCCAGTTGTTAAATGAAGAAGGATTCCCAACAAAAAGTCCCACAAGGGACAGCGGGCAGTGGTGTAGCTATAGGGGGGCGCTGAGGTAGCAGTCACACCGGGGCCCTGGTGCCTTAGCCCCAAAGCACATCTGCCCCATAGAAGACCAGTATTATAATTGGCACATGGGGTCCTCTTGCAGATTTTGCATCGGGGTCCAGAAGCTACAAGTTACGCCTCCGGCTATAGGTAAATCAGGCAGCTTGTGCTTAATCTAGTCTACTTTCAATGCCAGCACAGAGGAAACTGAATTCCCATTGAACTGAATAGGTTGTCCAAGTCATGTACAGACATGTTAGCTCCTCCTGGAGAAGACATACTTCTTGTAGATGCCTAGGTTAAAAAATAGGAATCCTGACTGAATGACACTCCTTTATAAATTTACAGTCAGACACACTCTTTAATGTATGATCATCTGTAAAAGGCAGATGTCACCTCAAACCAAAGCTTGCAGTATTGAACAATTCTTATATTTCTCAGCATTTCACAGCACAACAATCAGGTTCGGATATTTAACGGGGTACTCCGCCCCTAGACATCTTATTCCCAATCCAAAGGATAGGAGATAAGATGTCTGATCACAGGGGTCCCACCCCTGGGGACCTCCGCAATCTCCCTGCTGCGTATAGAGCATCGGCTGCAGCGCCAGAGACTTGTGACATCATGGCCGTGCCCCACTCGTCCTTTGGATAGGGGATAAGATGTCTAGAGGCAGAGTACCCCTTTAAGACCAGCTGGATCTATTAAATAAACAAAAAAGTCATGTAGCTCACTTAGCAACAAGGTATACCTGAGGTTACTGGTGTTGCCTACACCCAGATATGCCAAAAATATTAGTATAAAAGTAATAAGTTATATAAAAAAATATATAAATTATATGTGACCAGTCCTCAAAGATATACAAGAAAGAAGATAGTTAGATCCAGTACGGTAAAATATTAGGTATTTATTACATAAAGTGCAATATATTACATTACAAGGTTATAATAGAGATTGGAGGTATTATTGGTGCACTGATGCACCAATAATACCTCCAACCTCTATCATAACCTTATAATTACATGCAGGATTCTACTGTATTATTCCAGCTGCATCAATGTAGAGATATACACTAAGAACTATAGCGGACTTTGCACAATTTTTTACCATCATATCCCTAATCATTTTATTTTAGCCTTATTATTTAGCCTTATTTATTATACCCCACTCAAACAAATAGTGGGGAATATTTTTATATTTATTTATTGGCTTGCTAATATATTGATTTCTATTGTGCTTATATCTACAGTAATTATCTGGCGCCTGCACAGTGTAAGATATTGCACTTTATTTAATAAATACTGTATATACTCGAGTATAAGCCGAGTTTTTCAGAAGGATTTTTTCATGCTGAAAACGCCCGCCTCAGCTTATACTCGAGTGAACTCTCCGCCTGTCAATCCCTTCTCAGTGGTTTTCAACCTGCGGACCTCCAGATGCTGGTAGTTGTAGTTTTGAAACATCTGGAGGTCCCAGGTTGAAGACCACTGCGGCCTTCGTCATCATCCAGACCCCCCTTTAGTTTTCTACTCACCTCCCCTCGGTGGGAAGGAAGGGTGAGCTGGTCCGGGCCATCTATCATGCAGGGACCGTCCGGTGTGGAGGGTTAGTCGTTCCAGGCTGTCCATCTTCACCGGGAGGCCCTCTTCTCCGCTTCGGGCAGGCCTCGGACTAGTGACCTTGTCTTGACGACGGCGCACAGGGACGTCCCTGCGCATGAACGTCCCTGTGTATCGTCAAGGCAATGCCACTAGTCCAGGGCCGGCAGAGAGCGGAGAAGAGGGCCTCCCGGTGAAGATGGACAGCCCAGAATGACTAACCCTCCCCACCGGACGGTCCCTGCAGCATAAATGGCCCAGACCAGCTCACCCTTCCTTCCCACCAAGGGAAGGTGAGCAGAAAACTAAAGTGGGGGGGGGGGGGTCTGGATGATGACGAAAGCCCAGCAGTGATCTTCAACCTGTGGACCTCCAGATGTTTCAAAACTACAACTCCAAGCATGCCCGGACAGCTGATGGCTGTCCGAGCATACTGGGAGTTGTAGTTTTGCAACATCTGGAGGTCAGGAGGTTGAAGACCACAGATTGAAGGGATTGACAGGCGGTGATAATGAAGGGATGATGACGAGGGGGATGATGATGGGGTGATGTTGACGGGGGTCTGGATGATGACAGGGTGATGATGACAGGGTGATGATGACGGGGGTCTGGATGATGACAGGGTGATGATGACAGGGTGATGATGACGGGGGTCTGGATGATGACAGGGTGATGATGACGGGGGTGTTAATGACGGGGGTCTGGATGATTACATGGGGGGATGATGTATTTTCCACCCTAGGCTTATAGTCGAGTCAATAACTTTATTTATTTTTTTTTTCCCTGGGTTTTTGAGGTGAAATTAGGGGCCTCAGCTTATATTCGGGTATATACGGTAACTAATATTTTACCATACTGGATCTAACTATCTTCTTTCTTGTATACCTTTAAGGGACTGGTCACATATAATTTATACAGTTTTATATATAACTTATTACTTTTATACTGGATCTATTAAATCCTCAGTAATTATGGGCAAACTGCAAATAACTATTGAACCTAAAACAGAAAGTTTCCTACATAAAAGTTCACCAAAAAAATTTACAGAACAGAGTATTTTAGAAGGAAAGTCATAAACTAATACTACAGCAGGATACTGAAGCATGCCACCAAATACTTTAAGAAAATACTAACAAAGGGGTTTTCACAGGCCCACAGGCAGAGAGCACTGCGGTCAGACAGAAAAGAACTATACAAGTTCCTCTGTAGTATACAGCAGCTGATAAGTACTGGAAGGATTCAAATGTTTTAATAGAAATTATTTATAAACCAGTTTAGCTTTCTAGCACTAGTTGATTTGAAAGAAAAAAACATTTCTCTGGTGTTCCCCTTTAAGATGTCACAATGTAAATAAAGACGGAGGTAGTTGTTATACTGTAAAGTAAATCAGTTTAAAGAATACTCTTATTTATTTGGACATTTATGCCTACTTGAATAGACTAAGGGACTAAGTTGAAGGGACTAAGCTGCTGACAGCTACAGTACCAGGCACAGTCAACAGATAATGTACATTACTGTGCCTGGTAAACAATGATGGGGATGCAACGATCGGACCATAGTGCGAGTAACGGGAGATGGCATCAATCTAATATTGACAGTCTATTCTAAGGATAGACCAGCAATTTCAAAGGTCCACGTTAAACAATGCTAATGGCTGTTAGTGTTGGGCGCGAATATTCGCATTTCGAATTTTTATCACTAATTCGCACTTTTTTTCGCATATTCGCATTTTCGCATATTCGCATATGTGAATATTCGCATATTCCTTCTTTTCACTTGTTGGCCAATTAGAATGATGCAAATACACTTGTCAGAGGTTATCAACAATATCCCTAGCAACCAATAGCAACCTCACTGTCTTCTTCCTCGAATACGCAAACATGCAAATTTAACGAATACGCTGAATTTGCGAATATAAGACAAATATTCATCTATATATTCGCGAAATATCCCGAATTCGAATATGGGCAATGCCGCTCATCACTAATGGCTGTATGTAGTGATATCTCTACACAAAATACAAGAACAACACAGCAGTAGCTGCAGCAGCAGGGAGTAAAATCACATATAATATAGAGTAATCTAAAGACGGCTCTCTCTGTAGAACTCCTTTTATTCCAGAAAACAAAATTGGTATCCTATATCTGCTTAAGATAAAAAACAGTCCTGATCTAGATAACATTAGATAGGACTTATTTGTACATTTATTTACATGGGATTTCTACAGAACAGATATACTGTTTAATACCGACTGATGGTCAGTAGTGTGCATAAAGATATGGAATATGGTGCACATTATGTTGTGATTCCATTATATATATATATATATATATATATATATATATATATATATATCTCAACTTAACTAAAATCCAGACATTCCCTTAAATAAAGGTTTGGGAGAGCAGAAAAGCAAACAGATACTTATGATATGTAGCCCTCTGGTGGTAACTTTATAGTATAACATAATAATGAATAATATGTGTAATAGCATTACACATACAGATAAAATCATAGCGTCAGCATTGACCATCAACAAATCGCTGATCTGTACTTACAGGAGTGCTGCCATCTGAAAATGTATTCATACTGATAGAGCTGCTCAGTTTGTCTGAGGACATAGAAGAAGGGGATGGACTGCGCTTTTCCATACAGTTTGTATTCATGGAATCCTGACGCTGAAGGTAATCTCTCCATGCCCGTTGTATTCTAAATAAAATATATGCACAAAATATTATTAAGCCTGACATCCACATATCAAACACAAATAACTACAATTATCAGCATGTGTGAGCACGTGTACAGAACATTTGATTACTTTTACAGCCTCCCTAAAGTGTACCAACAGTGATATATGAAAGCTTTCCAGAGCTCTTAGAGCTTTTTGTGTAATACTTGTGAAGCCCTTCAGAGATAATTAATTTGTGCTGCAAAAATGTCCTCTCCCTCATCCACTAACAGGAAGTTGTTATCGTTGTTTGCCATGTTAAGTTGACCAAACGCATTAGACACAGGTCGGTTGATGGTTGAAGAATTGTTGAGTGAATAATCTATTCGCGGACACAGCCACACATTTTAGCCCATATTGACTATGGCAGTTGTTCAGGCTGATCATACGTTATAAATTATACCAAAGGATTAACACATTTTCTGAACATTTTTGGAATATTCTGAGATTATTCCTTCCCAAAAGATCATTCATGGAAGAAAGATCGATAACAGTCTGCCATCATAGGCTAAAATGATCATTGATTGTTACATTTCCTCCCAACAAACAATCATTTTGGTTTAAATTGTTCATTTTTATCAATGTTTATGTTGACTTTTACAGTCACAGTGTAGCGCAATCATGGCAGCTATCTTTTCAAGGCTGCTAGCTTACACTGCAATTTTCTCTCCTACCCCCTCCACTCTCTCCTATTGGTGCACTGTAACAATTACAACCCTCTCAAGATGCTATAGAGAGCCCTAAAAGTGTCCATTTTACACTTTCAGTAGCAGTAGGCTAAACTTTCATTCAGCCGACATCTCTCCCGATATCCCTATTCATATGAATGTTCAGCACAGTCACACTTTTATGTGTTTTCAGTGAACAGAGGTGTGGTAAGCCTCTGCCAGACAGCTCTAGTGGCAGTTTATCTCTCCCCTGACATCCTCTATCAGTGTGGATTTGGGAGGCTTCCATTCCACATAGACAGTCAGCCTGTCTGACAAAGTTGAAGGGTTCCGATGACTTTTGATTAAAGTATATGGGAACTTTTTTGAAATCAGAATCCAAAGTTGTAAAAAAAAGATGTTTAAGGGACATCTTATGGCCCAAAAAACTATGCTCACTAAAATAGGCACTGTCAGATACAAAAATTTTTATATGTTGTACATCTTGGCAAAACATTACCCTTTCGAATATACTTCATAAGAAAAATGTATTTCCTTTTTATAGAAATCATGGCTTTGTCCAAGCTGAAGCACAGGCAATGACAAAATCCAGTAAGTGAGGGTGGGCTAGTACTCCTCTGTGCTCTCTGATAGGACAGGAGAGAACACATAGTACTATCAGACATGAGAGAGCACAGAGGAGTCCTATCAGACAGGAGAGAGCACAGAGGAGTCCTATAAGACAGAAGAGAGCACAGAGGAGTACTATCAGAATGGAGAGAGCACAGAGGAGTGCTATCAGACAGGAGAGAGCACAGGGGAGTACTATCAGACAGGAGAGAGCACAGAGGAGTGCTATCAGACAGGAGAGAGCACAGAGGAGTACTATCAGACAGGAGAGAGCACAGAGGAGTGCTATCAGACAGGAGAGAGCACAGGGGAGTACTATCAGACAGGAGAGAGCACAGAGGAGTGCTATCAGATAGGAGAGAGCACAGGGGAGTACTATCAGACAGGAGAAAGCACCGAGGAGTCCTATCAGATAGAAGAGAGCACAGAGGAGTCCTATCAGACAGGAGAGAGCAAAGAGGAGTGCTATCAGACAGGAGAGAGCACAGAGGAGTGCTATCAGACATGAGAGAGCACAGAGGAGTCCTATCAGACAGGAGAGAGCACAGAGGAGTCCTATAAGACAGAAGAGAGCACAGAGGAGTACTATCAGAATGGAGAGAGCACAGAGGAGTGCTATCAGACAGGAGAGAGCACAGGGGAGTACTATCAGACAGGAGAGAGCACAGAGGAGTGCTATCAGACAGGAGAGAGCACAGAGGAGTACTATCAGACAGGAGAGAGCACAGAGGAGTGCTATCAGACAGGAGAGAGCACAGGGGAGTACTATCAGACAGGAGAGAGCACAGAGGAGTGCTATCAGATAGGAGAGAGCACAGGGGAGTACTATCAGACAGGAGAAAGCACCGAGGAGTCCTATCAGATAGAAGAGAGCACAGAGGAGTCCTATCAGACAGGAGAGAGCAAAGAGGAGTGCTATCAGACAGGAGAGAGCACAGAGGAGTGCTATCAGACAGGAGAGAGCACAGAGGAGTGCTATCAGACAGGAGATAGCACAGAGGAGTCCTATCAGACAGGAGAGAGCACAGAGGAGTCCTATCAGACAGAAGAGAGCACAGAGGAGTCCTATCAGACAGGAGAGAGCAGAGAGGAGGCCTATCAGACAGGAGAGAATGCAGAGGAGTACTATCAGACAGGAGAGAGCACAGGGGAGTCCTATCAGACAGGAGAGAGCACAGAGGAGTGCTATCAGACAGGAGAGAACGCAGGAGAATCCTATCAGACAGGAGAGAGCACAGAGGAGTGTTATCAGACAGGAGAGAGCACAGAGGAGTACTATCAGAAAGGAGAGGGCACAGAGGAGTCCTATTAGACAGGAGAGAGCACAGAGGAGTACTATCAGACAGGAGAGAGCACAGAGGAGTCCTATCAGACAGGAGAGAGCACAGAGGAGTCCTATCAGACAGGAGAGAGCACAGAGGAGTCCTATCAGACAGGAGAGAGCACAGAGGAGTCCTATCAGACAGGAGAGAGCACAGAGGAGTACTATCAGACAGGAGAGAGCACAGAGGAGTGCTATCAGACAGGAGACAGCACAGAGGAGTGCTATCAGACAGGAGAGAGCACAGAGGAGTACTATCAGACAGGAGAGAGCACAGAGGAGTGCTATCAGACTGAAGAGGGCACAGGAGTACTAGACCACCCTCACTTACTGGACTTTCTCCATGCCTGTGCTTCAGCTTGGACAAAGCCATGATTTTATTAGCCATTATTTCTTTAAAAAGGAAATAAAAAAGCGTAATGTTTTGCCAAGATTTACGACATATAAAAAGTTTCAGTATCTGACAGTGCCCATTTAACCTAAGAGTTTTTTTTCAGTGGATTACTGCTTTGAAAAGCACCTGATTCTGGTTTGGCAGATAATCCCTTTTCCTGGTTCAAGGCTCTTTTTTGAATCCGGCATTGATATAGCTACTGAAGTTCTAACTGGTAACTCTAGAGCTGTTTTTATTCTCCATCAGGAGAGCGTACGTTTTTTCCACTGGAGCTAGTGTCAAGAAGAAACACTACTTTCCTCAGACTTATAGAGCACCTGTCATACTACTGTATTTTCAATTATATTCAGTATTATACTAATATTTACTCTCTAACAAAAGGATTCTACCAAATTCTGTCCTCAGCACAAAGAGGGCATGGGGTAATCCCCTCTGAGTCCGTTTATGGATTTCTCAGTTTTTAAATTTAGTTATTTTCCAGTTTTTATTTCCTTTACCATTTACCCTTTAGGTCATTATAAAATGTTGTAGACATGTAATATTCCTTTTCATCATTTTGGAATAATAGCAATCATGCACCCCCCACACCCCAAGTGGATAAACGTTCATGGCTGTCTATATTACAGCAGAACAATGTGCAGCCAATCTAGGGGTGAATGAAGTGCTACAATCCTGGGGGTGATGTAAATGATGTCATGAAGAACCAAACATCCAAGACTTCATGGGCAGTACTCAAAGAAAGGGTATTCCCTCTGTCTATTTGTAAAGTCTGGAAAAAAGTAAGTCTGATTTATTATACAAAGAACATAGCCTTGACTTCATATTGCCCAATGACAGGGCACCTCACAGATGGACCACAAGGCTAGTGTTTGATAAATGTCTCTAAATGCAGAGTATGGACATCATAAAGGGCCATCCCCACAGAAGACCACCATCTATGAGCTGAATGGAGACTTTCTTAGTGCTCCAAATGCGTGGCTGCAAGGTAATACCACATTTTGATATAAAATATAATGAAAAAAAAAATAAAAATGAAATGAAAAAAAAAAAAAAAAATAAATAAGTAAATAAAATAAAAAAGTGACAATATATATTCTAAAAAATATATAATGTAAAAAAATAGAATGAATGGGTGATGTAAAATAGGTGAGTGGTGAATATGTGAGAGATGAAGAGATATCAAAATGTATAATTTAAATATATAATTAGAAAAGCTGGTTTAAACAAGTATGTTCAAATGTATTAATATTAAAATATTTCATAACGTCCAAGCAGGGCCCTTGCTGTGGACTGGAAGCATAAATATACGGTAACAAATAAAAAACAGGTATGAGTAGATAGGATTTATAGTACAATAAAATAATTTATAGTTAATACTGCCACCTGTAAGTTGGTGTGAAAAGCCGTTAATTGAATCCAAGGTATCAGTAGTTTTAGGCAGATAGTGGATAGTTCAATAGTTAGTAGCAAGTTTGTAACAAATGAGCACCGATATTGTAGCAAGTTTGAGACAAGTTTGTATCAAGAGGTTGTTGCTGTGCACACCTCACCGCACCGCTTGCAGACTTCTCCGGGATGATCAGACCTCGCTGCCGGGGACTGGCACGGCTGTGCGGCCTGCATGTAGAGTCCGAGAGCTTGTCTAGATGGAATGTCAAACCCGGAGTGGCACAGATGACTGGCCGAAGATGGTGTGCGGTGAGTGTGTGCATACAGCTACCCCGTGTAGAAGCACTGTAAACTACGCATCAAGGCAGTGGGTTTGAAACAAGGGGGCTCCAGCAGTTGCAAGTAACAGGAACGGCGTGTTCTTCAGGGTGGGCTGTGTAGGCAAATAGGTTAAACGCATTTCAGGTATCCCCTTCCTCAGTAGCAATGTAATTTCAAAACTGAAAGAAGCGATCTGATTGGTTGCTCTGAGCAACTCAGCAACTTTTCCTCGGGACAGGTTTTGATAAATGTCCCTCCAATATCCTTAGCAATGAATGTTGTGTTAGTGTCAGAAACGAAACCCAGCGGGTGTCACCTGATCAGGTGACATATTAATGAGTGGCTTTGCATATTCTTCTTTCCGTGATTTTAAAAGGAATTAAAAATAAAGCTACCTTTCAAGATTTTATACCGCGCTGGACATCCTTCTCTTTTGTATGATGCCAAATACCAGTCCTCTCTTACTCCCTATTGCCCAATACAGTGTAATTGTGAGGTGCTATTCAATTGTCATGGCAGCCAGGGTCCAAATGAAAACTCCTAGGCCTGCTATGTGTTAACCGATAATGCAAATAATTAAGCATTAGTCAATTCTTCTGTGTAGACTGGAAATTGAATATGATATAATAATTATTACAGTAATAAATATCATCATCAAATCCCCCATATAACAAATGTACTAAATCACTCTTTTCTAATTTATTTTTAAAATAAGAAAAAAACTAACTGCAAGAAATAAGCATGAAACTGGGATGCAAGGATGTTTTGGTCACAGGAATTCCCCTTCGAAACAGCAGGTTCCAGCATCCAATAAAATCATGTAGTCTCTTTATTTCAACTTTAAGAATTGAAGCAAGTGAAGCCTACTATGACTGAGGGCCTATGCACCCTGAATTCTGTAAGAAGGGTCATGCTGTGCGTCACTTGTGTGAACTTTACTACAATAAAAAAGTGATTACATGATTTTCATGAATGCTGGAACCTTTAGACTGGGTTCATACTACAGAAATTCCGGGGAAGCAGCTTCCCATTGCTGTCAATGTGATGCCACTGCACAGTCCACACTACGGAACTCTGTCATTCTTTAGGCAGAATCTGCACGGAAGACATTGCAGTCTATGGGGACAGCAATGTCCACAAAGTCCTAATGCCAACTGATTTAGTCAATTAAATTTTTCAGTCTGGAAACGAACACTACCATAACTCGATTATGTGCTTTTCCTGTGCACCACGGAGTGGCTCCAAGAAGCTGTCTGCTTGGATTTGGTGAGCTGTAAAAAGTTTTCCTCTTTCTCTATATCCACAACTTGTCCATCTATACTTATCTGAACTAAATTCCTGATTCCATACATCATGCAATCTCCAATCCTCACAAGACCTTCTGTTTTTTCATCTTGTCCACAACTTACACAATGGACTTCTCCCATACACTGAACTAACTACCTTGATAGATCACTGTACTGCTCAGTGAACAGCCGCTTTCCTCACCTCCTGTCTCCCTTCCCTCACCTTGTGGATTGTAGGCCCTCAGGGGCAGAATCCTCTCTGATCTCTTTTATTTATGTTTATTAGACTTGTTTTATGTTATTTATTGTAACCCTTCTGTCATATATACTAGGGGTAGGTGTATCCCTAGGGGTACGCCAAGGGTTATGTGGGGGTACGGCAATTCGCTGACAAATACCGGTCATGCATTGGCCAGTATTTGTCAGCTCAGAGGGGGGATTGGACGCCATGAGCTGCAGTGGCTGCCTGGCCTGACATGTGACATTGTGCGGAGGTGTCGGCACAGCACATTAGGATGTCACCTGTCAGTGCGGCCCTCCGACTCACACCGAACTGGATAGACAAAGGCCTGGTAAGCATGTTAAACTAAGTAATAATCCGAGGTATGGGAGGGTGTTATTGTATGTATCTCATATATTGGCCCAGAGGGATTGGAGGGGGGAATAATGGCACAAGCGGATTAAGATGGGGGGGGGATGATGGCAATAGGGGATTAAGTATTGCATTAGAAAGGTAAGCACATGCCATTATGAAATTAAGTACTTTTAGTTATTTCGTCCACGGGTTCCCCTCATGTGTAAGTTCACGTAAGTGCGTAACTTTCACCCTTTGGGGGTACAGTCGCAAAAAAAGGTTGAGAACCAATGATATATACAGTTCCTAAAATTAACAACTCTTAAATAATAATGTGCCACTTTGGTATCTCTCCATTACTGTAAATGTACATTATATCAAGGATTCATTTATGCATTTATTTTATATGCATTTATATTTTAAGTATTTACATTTGTTCTCCATTTTTTGTATTATTATTTGGTGCTACAATTTAAAGTATCCAGCAGTATATATTTCCAGTGTTCACCAGAGGGCAGCCTTTACAAGCATAACAGGCTCCATCCATAGAAACAGTATAGAAAAAGAACAAGTACTGCATACTGTATACTGTATATAAGATTGTGCTCTATGTAAAGGTACGGCATTCCATTCATATAATATAAAGTAGTAATATTTTCTCAAGAATAACAGAACAGCAGCAAAATTGGAAATGAACTAGGGGCAAAACATTATGGGTCCCCATAGAGAACACTGGAATAGGCCTCCTCTTTGCATTTTCCAGTAACAGTCCTTAAGTTCTACTCTTCATCTGCAGTAGCGGTTGCTGTTCCTAATACAGGTATATACACTGTTAGGATACATTCACACTTACCGCATACGCAGCATATTTCATACTGCGCAAAATCGTCTTCGCAGCGGGAAATACGCTGCATATTCTCTGATGATCGTATGAACAAGAAGATTGTTGTTAGTAAATTTTAAAACTCCGGGAAATATTTGATCTTACTTTAATAAATTACTAATTGTTTATTACCTAAATAGAATGGTATGTAATATCTTGGAATCAGCATTGTTATATTAACATCAAGTTCAAAAGTGTTGTTTATGAGCCCGAGCAGATAGCCAGTGAGTATTAGTAGTTCCTACTCTGGAAGACCTTGCCTATCCATGCATTACACGGACAGTGATACATTCAATTGGCTAAGTGCACCCCCCCCCCCCCCCTTCTTAAAAAGACCATATAAAATGCTATAAATTCTTACATGGCTTGAGTTTATCTCTTTGTGTGATTATAGCACTATTTCACAAATGGGGTTTGAAAGAAGCATAAAGTTTTACCCTAGGGAAGCATTCGCACATTGCAGCTGCCACATGCAAACAAAACCATGCCTATGTGCAGAAGTACAGGTCGAAGATTTTACTGGCAAAAAATATGCTGCCATTGGTCTTTAGATGTAGGCATCTGCGACATAAGTACACACCATAAGGCAACACTGAGACTTTTTGCAGCCATACAGTTGATTGTCTCAGCAGAAGGCTACATACAACTCACTGTACTCCATTAGACTACAACTGTAGTCTCAAAAAGTCTCACTGTAGACAAAAACAGCAAGCAGCAAGCAGCGCAAGCAATTATTTCAAAAGTAGCAGCGATTTTTTAAGTAGTAGCACTGTAGGTCATGTGTAAATGTGTATGAGCATATTCATTGGGCACATTCTTGCACAGTTATGGGGGTAAGTACTATCTGACATTTTTATGGGCAGTGCCGTATTGGATACCATATGATTATTAGGTGTAAGCATTGCTTTGTGGCATGACTTCACATTCAGTAGTCAGGTGTTTTTCTAAATTATGGAATGAGAGGGGGGTTATTTGGGAGAAGAAAAAATATGTTGATGATAGTATGTTGGTCATTTCTTAATGTATAATAATGCTAAAATAAAACGTAGTACTAAAATAAGCAGATTGGAATAGGTTGGTGGAGTGTTGAATTCCCATTTAAAAAAAAAATTAAAAAAAAAGCTGTTTCAGATTTTTATTTCCCCCTAAATTGACAGTGGCACAAAATGCTTGATAGTAACAATTCTCATATAGGGGACACACGCTTGGTGGTTGCTGTTTGACTAAACACTTGACCTTTCCAGGATATGACTTTAACAGGCTAAAAACCCAAGCATAAATCTCCCACATCACTGTTGATCTCACAGAGCCCTCAGGCCAGTATTAAGTTCACACAGACTCCAGAGAGTGACAATCCCACAAAGCACTGGACACCATGGATTAATAATGCTGTTCAACTTGTTAACACATCTGCAGTTTACAAACAGAAGGAGCTGCTACTATAACTACTACGTCCTTCCCCACTGCAAGAGATGTCCCAATCTAGCCTTCTGATCACAATCTGTCCTAAACCAATACAGTTAAACCACAGGCCCCACTGTAGACTTCTCACCAGATACTTTGAGGCCAATATCTTAAAAATTCCTGCCATGACTCAGCTGTACCCTGTCCTGGATATACTGTAAGTCCAGCAACACCGAACACGCCTTGGCTCCCTTTAGGCTGACGTCTATTACGGTCTAGTCTCAACAGCCCCAAACCCAAGATGACAATGCTCACCTAATGGGTCCCCCAATAGCATGTTAGAGGGCCACAGGGCCTGCAACACCTTCTCTGGACATGGAGCCTACCGATACTCTCATGTACTTCTAGCAACCAAAGCTCACTGATAAACAAGCCCAATCAGGCCTTCGGTTCACAACTCCAGTGGACACCCCCCTTCTAAAAATTTTCACAGAGCAATCACCGGTCTATCACAACTGCACTTAGCCTCTTGGTGCTAAAATTCACCCATTTATCTTTTCCTCTGTGTCCCTCTTACAAGCACCGTTGCACAACATACCAATGTCACAATTCATGTCAACATCAGTATAATTTTTTTCTGGCTGTACACTGGGGAAATTGATCAGTCTAAGTGTCACATACCATGACAGGGCATGGCAGTAGACTAAGTATGGCAACCTACCAGTCCAGAGACGGAGGACCTCTATGGTACACAAGCGCTGCATAACACTATATCACAGGTAAACAACATATAGACATTCACGGTATTTACTTACTACATATGCAAGGCTACAAACTTTTCTTCTTTTTAACCAGCTGAATCCAGTGTTCTAAAGTAAAACAAGTAGTTTCTCCACCCCTTGTTCAAGTAACATACCTTCAGACACAGCTACAGTCTCATTTCTGTGACTGCATGTGCATATTTAATTTATTTTCAGCAGAGTACTTTAAACCAAGAAACACAATTATGTAAATGAGGACAATTTCTTGTTATTGGTCTGGTTGAACACTAGAATAGATAAGAGCTGAAAAAAATAATCCGAACAAGTCATTTATGGCCATCCGCAATTTAGAACAAAACTATCTCCAGGAATTGATTTTGGAACATGATTCACTACTGGGGAAACACAATATCAATATATGTTTAGAAGAGATAAACAAGTAGGAAACTTTTAAATACTTTAAATGTTTTAAAGTTCCAAACTTTTATTGTACAAAAGGAAAGCTGTTAAATAGAAAAGTTAATTATGTTAGGAACCCTTAAGGGAATTTTAGTACATAATAATTAGCTAAAATTGGCTTGAATTGTGGGCAATTACTGTGTATAACTCTTTTCACTTAAAAAGTAAAGAAGGTATTCCAAATCAAGCTGTTCGGGATGCCATAAAGACGGACCACAACACTACATTAAAGGAAGCGGCAGCACAAATCTGTTCTCCCACATAGGAATAAATTCTTATATGATGCAAAAGGAACTTATCTTCATGCCAGGGTGCCAAACAGACAGAGGGACTACATAAAATGTTCTCTTTTATTCATCTCCTTTACACAGAGACTTTAGGCCTTCATCAGAAGTTTACATGGGAATATAGATCCATGCCATATAAATGTTTTTCCTTTGGATCATTTAAAGGGTACTCCACCCCTGGCATCTTATCCCCTATCCAAAGGATAGGGGATAAGATGTCAGAGCGCCGGGGTCCCGCTGCTGGGGACCCCGGGGATCACTGCTGCAGCACCCCGCTATCATTACTGCGCAGAGCGAGATCGCTCTGCACGTAATGACGGGCAATACAGGGGCCGGAGCATCGTTATGTCACGGCTCTGCCCCTCGTGACGTCACGGCCCGCCCCGTAAATTCAAGTCTATGGGAGGGGGCGTGGCGGTCATCACGCCCCCTGCCATAGACTTGCATTAAGGGGACGGGCCGTGATGTCATAAGGGGCGGAGCCATGACGTCACACTGCTCCGCCCCCTGTATCGCCCGTCATTACGCACAAAGCGAACTCGCTCTGCGCAGTAATGATAGCGGGGTCCCGCAGAGGCGATCCCCGGGGTCCCCAGCAGCGGGACCGCGGCAATCTAACATTTTATCCCCTATCCTTTGGATAGGGGATAAGATGCCAGGGGTGGAGTACCCCTTTATCCACTTATTATTGGTATTTTATCTTCGGTGTGGTGAACTAGGGAAGGCATAACTCAAGACCTGTGTTACGCCGAGCGCTCCGGGTCCCCGCACCTCCCCGGAGCGCTCACAGCGTTCTCCTGTTCGCAGCGCCACGGTCAGACCCGCTGACCGGGTGCGCTGCGATAATGCCCCCTGCCGGGATGCGCTTCGCGATGCGGGACGTGCCCGCTCGTGGTGCGCATCCCGACCCGCTTACCAGACTTGCTCCCCGTCTGTGCTGCCCCGGCGTGCACGGCCCCGCTCCCTAGGGCGCGCGCGAGCCGGGTCTTTGCGATTTAAAGGGCCGGTGCGCCACTGATTGGCGCATGGGTTTTAATTAGTGTCTTCACCTGTGCACTTCCCTATATCACCTCACTTCCCCTGCACTTCCTTGCCGGATCTTGTTGCCATTGTGCCAGTGAAAGCGTTCCTTGTGTGTTCCTAGCCTGTGTTCCAGACCTCTTGCCGTTGCCCCTGACTACGATCCTTGCTGCCTGCCCTGACCTTCTGCTACGTCCGACCCTGCTCTTGTCTAATCCCTTGTACCGCGCCTATCTCAGCAGTCAGAGAGGTTGAGCCGTTGCCGGTGAATACGACCTGGTTGCTACCGCCGCTGCAAGTCCATCCCGCTTTGCGGCGGGCTCTGGTGAAAACCAGTAGCAACTTAGAACCGGTCCCCCGACACGGTCCACGCCAATCCCTCTCTGACACAGAGGATCCACCTCCAGCCTGCCGAATCCTGACAGTAGATCCGGCCATGGATCCCGCTGAGGTCCCGCTGCCAGTTGTCGCTGACCTTACCACGGTGGTCGCCCAGCAGTCCCAACAGATAGCGCAACAAGGCCACCAGCTGTCTCATCTGACTGTGATGCTACAGCAGCTTCTACCACAGCTTCAGCAACCATCTCCTCCGCCAGCTCCTGCACCTCCTCCGCAGCGAGTGGCCACATCCAGCCTCCGTTTATCATTGCCAGACAAGTTTGATGGGGACTCTAAACTTTGCCGTGGTTTTCTCTCGCAATGTTCCCTGCATTTGGAGATGATGTCGGACCAATTTCCAACTGAAATGTCAAAGGTGGCTTTCGTGGTCAGCCTTCTGTCTGGGAAAGCCTTGTCATGGGCCACACCGCTCTGGGACCGCAATGATCCTGTCACTGCCTCAGTACACTCTTTCTTCGTGGAGATTCGAAGTGTCTTCGAGGAACCAGCCCGAGCCTCTTCTGCCGAGACTGCCCTGCTGAACCTGGTCCAGGGTAATTCTTCTGTTGGCGAGTACTCCATCCAATTCCGTACTCTCGCCTCCGAATTGTCCTGGAATAACGAGGCCCTCTGCGCGACCTTCAAAAAAGGCCTATCCAGTAACATCAAAGATGTGCTGGCCGCACGAGAAATCCCTGCTAACCTGCATGAACTTATTCACCTGGCCACCCGCATTGACATGCGTTTTTCCGAAAGGCGTCAGGAGCTCCACCAGGATATGGACTTTGTTCGCACGAGGCGGTTTCTCTCCCCGGCTCCTCTCTTCTCTGGTCCGCTGCAATCTGTTCCTGTGCCTTCCGCCGTGGAGGTTATGCAAGTAGACCGGTTTTGCCTGACACCTCAAGAGAGGACACGCCGCCGCATTGAGAACCTATGCCTGTACTGTGCCAGTACCGAACACTTCTTGAAGGATTGTCCTATCCGACCTCCACGCCAGGAAAGACGCACTCCGACTCCGCACAAAGGTGAGACAGCTCTAGGTGTGAACTCTGCTTCTCCACGTCTTACTGTGCCTGTGCGGATTTCTTCTTCCACCTTCTCCTTCTCAGCTGTGGCCTTCTTGGATTCCGGATCTGCAGGAAATTTTATTTTGGCCTCTTTCGTTAACAGGTTCAACATCCCAGTGACCAGTCTCGCCAGACCCCTCTACATCGCCTCTGTTAATGGTGAAAGATTGGACTGTACTGTGCGTTACCGCACCGAACCCCTCTAAATGTGCATTGGACCCCATCATGAAAAGATTGAATTTCTGGTCCTCTCTAACTGCACTTCTGAAATTCTTCTTGGACTACCTTGGCTTCAACGCCACTCCCCTACCCTCGATTGGATCTCCAGGGAAATCAAGAACTGGGGTACTACTTGCCACAAAAAGTGTCTTATGTCTGCTCCCAGTCCTGTCAGTCAAAACCCTATGGCTCCTCCGATACCCGGTCTCCCCAAGGCCTGTCTGGACTATGCTGATGTTTTTTTGCAAAAAACAAGCAGAGACTTTGCCTCCTCACAGGCCTTCTGACTGTCCTATTGATCTCCTCCCTGGTACTACTCCACCCCGGGGCAGAATCTATCCCCTGTCTGCTCCGGAAACACAAGCTATGACGGAGTACATCCAAGAAAATTTAAAAAGGGGATTTATCCGCAAGTCTTCCTCCCCTGCTGGAGCTGGATTCTTCTTCGTCTCCAAAAAAGACGTCTCCTTACGACCATGCATTGATTACCGCGGTCTTAATAAAGTCACTATAAAAAAACGCTATCCCCTACCTCTTATCTCGGAACTCTTTGACCGCCTACGTGGGGCTAACATCTTTACCAAATTGGATTTAAGAGGTGCATATAATCTCATCCGCATCAGGGAGGGGGACGAGTGGAAGACCGCGTTTAACACCAGAGATGGACACTTTGAATATTTGGTTATGCCTTTTGGGCTTTGCAACGCCCCTGCCGTCTTCCAGGACTTTGTAAATGAAATTTTTCGTGATCTATTATATACCTGTGTTGTGGTCTACCTGGACGATATTTAGATTTTTTCTTCCAACCTAGAAGAACACCGCCGGCATGTCCGCATGGTTCTTCAGAGACTTCGGGACAATCAGTTATATGCCAAAATGGAAAAATGTCTCTTTGAATGTCAATCTCTTCCCTTCCTAGGATATTTAGTTTCTGGCCAGGGACTCCAAATGGACCCGGACAAACTATCAGCCGTATTGGATTGGCCACGCCCCTCCGGACTCCGAGCTATCCAACGTTTCTTGGGGTTTGCCAATTACTACAGACAGTTTATTCCACATTTTTCCACTATTGTGGCCCCAATTGTGGCCCTAACCAAGAAAAACGCCAACCCTAAGTCCTGGCCTCCTCAAGCGGAAGAGGCGTTCAACCGTCTCAAAACTGCCTTTTCTTCTGCTCCCGTACTCTCCAGACCTGATCCATCTAAACCCTTCTCACTGGAGGTAGACGCCTCCTCGGTGGGAGCTGGAGCTGTACTCCTACAGAAAAATTCTTCCGGACATGCTGTTACTTGTGGTTTCTTTTCTAGGACCTTCTCTCCGGCGGAGAAAAACTACTCCATTGGTGATCGAGAACTACTGGCCATAAAACTGGCTCTCGAGGAATGGAGGCACCTGCTGGAGGGGTCCAAATACCCAGTTATTATATACAGTCTGCCCAACGGCTGAACCCTCGCCAGGCTAGGTGGTCGTTGTCCTTTGCCCGTTTTAACTTTGAGATTCATTTTCGCCCCGCTGACAAGAACATTAGGGCTGACGCTCTCTCTCGTTCCTCGGATGCCTCTGAAATGGAAGCCTCCCCGCAACACATTATTCCTCCTGACTGTCTGATCTCCGCTTCTCCAGCTTCCATCAGACAAACTCCTCCAGGAAAGACCTTCGTCCCTCCACGCCAGCGCCTCAGGATTCTCAGGTGGGGACACTCCTCACACCTCGCCGGCCATGCTGGCATCAAGAAATCCGTCCAGCTGATCTCTCGTTTTTATTGGTGGCCTACCCTGGAAACAGATGTTGCTGATTTTGTTCGGGCCTGTACAGTCTGTGCCCGGGACAAGACTCCTCGCCAGAAGCCAGAGGTCTCCTCCATCCTCTGCCTGTTCCTGAGCGACCATGGTCTCAGATTGCTATGGACTTTATTACAGACTTACCATTATCCCATGGCAAAACAGTTATTTGGGTGGTCGTTGATCGTTTTTCAAAGATGGCACATTTTATTCCTCTTCCAGGTCTTCCTTCTGCGCCTCAGTTGGCGAAACAATTTTTTGTGCACATTTTTCGCCTTCACGGGCTTCCTACGCATATCGTCTCGGATAGAGGCGTTCAATTTGTGTCGAAATTCTGGAGGGCCCTCTGTAATCAGCTTAAAATCAAATTAAACTTCTCGTCTTCTTATCATCCCCAATCCAATGGGCAAGTGGAAAGAGTTAATCAGGTTCTTGGTGACTATTTGCGACATTTTGTTTCCTCCCGCCAGGATGACTGGGCCGATCTCCTACCATGGGCCGAATTCTCGTACAATTTCAAAGTCTCTGAGTCTTCTGCTAAATCCCCATTCTTTGTGGTGTACGGCTGTCACCCTCTTCCCCCCCTCCCCACTCCCACGCCTTCTGGTTTGCCTGCTGTTGATGAGGTGACTCGGGACTTCTCCACCATCTGGAAAGAGACTCAAAAATCTCTCATACAGGCCTCATTCCGGATGAAGAAACATGCCGACAAAAAAAGAAGAACTCCTCCTGTCTTTTCTCCTGGAGACAAAGTGTGGCTCTCCGCCAAGTATGTCCGCTTTCGTGTCCCCAGTTATAAACTGGGACCACGTTATCTTGGTCCTTTTAGAGTCAAATGCCAAATCAACCCTGTCTCCTACAAACTCCTTCTTCCTCCTTCTCTCCGTATTTCTAATGCTTTTCATGTCTCTCTCCTTAAACCACTCATCATTAACCGCTTCTCTCCCAGGTTGTTGCTCCTACTCCTGTCTCCGGGTCCTCTGACATCTTCTCGGTTAAAGAAATTCTGGCATCCAAGACGGTCAGAGGTAAAAAAAAATTTCTTGTAGATTGGGAGAATTGCGGCCCGGAGGAGAGGTCATGGGAACCCGAGGACAACATCCTTGACAAGGACCTTATCCACAAGTTCTCGGGTTCTAAAAAGAGGGGGAGACCCAAGGGGGGGGTACTGTTACGCCGAGCGCTCCTGGTCCCCGCTCCTCCCCGGAGCGCTCACAGTGTTCTCCTGTTCGCAGCGCCCTGGTCAGACCCGCTGACCGGGCGCGCTGCGATAATGCCCCAGGCCGGGATGCGATTCGTGCGATTCGCGATGCGGGGCACGCCCGCTCACGGTGCGCATCCCGACCCGCTTACCAGACTCGCTCCCCGTCTGTGCTGCCCCGGCGTGCGTGGCCCCGCTCCCTAGGGAGCGCGCGCTGGGTCTTTGCGGTTTAAAGGGCTGGTGCGCCACTGATTGGCGCATGGGTTTTAATTAGTGTCTTCACCTGTGCACTTCCATATATCACCTCACTTCCCCTGCACTTCCCCTTGCCGGATCTTGTTGCCATTGTGCCAGTGAAAGCGTTCTTGTGTGTTCCTAGCCTGTGTTCCAGACCTCTTGCCGTTGCCCCTGACTACGATCCTTGCTGCCTGCCCTGACCTTCTGCTACGTCCGACCCTGCTCTTGTCTAATCCCTTGTACCGCGCCTATCTCAGCAGTCAGAGAGGTTGAGCCGTTGCCGGTGGATACGACCTGGTTGCTACCGCCGCTGCAAGTCCATGCCGCTTTGCGGCGGGCTCTGGTGAAAACCAGTAGCAACTTAGAACCGGTCCACCGACACGGTCCACGCCAATCCCTCTCTGACACAGAGGATCCACCTCCAGCCTGCCGAATCCTGACAACCTGGTACAGTAGTGTCCCGAGCTAGGGTTATCCAGGGTTATCTAAAGTTGTGTTTATACTTTTTATACTTTTTTTTCAGGATACACGGGGTGTACACTGTGTTTTGTATTTATGCAGTGTTCTATTACCATCCCTCAGCTACTGTAGTCTAAGGCAGTGGTTCTAAACCTTTTTCGCGACTGTACCCGCAAAGGGTGAAAATATGTCCACAGACAAAATAAGTAATAACAGTACTTAATTTCATAATGGCGATACTAATGCGATACTTAATCTCCTTGTGCCATTATTCCCCCTCTCTCTGATCCCCTTTTGCCATAATTGGATAATGGCAAAAGGGAATAAGAGGGAGGGGAGAATAATGGCACAAGGGGATTAAGATGGGGGGGGGGGTAATGATTAACCCCCCCATATTAATCTCCTTGTGACATTTATTTCCCCCTCCCTCTGATCCCCTTTTACCATTATCCTTTTTAATCCCTTTGTGCCATTATTCCCCGCTCTGATCCTCCTGAGCCAATATAGGAGATACATACAATAACACCCTCCCATACTGCAGTGTTACACTTAGTTTAACATGCTTACCAGGCCTGTGTCTATCTCGTTTGGTGGGAGTCGGAGGGCTGCACTGATGGGTGACTGGCAGGCCACTGCAGCTCACGTAAAGTGTCCGCAACCGCAACCCTGGCTGCAGTACAATATAGTAAGATACCGCAGCAACTGAGGCGGCCAATCCCCGCTCTGCGCTGACAAATACTGGCCAATGCATGGCCGGTATTTGTCAGCGAATTGGCGTACCCCTCATAGCCCTTGGCGTACCCCTAGGGGTATGCGTACCCCTGGTTGAGAACCCCATGGTCTAAGGTTGTCATATAGCTGAGGAATTTCTCTCCAAATTTTGAAATCTTTATTTGATATTCCGAATCTAACATGTACAACTTGCTTTTTTTGCCTGTCACACTGCTGTTTTTGCTTACATTTTTATGTATTCAGGAAGTGCAAGGGTTAACATTTTGCTTCTACTACCACCACTGGTGGATTACACATGTATAAGGATGCATGGAACTTTGGTCAAATGACCTTCCTTTAGATTATCTTTTTTGATCTAAGAGCTGCTAGAAGGTTCTGAGGAAGGAGTTTCCCAAGTCCAACCCTCTCTCCCCACAGGACTGAAACCAAGCCTGTTCGGTTAAAGTCTAGTCCAGACTAGGCGAGTTTTAGTTGCTTAAGTCTAACCTGAGTTAGCTTTGGGTGGGTCACGGTGATCACGGCACCATTGCAGGAGGTTTATGCATGACTGTCTCTCGTCCACGCCATCAGGCAATCATCCTAATTATCCTGTCCCTGCTCTAAGAGGGAGAATCATTTAGCGAGAAGAGGGAGGAGCTGGACAAGAAGACTTTTGCAAACACTTATCTCTTTGTTGGCTTCCGGTGAGGCAGCGGCTGCAGAGCCTGGCATGCTGTCCAGGCATGGTCCCCTTAGTTGAGCATGTTGCTCTGCGGGTCAGGAGAGGTCAGTGGAGCTGGCTGCCAGTCTGGGCTCCTCTGTCCACCGCAGGTGCACGTCAGATTGTTGTGCGACTACTAGTGATCAGTGGCATATGCCATATTCGAATTTGCAATATTTTGTGAATATTTGGACGAATATTTGTCCGTAATTCGCGAATTTCGCACATTCATTCACTTTTTTATTCCAATGTGAAATTCGTAATAAAATTCACAACATGCGCATGCGCGATTATATCTAACCTCTATAGCTAACCTCTGACAACTGTATTTGCATCCTTCTCATTGGCCCACAAGCTTAAAGAAGGAGAGATCAGTGTCCTCTGGAAGTGCCGATATTCGCATAATATTTTTTGCATAAAATTCGCATTTGCATATTTGCCTTCTTTGGACCACAAGCTGGAAGCAGGGAGGGAGGATTATTTGTCATAAAAAATATAATTTGCGATATTCAAAATATTTGTGAAATCGCGAAGTGACGATATTCGCAGAAAAATCAATATTCGAATGTTCACACACAACATTAGCGGCTAAGTCCAGGGGTGGGTTTTGAATTTTCCCTTTCTGAACTCTGGCACCCACTCTCTCCCAGATATTGTAGTGCCTAAAATGGGTGATGCGGCCTCGGCATCTCGTGCAGCCTGGTGGCTGCCTCATAGCGGGGGCTTGGTTGGTCATTACCCTGGGTGGCTTGATGATGGACATATTGTACGGGAGTTATAATATGTTATATGTGTTGGCACATTAAAAAATAAAAATTACACAGTGCATGTATGTTCATAGTTGTTACCATGCATATTTTCTTTACATTTATACCACATACGTTTCTAGCATTTACTGTTGCCTTATTTCCTAACTTTGTGTGGTGTCCCATCTACAGCGTTATTTTGTATGCAGCAGTCATAACATGCATGCATACGGTCGTAGCAGTCGCGTCATGTGATTAGTCATAGCAGTCACAAGCATGCATAAGTTAAGCATTATATCATGTGTACGGTCTTAGCAGTCATATCATGGATACTGTCATAGTAGTCATAACATATAAACCTTTTGTAGCAGTTCTTATCGTGTATACTAGTCATAGTAGTCATATTATGCATACGTGCATAGTGGTCATATATGCTTACGTTCATTTTGCATACGTTTATAGTGGTCCTATTGTGCATACATTCATAGTAGTCAATGCTCAAAGTAGAAAAAAACAGGCAGCTCACCAGCTCTTCATAACTTCGTCTATATTTCTTAGGCATGTGCAGGCAAAGCGGTTCCATGCCGCATCGGTGAGCTTGACACTAGCGTCAAGCTCACTGGTGTGGCATGGAGCCGCTTTGCCTGCACATGCCTAAGAAATAAAGACAAAGTTATGACGAGCTGGTGAGTTGCCTATGTTTCTTTCTACTTTGGACATCGTTTATGGATATGCATTTCCACACATGAGCACCACCAATTCCGTCTATATACACTGATACAAGCCACAGTTACAGAAAGAGTGAGAGTCGCCAATTGTGGGGTTAGCAGTGCCAGCAAACTTTCTGTCACAAGATACAAAGTGATTCATAGTAGTCATATTATGCATACATTCATAGTAGTCATGTTATGCATACGTTCATAGTAGTCACATTATGCATACATTCATAGCAGTCATTATGCATTTGGTCATAGTAGTCATATTACGCATACAATCATAATAGTCAATACGTTTATAGTGGCTCATATTATGAATATGTTCATAGCTGTCATGCATACGTTCATAGTCGTCTTCATGCATTCGTTCGTAGAAGTCATGCATGCGTTGATACTAGTCCTTATGCGTACAATCATAGAAGTCTTTATGCATATGTTCATAGAAGTCCTTATCCATATGTTCATAGTAGTCCTTATGCAAATGTTCATAGTAGTCCTTATGCATACGTTCATAGTAGTCATTATGTATACATTTATAGTGGTCACATTATACATGCGTTCATAGTAGTCATTATGTATACATTCATAGTAGTCATGCATACGTTCATAGTAGTCATGCATTTGTTCATAGTAGTCATTTTGCGTACATTCATAGCTGTCATATTAGGCATCCATTCATATTAGGCATCCATTCATAGTAGTCATTGAAACCCTATTGGTCTGGTTTTTCCCATAGCAACCAATCACAGCTCAACTTTACAAGAGCTCGTTAAGACATGAAAGTTGAGCTGTGATTGGTTGTTATGAGAAAAAACAGACAATTAAGGTTTCAGGCTGATTGATAAATATGGGAAATTGTGTATACATTTATAGTGGTCATATTATGCTCACGTTCATAGTAGTCATATTATGCATACGTTTGTAGTAGTCATATTATGCATATGTTCATAGCAGCCAATATTATGCATACATTCATAGCAGTCATTACATGTAGACGTTCATAGCAGTTGTCCTGCATTCATATTCTGTGCACTTTTTATTATTCGTTATGAGCTCACGTCTATTCTGTTTATTCTGTGCATACGTTTATAGCATTCTGTGCCTACATTTATAGCTTTCTGTGACTACGATTATAACATTTGTGCCTACGTTTATAGCATTCAGTGCATATGTTTTATCACTTATTCTGTGCATACGTTATAGTATTCTGTGCATACGTTTTAGCATTTATTCTGTGCATACGCTTATAGCTTTCTGTGCCTATGTTTATAGCATTCTGTGCATACGTTTTAACTTTTATTCTGTGCATACATTTTAGTATTCTGTGCATATGTTTTAGCATTTATTCTGTTCACGCATTTCAGTTTTTATGCTGGGCATACATTTTTAGCATTCAGTATGAGCATATATGGTAGCATTTAGTCTGTGCATATCATATAGCATTTATTCTGTGCATAATGTTATGGTATGTATTCTGATGAATAGTCATTTGTTTTCTGTAGGGTCTAATACACACTGTAACCCTCCACTATATGCTGTATTGGTAACGCCAAGTGATGACGAGATGGAGGCACTGCGTCTTACTAGCATGAACACGGTTTTAGCAGTTAGCTCATTCACTGAGCCTTCAGCAATGCTGAACCACAACAGGGAGAGGACCACAAGAACAATTACTGGACTGTTTGTCCGGCCCTCTGTTTCCATCATTCAGCGGCCGCACAACCCCTATAAGGGTACATTCACACTGACATAATCTGCTGCAGATTTTATGTTGGTCAATGATAAAATCCACAGCATAAAATCTTTACACAGGAAGATGTGCATCCAATGAAAGATGTGAATAAGTGTGTGCTTGTTTGTCAGCTGATCACTGGCCCTATAACAGAGGGAGATATAAGCCTGTTTGGCCAATAATAGCTCTATATAATAGTACCATTACATTCCTGTCTAACCCATACTGTGACTGATTAAACCTGCTGTAGCCTACTGGACCCTCATTGTTCTTAGATTCCAAGCTATAGGGACAGGGCTAAAATTTTCTATAATGTCTGTTATTTGCTTTTTTTTTATATTCCCTGTTTGTAATGCAATATCAATAATAGTCATATTAATAATAATAATAATCATCATCATCATCATAATCATTATCATCAATAGCCACATAAAGTGAAAACAGATCACATAATATTCTGCATCTTCCCTTTAATCACTGTGAACATTTTCTTGTTAGTCTAAAAAAAAAACACTAAATACAGGTGCAGACTGCATCAAAAAGACATATCTGTCTGGCTCAGGATAGGATCTCGATTTTCTCCAAAATCAATAAAGCTATAACAACACTAGCAGGTAATTCCTACAGAGAATGGACTCTTCTGGAAGCAAAGGGAGTCTGAACTGCAGCCAGAATGTCTTGTCTGATACTGAAGCTGCCGCACTTGATGATTTCATTTCCATTATAAAGAAGTAAATTTGTCCTGCATCACCGCTGTGCCCATAGGGAGCAGACTACAGTTAACCTTGTCCTCTGCTGAGAGATTAGAAACACATAGAAGCCATATCAATATTCCATGCACTGACATCATTAAGAAATAATGAAGCCAGTAGAGTCTAAGATGCTTTTATCTATATTTTATTATTGTACTGTAAATCTTAGACCGATCCATCCATGTGAACGACCACCGTACTGGGCAGCAATACAATTCTTTAAAAAAAATCATTTTGCAGAGTTATGTGAAGTAGGGTGTTATTATATATTGGCCCTCAAAATATATACCCATGTAATGAGCCTTTAAAGGGAGCATTTTGTCTCACATAGCCCTGCTCTTCATGGGGAGGGAGGCCGCTTTATTGATCTTCTCTCTGATGGATTACTGCTAATGGATGATGATGATGGAAAGGGCTTGTGGAAGTGGTCTATGAGGGTCTAAACATTTCATTTACAGTAAAGTGATGATTTCCCTGCTATTTTTTTATGTTGCCTGTCAGCTGCTGTGCTACAAATTCACCTCGCTTGTTACCATAAATCTCTAAAGGTGATGTTTGTAGAAGGGAAGTGGGAAATGTGCAATTTCAAGGTTGACATCACAATAGTTGTTTGTCTTATGTTTACACTGCTATTTATTAACATTAATAATCTTAATGTGACAACTGCTGCAAACATAAAGCAATAGAAGCAAACAAACTACAAATATCATTCATTTGTAGAAATAACAGTCAAGATTGGTCACTGTTCGATGAGCCCAATGAAATAAAATGTTCCTCCAAATAAGGAGTTTTGCTAAGTGTTTAAATTATTCATTGTAATTTTCAGTTATAATGATATGATTTTGGGCAAGTAAATGTGCAATTATTATCACCCCTTTGAGGAAATAAGTAACCATTTGTGTATGTTGGAACTATTTTGTTAGTACTTTATGTATTATATTATTATTTCAGAGTGTGGTTTTTGCAAAAGTATTAAGAACAAGTCTGTTGTAATAATGCTTTGCCTCCCTGTTTCCCAGCAAGTAGTCCCAGCATGACCTGGTACTGCGACTAGGGGATACGTGTCTGATTGCGGGTGGTCTCTGACCGCTGGGACCCCGGCAATCCCCAGCCCTCGCAATGCAAGAACCAACCCCCGTGCACTGAGCTGTAAGGCTGGGTTCACATATGTCCGGTGTCCGGCATAGGTGAACTCAGCTGAAATCTTGACACATCCGATGCCACAACTGATGACAGCGTGCATCAGTTGTTTCCGGACACCGATCCGGTGCCATCCAGAGGGTCAAACCATGCGGCATCCAAATTGAGACATCGGATGATTGTGAACTGTCTCATTCAACGGAATGGGATCAGTTCTAACATCAGTTTCCTCTGGTGCTTGTTAGCAAGCAAAGGAGGGAAAAGATGACTAAGGCCGGACATATGTAAATGAGCCCAAACAAAGGAAAGGCCCATGCTAAGCATCTCTATGGGAGAGCCGGATACAGTGCTCATGGATCTTCGTGCGATGATAGACATCGCCCTGTGCATGGAGCGGCGATCCCTCCGTGCATGAGGAGAGCTGGGGCACCAGGTGGGAGATTGCGGGGGGCGCACCGGTCAGATCCCACATAAGAAATTCAGTACCAGAGTACCCCTTTAAAGAGGTCATTCAAGATTACAAAAACAGAGCTGCTTTCTTACAATAACAGCACCACACCTTTCTTCAGGTTGTGTGTAGTATTACAATTCAACTCTATTCACTTCAATGGAACTGAGCTGCTATGTAACTCAAAGCCTGAGAACAGTTGTGGGGCTATTTTTGGAAGAAAGCAGCTATATTTTATATAATCACTTCAAACACCAACTAGCAATTTGCTGACTGTAACAGTGGCATTTTATTTATGACAATCATAATCTAGAGCAGTGTTTTCCCAACCAGTATGCATCCAGCTGTTGCAAAACTACAACTTCCAGCATATCTGGATAGGCATTTGGCTGTCCAGGCATGCTGGGAGTTGTTGTAAGGCAACAGCTGGAGGTACACTGTTCAGAAAACACTGATTTAGAGTCTGAGGTCAGTAGATATATCTGTACTGTGGAAGGACATCATAGATTTGATAACAAGGTTTACAGTTTACAGTGTAGAAATATAGAAATAACCTTCCCATGCGTAACTAATCAACGCCAATGGCTAACCATGAGAACAAACAACAAGGGCGTGTGTAGATAAAATTCTTCAAAAGTAATTTTATTGAGACATAAATGCAAATAAGACATACATTTAAAAAGTCATAAAATCCCACATAGAAAATCCCACATAGAAAACTCCACATTAAAAACAATGAGAGAAAACCTTTAGACCCATGGCACAGCAGGCTCTAGCTTGACCAGCATTTGTAACTAGGAGTGTAGGAATCCTAACTTAGTCTGATGGGGTGCTTATCGCGTAGAATAAACAATTCATATAGCCAGTTGAGATAGAAAATGACGAAGCACTCACCAACCTGTAGAGAATTCTTGCTTTATTGCATAAGCTCCATCCAGATGCCAGGAAACGACAAGTGGGACAGTGCAGGGAGAGGGGATTTGGTGCAAGGGGAGTTCGAGACAACAGGTCTGTTTTGCTTCAAATTACGCTTCTTCAGGCCTCAACAGGTAACAGGTGTAATGGGATTAAGTAGGCTCTGCACCAGGGTGGAGCACTGAGGGAGGGAATGTGAATACATACCAATACAAATACACTTCCCACACATAAAAATACACCTATAAAACCAAAGGACATATCACTCATAGGTACGGGGATAGATCGTTCCTATCATTTAATCCTAAAGTGCCTAATGCATTCAAGCGGCTGATCCATGTAATTTCATACTTCATAAGAGTATTATCCCGATCGATCCCCCCGGACCATACGAAACAACCCGTTCGATGCCTGCAAATTTTAACTGGGTCAGATCATTTTTATGTACAGTCTGCATATGTTTGATCAATTTAGGAGCACCCTTTCCTGTCCTAAGGCTATAGAAGTGTTCTCTGATGTGTTTAAACACATTTCTTTTTGTTTTTCCTACATAATAGGAATATGGTATGTGCAGAACAGAGGTACCCCAATGGGTACCCTGTATTTTTGCACGCTAAAATATTTTGGCTGATGTTGGAGAGCGAAATAATATTTTCCACCAGTAATCCATATGTGTCCCAAATTAACATGTACCTCCGTTACATAGAACGAACAAAACATGTTTTTCACCTACATCATCGGAGACAGACACTCAATTTCCTGGATGTCCGGATATGGATTGAAAATGAGGTAATAGAAACAACGGGATATAGGAATGAAATAATGCAGAACTCTTTACTTCACTATACTAGCTCTCATCCAAAACATATATAAAGAGGGATTCCTTATAGTCAGTTCCTCCGCTTGAGGAGGATCAATATTGAAGATACACATTTCCATAGACAAGTGGAGGAACTGAAACAGCGACTATTGGAAAGGGACGATTATTGAGACAGCTTATAAGAAAAACAAAACAAGAACTGAGAAAAAAACATTGTAACGTGGGAATCAGTGAGCAAGCTAAGCGGTTTGTGTTTAGTTTCCATAATTCTCCCATAAATCGGGCAATAAATAGAGTCATTCATAAAAATTTGTATATCTTAGAATCCGATCCCAACATTCAAGAAACAGCAAAAAATTGTCCAATCATCACATACAAACGAAATATCACAATAGGAGGGTACATAAACAAACAAGTTGGTAACAATGTAAAAACTGTTTGTTCTGCAAATACAATCTAGGCCAACGATGTTTCAAGCTGGGAGGTGTTGACATTTAAGTTCAACAGTTTATTACATGCCGCAGTACACACGTGGTTTATTGCCTCGTGTGTACTTGCGGCTTTTATTATGTAGGAAAAACAAAAAGAAATTTGTTTAACCGCATCAGAGAACACTTCTATAGCCTTAAGACAGGAAAGGGTGCTCCTAAATTCATCCAACATATGCAGACTGTACATAAAAATGATCTGACCAAGTTAAAATTTGCAGGCATCGAACTGGATGTCTCTAATGGTCCGGGGATCGATCAGGATAATATTCTTATGAAGAAAGAAATTACATGGATCAGCCACCTGAAAGCATTAGGCGCTTTAGGATTAAATGATAGGAACGATCTATCCCCGTACCTATAAGTAATATGTCATTTGGTTTTATAGGTGTTTTTTTATGTGTGGG